>NC_091436.1:99473982-99817092 GCF_964237555.1 Oryctolagus cuniculus
CCTTCTCTCTCTGAATAACTTGACTTTCAAATAAATAAATAAATAAATAAATCTTTAAAAAAAATCTATCTCTCCCAAAGGGGGCACATATGGACAAGTTGGGAAATAATGAAGAAATAGTAGTTATTGATTATATACAATTCAGTAGAAATGTGAAATATAGACTTATAAGGCATTAGGAAGTAGGCTCATAAATTTTCTGAATCACTTAGAATGATTTGTGGATGGATGCTTGAGATTTCGGGAGACTGCAAAGATTTGAACAAAGCAATTCCTATAATCATGTTTAAAACACACAGGGACTGAGAAAGACCTCATTATTAGACTTCAGTGAAACTTTATTAGAGTATTATTTAGTAAGCAAAATCAATATGAACTGATCACCCTGGATCCTGTAAAAAGGGATTAATCACTGAAATACCAAAAGCCTTTATTACAAGGTATATTCACATCTAAAGCACCTAATCATAGACCCAAGGATTGGGTTAAAGCAAGGTCTATTGTACATCTGAATTTGGCTGGCTGTGTTTTGTTGCTACAATTACGCTATATAATGCATCTATTGGAAGATATAACTTGGCTCAATTTAAAACCATAATGAGGAGAACTAAATCATATGGATTAAACAAAGCATAGTTGAAAACCTTTTTTTCCTATTGTTTTGAATTTTAACTGACATAAAAATTGTACATATTTATGGGATACTATGTGATGTCTCAATACATGAAAAAACTGCAATGTTCAAATTAGGGTAAACACATCTATTTCTCAAACACATATTATTTATTTATGATGAAACATTAAAAATACTATTCTAGTTTTTTTAAGAAAAATATACAGCACAATACCATTATCTATAGTTATCCTACTGTGCAATAGATCTTTCTCTTTTCTTTTTTTTTAATTTTTTTTTTTATTTTTGACAGGCAGAGTGGACAGTGAGAGGAGAGAGAGAGAGAGAGAGAGAGAGAGAGAGAGAGAAAGGTCTTTCTTTTGCCATTGGTTCATCCTCCAATGGCCGCTGTGGCCGGCGCGCTACGGCCAGTGCATCGCGCTGATCCGATGTCAGGAGCCAGGTGCTTCTCCTGGTCTCCCATGGGGTGCAGGGCCCAAGGACTTAGGCCATCCTCCACTGCACTCCCGGGCCACAGCAGAGAGCTGGCCTGGAAGAGGGGCAACCGGGACAGAATCCGGCGCCCCGACGGGGACTAGAACCTGGTGTGCCTGCGCCACAGGCGGAGGATTAGCCTATTGAGCCATGGCGCCGGCCGTCTTTCTCTTTTCTAACTGTAACTCAGTACTCATTAACCAACATTTCCTCAAAACGTTCTCCTCCGTATTCTCTCCAATCTCTGGCAAGTACAATTATACTCTTACTTTTAAAAAAATATTTATTTATTTATTTGAAAGAGTTACACAGAGAAAGGAGAGGCAGAGAGAGAGAGAGAGAGAGAGAGAGAGATAGGTCTTCCATCTGCTGGTTCACTCCCCAACTGGCTGCAACAGCTGGAGCTGTGTCAATCCGAAGCCAGGAGCCTGGAGCTTGTTCCTGTTTTCATAAGGATGCAGGGGACCAAGGACTTGGGCCATCTTTCTACTGCTTTCTCAGGCCATAGCAGAATTGGATTGGAAGTGGAGCAGCTGGGACTCGAACCAGCACCCATATGGGATGCCGGCACTGCAGGCAGTGGCTTTACCCACTATGCCACAGGCCAGCCCCTAAACTCTTAACTTCTTTATAAACAACTTCATTTGATTCTACATGTGAGTGAAATCATGAGAT
Source organism: Oryctolagus cuniculus (assembly GCF_964237555.1). Lineage (NCBI taxonomy): Eukaryota > Metazoa > Chordata > Mammalia > Lagomorpha > Leporidae > Oryctolagus > Oryctolagus cuniculus. Next base: position 99,475,766 of record NC_091436.1, read on the forward strand.
ACTTGTGTTTCTGTGCAGGGCTTCATAACATAATAATCTCTAAATTCCATCCATGTTGTTGCAAATGACATGATTTCATCCTTTTTATGATTGAATATCATTCACTGTGGATGTGAATCACATTTTCTTTATCCATTCATCAACTGCTGGACACTTAAGCTGTTTATGTTTCTTGGTTATTGTGAATAGCACTGCAATAAACATGGGATTGCAGATGAACTGACAGACTGATTAATTTCCTTTGGATATATACCAAATGGTGAGATTGCTAGATCATACACTAATTCTATTTTTAATTTCTGAGGAATCTCCATAATGTCTTCTACAATGGCTGTACCAATTTTCATTCCCAAACAGCAGTGTGCAAGGGTTCTCTTTTCTTCACATCCTGACCAGAGCATATTATTGTTTGTCTTTTGGATAATGTTCAATCTAAACAGGGTGAGGTTTTACTTTATTGTGGTTTTGATTTGCATTTCCCTAATGATTAGTGATGCTGAACATTTTTCCATGTACCTGTTGGCCATTTGTATGTCTTCCTTTGAAAACAGTCATTAGATTTATTGCTCATTTGGATAAATGATTGTAAGCTAGTAGTTGTAAGGAAAGATACATTCTCTAGAAGGAAACCACAAAGAGGGTACATCTTGACTCTTAAAACCTGTTTAGAGATGTCAGACTTTTAATTTTTTTATTCTACAGTTTCAGAAAGCTTTCTGTAATAATTAACAGAAATTTCTTTCTTTCTCTTTAAACTCATTTTATCTTGTTCTCTCTGGGAAAATAATTGTAACCAAAAAAAGTTCTTAATGAATGATTATATTACGCTTCTTGCTTACTGTTTTGTTCCAATTTCTTGACTACTTTTATTTTTCCTCTTTTTTCCCTAAAAATTCTATTTATTTATTTGGCTCAATTTAGGTAGAATATATGTGTTCAGAAATCTCTCCATTTCTTCTGGGTTTCCCAATTTGTTGGTATACAGCTCTTTGTAGAATTTCTGGTGATTCTTCTTATTTCTGTGCTACATTTTTTCCCCTTTTTCCTTTTTCATCCCCAATTTTATTGATTTGCATCTTCTCCCTTTTTTGGTTAGTTGGACCAAAGTGTGTCAACTTTGTTTATTTTCTTAAAAACCACCTCTTTGTCTCACAGATCTTTTGTATTTTTTTTTGTTTCAATTTATCCCTGTCATGCAGGGATGGTTCAACATTCACAAATAAAACAATATGATATATCACAATAATAAACTGAAGAACAAAAACCATATGATTATCTCAATAGATATCTTAATTTATTATCTCAATCTGATAAAATACAACACCCTTTCATGATGAAAGTTTTAAGCAAATTGTGTATAGAATGAACATTTATCACATACAATCAAGGCAATTTATGACAAATTCATGGCCAGAATCCCTATTGAGTGGGGGAAAAGCTCGAAGCATTTCCACTAAGATCCAGAACCAGATGAAGATTCTCACTCTCACTATTGCTATTCAATATAGTCCTGGAAGTTTTAGCCAGAGCCATTAGGCAAGAAAAGGATATCAAAGGGATACAAATTGGGAAGGAGAAAGTCAAACTATCCCTATTTCCAGATGACATGATTCTATATATAGGGGATCCAAAGGACTCCACTAAGAGACTATGGGAACTCATAAAAGAGTTTGGTAAAGTGGCAGGATATAAAATCAACACAAAAATCAATAGCCTTTGTATACAATGAATGATATGGCTGAGAAAGAACTTCTAAGATCAATAGCATTCATGATAGCTACAAAAAAATTTAAAAACCTTGGAAGAAATTTAACCAAGGACATCAAAGAGCTCTATGATGAGAAATACAAAACATTAAAGAAAGAGATAGAAGAAGATACCAAACCAAAACCAAAACCAAAACCAAAACCAAAACCAAAACAAACAAAACAAAACAAAACAAAAAAACAACCACCGGTAAAATCTTCCATATTCATGGATTTCAAGAATCAATGTCATCAATTTGTTTAACTAGCAAAAGCAATTTAAAGATTTCATGTGACACCAATCTAAATACCATGTGCATTCTTCTCAGATACAGAAAATATGAATTTGAAATTCAAATGGAAACAGAGAAGACCCTAAAGAGCTAAAGCAATCTCATACAATAAAACAAAGCCAGAGGCACAACAATACCAGTTATAATCAAAAAATTCAAGTACTGGCACAAAAACAGATAGATACACCAATGGAACAGAACAGAAATTCCAGAAATCAATCCACACATCTGCAACCAACATATCTTTGACAAAGGAGCTAAACCAATCCCTGGAGCAAGCACAGTCTCCTTAACAAATGTTCCTGGGAAAATTGGACTCCTTACATAAAAATCCACTCCACATGGCTCAAAGACTGAAATATATGAACTGATGCCATAAAATTTTTAGAGAACATTGAGGAAACTCTGTAAGACATGGGCAAAGGCAAACAGTTCTTGGAAAATCCCCAGAGTCACAGGCAATGAAAGCCAAAATTTACAAATGGGATTACATCAAATTGAGAAGCTTCTACACTGCAAAAGAAATACTCAGCAAAATGCAACAGTAACTGACAGATGGGAGAGGTTATTTGCAAACTATGCAACTGATAAAGGATTAATATCCAAATTATTTAAAGAGCTCAGGAAACTCATGAACAACAAAACAAACAACCCAGTTAAATGATGGGCCAATGACTTAAACAGACATTTTTCAAAAGAGGAAATCCAAATGGCCAGCAGACACATGAAAAAATGTTCAGGATCAAGCTGTCAGGGAAATGCAAATCAAAACCACAATGAGGTTTCACCTCACCCCTGTCAGAATGGCTTTCATACAAAAATCAACAAACAACAAATGCTGGCAAGGATGTGGAGAAAAAGGTGCCCTAATCCAATGTTGGTGGGAAAGTAAACTGGTAAAGCCACTATGGAAGACAGTATGGAGATACCTCAGAAATCTGAATATATACCTATCATATGACCCAGCCATCCCATTCCTGGGAATTTATCCCAGGGAAATGAAATTAGTAAATAAAAAACTTGTCTGCACCCCCATGTTTATTGCAGCTCAATTCACAATAGCTAAGACATGGAATCAACCTAAATATCTGTCAATCAAAGACTGGATAAAGTAATTATGGGATATGTACACTATGGAATACTACACAGTGGTAAAAAAAAATAAAATCCTGTCATTTGCTACAAATGGACTGGTAAGCAGTCCACACAGCAGACTCATAGAATGACGATTGCTTTAAGTAGCATTCTGACCTCAGAATCAGCCCTTAACGCATCCTGGTCTGGCTGAAAAGCCCAGAGATTATGGATTCAAAAGGCTTCCATGCCTAGATAGCTTATGTCAAGGGCCTCAGATGGTCACTGACATAATACATAAGAGTGTTAATTGTTAAATTAACAGCAGGAGTCATTGTGCACTAACTCTCCATGCAGGACCTCTATCCTCAATGAGTTGTGTTATGAGAGTTAACTATAAAATTAGTTCTAAAACAGGTTTTTTTTTGGCTGCAAATCTTTACTTATTATAGAGTTGATCTGTATACAAAGTTTTTTTTTTTAAAGATTTATTTTGTTTATTTGAAAGAGTTACAGAGAGGTAGAGACAGAGAGAGAGGTCTTCCATCTTCACTCCCCACATGGCCACAATGGCCGGAGCTGCGCTGATAAGAAGCCAGGAGCCAGGAACTTCTTTGAGGTCTCCCATGTGGGTGAAGGGGCCCAAGGACTTGGGCTATCCTCTACTGCTATCCCAGGCCATAGCAGAGAGCTGGATTGGTAGTGGAGCTGCTGGGACTTGAACTGGCACCCGTATGGAATGCTGGTGCTTCAGGCCAGGGTTTTAACATGCTGTGCCACAGCTCCAGCCCTCTGTGTACAAAGTTAATTGAAAATGAAACTTAATGGAGAATGGGACTGGGAAGGGAAGGAGGAGGAGGAGGAGAAAGGGTGGGAGTGTTGGTATGGTGGGAAGAATCACTATATTCCTAATGTTGTACTTAATGAAATTTGTATTCCTTAAAAAATAAATTTAAAAATGCAAAAAAAGAAGACAAACCTTTTGAAAACTTTCAGTCAGACCAAAAAAAATTAGGAAGTTTAAACACAACATTGGACATTTATTAATTTCTATCATATGATGCAGCATTCAGGTCTTAGGAGCTCCTGAAGGTGTGGAGAGATAATGGACTAGAAGGCAGAAAACTTCCCAATAACGAGAAATGCACGTCCAAGTAAGGATGCACATAACTCCTAACAGACATGACCATAAAGGATCTTCACTATGACACACTGTGGTCAAACTCTCCATAGTAAAACCTAAAGAAAAGATTCTAAAGAGTACACGAGATAAATGCCAGATTACTTTCAGAGGATCTCCAATTAGACTCACAGCTGACTTCTCTTCAGAAACTCTATAAGTTAGGAGAGGATGGTGAGACATAGTCCAGGTCTTAAGAGAAAAATCTGGCAACCCAGAATAATGGACCCTGCAAAGGTCTCATTTATGAATGAAGGTGAAATAAAGACCTTCCATAACAAACAGAAATTGAAAGAATTTGTCATCACTCATGCAGTCTTAAAAAAATGTTTAAGGATGTGCTACATACAGAAACACAGAAAAAATAGCCATCATTATGAAATAATGTGAGGGCAGAAAATCCCTAAGTAAAAGTACAAAAGAAATCGAAAGTAAAAAATAGGAATATTTATAGAAAAATGACAGGGCCAAGTCGTTATTTATCAATAGTCAACTTGAATGTAAATGGCCTTAGCTCTCCAGTTAAAATATACAAACCAGCCAAATGGATCAAAAAACAAGACCCCGGCCGGCGCCGCGGCTCACTAGGCTAATCCTCCACCTTGCGGCGCCGGCACACCAGGTTCTAGTCCCAGTCGGGGTGCCGGATTCTGTCCCGGTTGCCCCCCTTCCAGGCCAGCTCTCTGCTGTGGCCAGGGAGTGCAGTGGAGGATGGCCCAAGTCCTTGGGCCCTGCACCCCATGGGAGACCAGGATAAGTACCTGGCTCCTGCCATCGGATCAGCGCGGTGCGCTGGCCACAGGCCGGCCATTGGAGGGTGAACCAACGGCAAAGGAAGACCTTTCTCTCTGTCTCTCTCTCTCACTGTCCACTCTGCCTGTCAAAAAAAAAAAAAAAAAAAAAAAGACCCATCTATTTGCTGCCTACAAGAAGCACATCTCACCAACAAAGATATATGCAGAGTAAAAGTGAAAGGATGCAAAAAAAAATTCCATGCTAATAGAAACAAAAAAGAGCTGGTGTTGCCATCCTAATATCAGACAAAGTGTACTTTATCATAAAAGCTGTTAAAATAGACGGTGAAGCACACTATGTAATGCCCTTAATGATTAAGGGATTAATTCAACAGGAATATGTGAATATAATAATGTATATGTACTCAGTTGTAGGTTGCCTGGTTATTTAAAGTAATGTTAACGGGGGCCGACACTGTGGAACAGTGATGTCTGAAGTGCTGGCATCCCATATGGGCACAGGTTCTAGTCCCGGCTGCTCCTCTTCTGATTCAGCTCTCTGCTATGGTCTGGGAAAGCAGTAGAAGATGGGCCAAGTCTTTGGGCCCCTTCACACACGTGGGAGACCCGGAATAAGCTCCTGGCTCCTGGTTTCAGTTGGCACAGCTCTGGCTATTGTGGCCATCTGGGGAGTGAACCAACGGATGGAGGACCTCTCTCTCTGTCTCTACCTCTCTCTGTAACTCTGTTATTCAAATAAATAAAATAAATATTTTTTTAAGAAATGTTAATGGATCTAAAGGGAGACCTAGACTCCAGTACAATAGTAATGGAGACTTCAACACCCCACTTTCTTAATGGACAAATCAACTAGACAGAAAATCAACGAAGAAACAACAGAGGTAATTGACACTTTGGATCAAATAGACCTAACTGGTATCTACAGAATTCTTCCCCCCAAATTTGCAGAACACACACTCTTTTACTTAGTGCATGGAACTTTCACTAGGATAGATCATATGCTGGGTCATAAACCAAGTCTCAGGAAATTAAGAAAAATCTAAATCATACTGTACATCTTCTTTGACCACAATGGAATGAAGCTGGAAATAAACAACTCAAGAATCTCTAGACCATATGCAAACACATTGAGGCTTGAATTACATGCTCCCGAAGAAATGGTGGGTCATAGAAGAAATCAAAAAATTTCTGGAAGTGAATGAAGATGAAAATACATCAAAACAAATACTATAGTACACATCAAAAGTAGTTTTAAGAGGGAAGTTTATAGCAATCGGTGCTTACATGAAGAAATTGGAAACGTACCAAATAAATGAGCTATCAATGCATCTGAAGGACCTAGAAAAACAACAACAAATCTCTTGTCCTGACGGTTGATGTACAATGTAATACTTTATCCATTTTAGTATTTTTTTTTTTGTTCTAGTTCCATTGGTTGAACTCTGTAATTAACACACAATTATTCTTAGGTGTTTAAATTTTAACTGAAAAGTGATCCCTGTTAGGAATTTGGAAAACATTATGCTGAGTGAAATAAGCCAATCCCAAAGGGACAAATACCACTTGTTCTCCTTGATAGGTGACCACTAACTGAGCACCAAAAAGGAAACCTGTTAAAGTGAAATGAACACTATGAAAAATGGTGACTTGATCAGCCCTCACCCTGACTGTTGATGAGCAACTTGATATGTTATCCCTCTTAGTATTTTTTTTGTTTGTTCTACTTAATACTTTTGGTTGAATACTGTAATCAATACACAATTCTTCTTAAGTGCTGAAACTTAACTGAAAAGTGATCACTGTTAAATGTAAGAGTGGGAATAAGAGAGGGAAGAGATGTGCAATTTGGGACATGCTCAAGCTGACTTACCTCAAACGGTAAGAGTTAGAAACATACCAGGTGATTCCAATTCAATCCCATCAAGGTGGCATGTACCCATGCCATCTCACTAGTCCCAGTGATCAATTTCTGTTCACAATTGATCATAATGATAGGACTAAGAACCAAAGGGATCACAGAAACAAGAATAGTGTCTGCAAATACTAGCTGATAGAATCAAAAAGGGAGAGAATGATCCAACATGGGAAGTGAGATACACAGCAGACCCATAGAATGGCAGATGTCCTAAACAGCACTCTGGCCTCAGAATCAGCCCTTAAAGCATGCGGATCTGGCTGAAAACCCCATGAGAGTATTTCAGGCATGGAAAGCAAAGACACTCTGGGGGAAAAAAAAAACCTAAATGAAAGATCTCCGTGAGTGAGATCCCAGTGGAAAGAACGGGTCATCAAGGAAGGAGGTACCTTTCTCTGAAGGGAGGAGAGAACTTCCACTTTGACCATGGCCTTGTCTAAAAATTATCAGAGTCAGTGAACTCAGGGGGCTTCCATAGCCTTGGCAGCTCATGACAAGAGCCTAGGGTGATTACTGAGGCCATAAACAAGAGTGTCAATTTGTTAAGTCAACAATAGGAGTCACTGTGCACTTACTCCTCATGTAGGATCTTTGTCCTTAGTGTGCTGTACATTGAGATCTAATGCTATAACCAGTACTCAAACAGTACTTTTCACTTTATGTTTCTGTGTGGGAGCAAACTGTTGAAATCTTTACTTAATGTATGCTAAACTGATCTTCTGTATATAAAGAGAAATGAAAATGAATCTTGATGTGAATGGAAGGGGAGAGGGAGTGGGAAAGGGGAGGGTTGTGGGTGGGAGGGACGTTATGAGGGGGAAGCCATTGTAATCCATAAGCTGTACTTTGGAAATTTATATTCATTAAATAAAAGTTTAAAAAAAAACCAACAAATCAAACCCCAAATTAGTAGGAGTAAAGAAATAAAGTTAGACAAGAAATAAGCAAAATTGAAAACAAAAGATGATACAAAAGATCTGTAAAATGAACTACTTTTTTTGAAAAAATAAACATAATTGAGACACTTTTGACCCAGCTAACCAAAAAAAAGAAGACCCAAATCAATAAAATCAGAGATGAAAAAGGAAATATAACAACAGATACCACAGAATGGAAAGAATCACCAGGAATTTCTACAAAGAACTGTATGCTAAAAACTGGGAACCTAGAAAAAACGGATAGCTTCCGAGAAACATACCATCTACTAAAATTGAGTCATGAAGACAGAAAACCTAAGCAGCCAAGTGATCAAGATGGAAATTGAATCAGTAATAAAGACCCTTCCAACAAAGTAAATGCCAGGACCAGATGGATTCATTGCTGAATTCTACTATTTAAAGAAGAATTAATTCCAATTCTTCTCAAGCTATTTAAAACAATTTAAAGGGACAGAATACTCTCAAAGTTCTTCTATGAAGCCTGTATCACCTTAATTCCTTAACCTGGAAAAGATACAACAGAGAAAGAGAACTGTAGACCAATATCCCTGACGAACATAGAGGCAAAAATCCTTAGAAAAATATTAGCTAGTCAAATCCAACCAAACACATCAGAAAGATCATTCACCCTGACCAAGTGGGATTTACTTTTGGTATGCAGGAATGGTTCAACATTCACAAATCAATGTGATCGACCACAGTAATAAACTGAAGAACAAAAGCCATATTGTTATCTCAATAGATTCAGAGAAAACATTTGATAAAATACAACATCCTTTCATGATGAAAACCTTAACCAAATTGTGTATAGAAGGAACACTCCTCAAAAATTCAAGGCAATTGATTACCAACTCATGGCCAACATTCTATTGAATGTGTAAAAGTTTGAAGCCTTTCCTCCAAAGATGTGGAACCAGACAAGGATGCTCACTCTCACTACTGCTATTTAATATAATACTGGAAGTTTTAGCCAGAGCCATTAAGAAAGGAAAGTAAATCAAAGGATACTAGTTGGAAAGGAGGAAATCAAATTATCCCTACTTGCAGATTACATAATTTTATATATAGAGGATCCAAAAGACTCCACTAATAGACTGCTGGAATTCATAGAAGAGTTTGATAAAGTAGCAGGATGTAAAATCAACACAGAAGAATCAATAGCTTTTTATACACAGATAATACTATGCATGAGAAAGAACTTCTAAGATCAAGACCATTCACAATAGCCACAAAAAATGAAATACCTTGGAATAAATTTAATCAAAGATGGCAAAGATCTCAATGAGAATTATAAAACATTAAAGAAAGAAATAGAAGAAAACATTAAAAAATGGAAAAATCTTCCATGTTCATGGATTGGAAGAATTTGCATCATTAAAATGTTGATACTACTGAAAACAATATACAGATTGAATGAGATCCAATCAAAATGCCAATAACATTCTTTGCAGATCTAGAAAAAGCGATGGTAAAATTCATATTTAAACACGAGACCCCAAATAGCTAAAGCAATCTTATGCAACAACAACGAGAAACCAGAGGCATCACAATACCCATTTCAAGACATACTACAGGGCAGTTTAATCAAAACAGCCTGGCATTGTCACAAAACAGATGTGTAGACCAATGGAACAGAACAGAAACTCTGGAAATCAATCCATGCATCTACAACCAACTTATCTTTGACAAAGGAGCTAAAACTAATCCCTGAAGCAAGCACAGTCTCTTTAACAATGGTGCTGGGAAAATTGGATCTCCACATGCAGGAGGATACAACTAGACCTTTATCTTAGACCTCACATAAAAATCTGCTCAAAATGGATCAAAGACCTACATCTATGACCTGATACAATGAAAGTTTTAGAGAACATTGGGGAAACTCTGCAAGACAAGGGTGTAGGCAAATAGTTCTTGGGAAAGACCTCAGAAGCACAGGCAATCAAAGCCAAATGGGATTGACAAATGGGAATGCATTAAGCGGAGAAGCTTCTTTACTGCAAAAGAAACACTCAAGAAAGTGAAGAGGCAACCACAGAATGAGAGAAAATATTTGCAGACTATGCAACTGATAAAGGGTTAACATACAGAATCTATAAAGAGCTCAGGAAATTCAACAACAACAAAACAAACATCCTGTTAAGAAATGGGAAATGGGCTTGGACAGGCATTTTTAAAGACAGAAAATGCAAATGGCCAATCAACACTTGAAAAAATTCTCAGGCTCCCTAGCCATCAGGGAAATGCAAATCAAAATCATAATGATGTTTCACCTCACTCCAGTTAGAATGATTCTCATATAGAAATCAACAAGCAACAAATGCTGGTGAGGATGTGGAGAAAAGGTACCCTAGTCTACTGTTGGTGGGAATGTAAAGTGGTGCAGCCACTGTGAAAGACAGTATGGAGATACCTCAGAAAGCTGAATATGGACCTACCATGTGATCCAGCCTTCTCACTTCTGGGAATTTATCCAAACCAAAAGAAATCAGCATCTGAAAGAGTTATCTGTACCCCATGTTCATTGCAGCATAATTCACAATAGCTAAGATAAAGAATCAACCCAAATGTTCATCAACTGTTGACTGGTTAAAGAAATTATGGTATATATACCTGATGGGTACTACTCAGCTGTTAAAAAATAAATCCTGTCTTTTGCAACAAGATGAACACAAATGGAAACCATTATACTTAGTGAAATAAGCCAGATCAAATAGGCAGATATTATGTTTTCCCTGATATAAGTTAACTAAGAGTATCAAAATGTAATGTATTAGAGTGAAATAGACATTTTGAGATTCAATGACCATTTACTACCCTTGTCTCTTCCATTGAGGAACAATTTTTTTTTTCTTCATACTATTTGTGGGACTCTTTTATTTAGTGTAAAAGTCTTTACTTAGTGTAGGGTTAACTTTACGATCATTAAGTAAACTGAAATATATCTTTGTAAAAATTAAGAGTGGGGATGGGAGAGGGAGGAGGAAGAAGAGTTAAAGCACTGGGGGAGGGAGGGCAGGGAGGAAGTATCACTATGTTCCTAAATCTGTATATATGAAATACACAAAACTTGTATTACTTAAAGAAAATTTTAAAAAAGTAAAACATTGGACAGAAGGAGTAAACACAAATTTCCCCTAGGAAGCATAAAAATGACCAAAAATATGTGAAACACTTTGTGTTTCTATGGGGGTGCAAACTGTTGAAATCTTTACTTAATGCATACTAAACTGATCTTCTGTTAAAAAAAAAAGAAATAATCAATTCCCAACTAGACTCTCACTGAGATTAAACATGACAATAGGTCTGATCTGATTTCATCATCATTTAAAAAAATCATCTATTATTTTTCACTTTATGTTTCTGTGTGGGAGCAAACTGTTGAAATCCTTACTTAATGTATACTAAGCTGATCTTTGTATATTAAGATAATTGAAAATGAATCTTGATGTGAATGGAAGGGGAGAGGGAGTGGGAGGGGGGAGGGTTGTGGGTGGGAGGGACGGTATGGGGGGGAAGCCATTGTAATCCATAGGTCGTACTTTGGAAATTTATATTCATTAAATAAAAATTAAAAAAAATAAATAAAAAAAAGAAATTTAAAATAGGAGTAAGGTATCATTTCACTCTATCACACTGACAAAATTTAAAATGTATAGTATTGCATGTAGGAGGAGAAAAAACACCTTCATGAAGATTTTCAGTAAGGGTAAAATGGTATAGTTTTCTGGAGGGGGAAGTGAGCAACTTGGCAATGTCTATCAAAAGTATTAACAGAATGAAAAACTATTATTTCAGTAACTATAATTCTAGATATTTATGCTAGTGAAAAAAATTTTAGACAGACATTGTCAACAAACATTTGCATCAGCATGCTCATTATAGCATCAATAATAATATAAAAATTAGAACCAACCTAGATTTCCAATAAAAGCAGAGTAAACAAAAAGAATATGGCATATCCTTTTCAAAGCGTGGGCTGTGGAGTTCATCTGCTTGAGTTCCAACTCTAGGTCTGCCTCTACTGAGTTACTTGGGAGCAGTTACTGAACCTCTCTGTGCCTCCATTTTTTTAAAATATTAAAATGATGATAATAAAAATATGTGTGCAACAGGGTTGTTGCGGGAGTTAAATAAGTAAATAATAAGTATTTCAATTCCCCCCCAAGAGGATTGTGTATTTGTATATGCAAAAATAAATGCTACAAGTACATGTATCTATATGTGAATAGTGATTCCTTTGGTTGGTGGTATTATTTGTGAAATTTAGTCTCTTTCTCTCTTTGTATCATTTGTTTAAATGGTGTACAATAAGCATATAATGAGAAAAGGGAGAATGATTATTTATTTAAAAGGAGCCACTATGTCCCGGGAAGATTAGTGCATTGGAGAGATAATTTATTTAGTCAATGGCAGGGAAAGAGAAGGGAAGCAGGCAACATTTGTTGAGTATCTCTGAGATACAGGGCTATGAAGGGTGCTCAGTTCACAGACTGTATTTCATTACTTCCCCAAAATAGCCCTCAAAGGAGGCACAGAGGTTAACAGTGTGGACTTCATGTGGGACAGCTCCGAGGTTCCTAGTTCTGTCCTTTCCCATTTATGTGACCTCAAGCCTATTAATCTTGTTGACCTCTGGAGTTTTCACCTGCAAATAGAGGATAGAACTATTTTTCTCAGAACTACTGAAAGGATTAAAAGAGATACTACATATAATGCCTGTAGTGTACCTTAGTGTATCTGGTATCATGCTAACTTCTCAACCTAAAGAAAATATTTTGAAAACACACACACACCTTTTTATAGACAGTAAAGGGGTACTAAGAAAGTTCAAGAATATTAACCAAAGTCATTTAGCTAGTAACTGGAGCCAAGAATCAAGCTCAAATGTGATTCCAGAATGCTTACATTTCTTCCTATGTTTCTGTTTTGGTGAATTTTGTCTAATAGAAAGACCAGTAAATACGGATGTAGGCTGTCAATAAGCTTAAATGTGAAACTTTAAGAGATAAAGTATTATGAAGAATAATGAATATAGCTACTTATAAATGGCTGATTTTCAGTAAATTTTATAATTCTTTTAGTGTCCATGTATATCATGTGCTAGATGTATTGCCAACAGATCAGCAAGTCAAACAGGAATTGAAATTTTACGGTTTCACTGGATTCTCATGTGTATACAGACTTCTAACTTCCAAAAGAAACATAGATTATAAAGTATGCAAGTATAAAGAACACTGAACTAGTACTGATTTAACTATCAGTTCTGCAGTTATCCCACTTTATCATCACTAATCTCCGGGCTGGTTTCCATATCATTAAAAGGAGATGGATTTAACTGAAAAGTGTCAAGAATCCTTTCTAAAATGCAGAATATCAAAATTCTAAGTGGTACATTATTTAACTTGGACATTGGTTTAATTATGAAGCATGAGTGGCAGTGCTTTGGTAAGAATTTTTCTTAAGTGTTAATGCAATTCATTTAGTCATTAAACAAATGTTTTTTTGTTACATGTTTGCTATGAGCCAAGAACTGATGATAGAGAAAAGTGAATAAAACAGAAAAAATTTATTTCTGCCATTATGTGGCTTAAGTCCAGCTGGGGTAGGCTGATATTAAAAATAAGTATAGGATATAATGTCCTACAGAAATACAAAGTAGGATGGAATGAAGTCACAGAGAGGCAAGTGGTTTTATCTGAACAGGGATGATCAGAGTTGGGGAAACCTTCTCGGAAAAAATGACATTTGAGCTGGGACCTAATGAAGTGAAGCACTGGCCATGATCATAGCTAAAGGGAAAGTATTCCAGGGAAAACATGGAAGGACCTTGAGGTGATAATATATGGCCAATGTGTTTATGGGAGGCAAGTCAACCAAGTTAGCTTGGGTCTGAAGAAGGAGAAGGGTGGGCTCCAGCCAGGTCAGCATGGCTTTGATTACAGCTTTAGATGCCCTTTAAGTGTAATGGCAGTCATGGAAGGGTTTAGGGTAGGGTATTTTATAAGCTCATTTTGGTTGCTTTTGGCAAGCAGATCAATAGGGGGCAGGGAGGAAGCTGGAGAGCCAGTGAAGAAGCCACTGCTGTGGTCTGGACAAAAGGTGAGAACGGCGTTATGAGAGGTGAAGTGCAGAAAGAGCCAAAAAGGTGTTAGATTTGGGACAGGGTGTGAAGGTGGAGAGGTCAAGATTTGCTGAAGGAGGATTGTTGAATGCGGATTAAAAAAAAGGGAGTCTAAGATAGACTTAAGGGTTTTTGGTCTGAGCAACTGGGTATACAAAGTGTTATTTACTAGGATGGGGGAATTCTTTCTAAGGTGAAGAAAAAAGAGGACCTGCTATTTGAGGGGCAAAATTAACACTGGGTTTTAGGCTTGTTAATTTTATGTCTGTCAGACATCTTGCATAAAGAGAATGAGGCTGGAGTTGAGTGGCGACATCAGAAATATAGAATCATGCAACAGTATTTTTGTTTTTTGTTTATTTTTAAATTTATTTTTAAGGCTGTAGGAGTAATCTTCTCCACTGTCAGTAATCTACTGAAATGATTGCTTCAAAATGTGATCACAAAGATTTAATTTTGGACTTGGGTTGCAAACTGGAGGATGTAAGAATGCTGTGTTTCTGTATTTATAAAACATGAAAGAAGCATTTGTTCCCCTGAGAGTCCTTAGCTATGTGTAGGAAGCAATCGCATCCTATTTAAGGCACACTGTAGTAGCTTGAGTAAATTACCTAGGTGTGATTCCGTCAGTCTTCAAAAACAAGAAACGAAAACTCACATGCATTTTTGGATGATTCAGAACATGTTTTAGTGACCCAGTGGCTTTATATTATGTTCTTTTAGATAGAAAGGACAAGAACAGGTTTTAGAAGCAGCGGTTTTGTGCTTTGATGGCCTCAGATCAAGCACCTACTTTCCTTTTTCAAGCACATATTTTAATCCATACCAAATGACCAAGCTGTGGTCAGTTTCGGTTCTTAAACAGAGCCCCATACCAGTATTTGACTATAGATCTAAAAAAAGATTTGGATTTCCAGTAATGAATGATCAAAGTTGAAACCTCTGCTGGAAATCCCCTAACATCCTATGATGAAATCCAATGCTCAGCTTTCTCACTCAGAGTCATAACTTGAATGTTTATACACCGACAAGCAATTGATGTCATTACAGGTTTAAATTTACAGAGTAAAAACACATACTGTACTTTCAATTTTCCTTTTTTGCACTTACTCTCAGCAGTTGAATGATAGTAACTCTTTGAATCTTGGAAGCTAGTTACGTTTAGAAGTGTTGGGATATGTAATTTTTCCTTGAGAAACTTCATGCTTATTTTCAGATGATATGCAGGTTCTGATTGGTTATCATCGACTACTAAAATGAACTTCAGGAAGTTCTTTAACTAGACTCTGCTACTTGGAGCTTGAGCTCAAATGTCACTAAGCAAAGAACATCTACGGATGGGAATTCATTTTAAGCAGTATCTGGGGAAATGGAGAATTACCTGGTTCACCTGGCTCTCTTAATCTTTTCAATGAACAATTTCTTATTTTGAGAAATAAGAAATGGATACAATTCAGGCACTTGGCTGATCCTAAGGGATGAACACTGGGGTGTGAAAATGGGCTTTTCCTTCTGCAAGGAGTGAAAAGATAGTGCTTTAAAGGAACAAATTTGAGTAAATATAAGCCACAAATACATACCTGACAGTCATTGTAATTTAAAAAATCCTACTTGCAGGTCTGTTGTATAGATCTATTGTATCTATTTATATTTTTGGCAGGATTATTAACCAACTGTATCACATTTAATTATGCATCTAAGTCTCTTCTTTATTTATAAAATCCTTGCCCAAATTTGGGCAGTAAAGAACAGTTTTCAAAATGACTTCCTGATTTCATATTTGCTTTCCTGTGTTACTGTTTATGAATCCTACAAAATGTTTTGCTGTTTTTAATCTGTGCATAAAAGAACAGAAATAGTGTCCCAGAAAGGCTTGAACAAGATAGTGCAGTAAATTACTTCTACAGACAGGATTAAAAGTCATGGTAACTGCCTCCCAAAGCTGAAGTCTTGATTGTGAGACACATTGTCTTATAAAAAATCCTAAAGCCATGAGGAAAAACATCCTTCTTTGGGCTTTCTGTTCATTATTGATTCATTTTCTATTATCATGAGCTTTTTGAGTAAGACATGCTCTATGTAAAGGAGAAGAAAAAAACAATGTTTATTGAAAACATGTGATGATACAACCTAAAAATCCTTCATAAAGTAGCTGGAGATACATAGTGGAGTTCAACATCACTCTGGAACACGATATTTTCCCATCAACTAAATATGGAAAAGTATCAGGGAAATATAATTCAAAAATAGTTTCAGATGTGCACATTTTAACATTGTAACCAGTAAATACTTCAAGAAACCACAGAAACTTGATAAGAGATGAATTCTTAAGTCACAAGATGGCAAGTGTACTAAGGATTAGCTACAGTTACTTTGATCTCCAAATTCCAAGTGCAGATTTGGAGCCTGTGGTAGGGGCTAAAATCAAATATTTAAAACATTTTGCAAAGACAGAAGTAAAAAAGTTGAAAAAGGGCAGTAGAGGAGTAGAGGAGCCTCTTGTAAAAAAGTCTACAGTCACAAGTATGTACAATAAGCATTGTATTAAAAATATAATCATGTTCACATGATCAGATTAAATTAGAGAATTGAAGCAATTAGACAACATATTCAGGCAAAAGTTATTCTGAAAACTCCTGATAACTGAGTGCCAATTTCACCTTGCATTGCATGGATAATTGCTGTAATTTTTTCTTCATTTGTTCATGTTGAATGTGTTATTGTTACATTGTGTATACAGGGGTTGTGATGGGGACGGGTTAAGTTCCTCATGTGAATATACACTAGTGTTCAATTTACTGATTTTTTTTGAAAGAAATACAGTCAATACACTTTCATTGTGGCCAGAAGCTTCTAGGATGTGGGTATATAACAGTATTGGGCATGGGTGGAGCATGTATCATGTGGACAAGAGAGTCGCTCTCCATCTGCACAGAGGTGAAAGAAAGTACAGTTGCCATAGAAAACACTGAAGAGAGTAAGCATGATCATGGGTGACTGATGTTATGATAGGAGAATTATAAGAGAATGCTGTAGGGACAGTTAACCTAGTTAATGGACCAGGGAAGCCCTCTTAGCAGAAACATAGGTTAAGTTATGATTAACAACTAGTCAAAAATGAGGCCTTAACCCCGCCCTCTCCCCTCCAATTGATCCAACATCCTTTAGGCACCATTCACACCATTGCTGAAATCATGTATTTGTTATATCTAAAGAACTCTAAGACTCAAAAGCACCTAGCTTGGTTCTTACTACCTCCTTCTCCCATTAAAGTAAATTTCATTCTTATGTAAGATACGTGAATTCTCAAATTCTAGGAATGCAGCATTAATGAAGACAGTCTGAGGAAAAATAATCAGTGAAGCCATACAAAGAGTTGAGAATTACTGAGCTGAAAATTTTTCCTGGGTTGTATTCACCAGCTCTAGGACTGATCACGGGTTACACTGAACCCATTGCTTTTATGATTGGTTTGCCACCACCAAGTGTTATTACATGCCAGGCACTATGCTAAGCACTTTCCATGCTTGCATTATTTCATTTCATTTTCTTGGGCAGTTCTCTGAGAATTTACAATGTAAATTCCAAGGAAAGATTAAAAATTAAAAATGAAGGAAATATATGGAAGGTAAATATAGAAAAACATCATAAAACACATTTTGGAATACAGTTCAAAAGATTTAAAAATGGTATCCTATGTTCTTTAGCCTTGAAATGAGGGCATTCACACAAAATTCCTACAGTAACTTATCTTTGGCATTGTCTTTCTTTGCAATGACAAAAATACAATTGTATATCATATGGACAGATCTACCTACCCTAACAGTGCTATGCAAAGAAAATAATAGTCAACATTTAAACTGTGATTAATTGGTACCAGGTAGTAGTTCTTTTTTTTACTGTTTGAACAGTTAACATATTTACATGCTTTAAATACTGAAATGACATAAAGAAGTGCATACTGAGAAATCTACCTCCTGCCCTTGTTTCCTGTCACTTTGTCCCCACCACTGACTTTTGGGTGAACACTTAAATTCTTTTTACTTTTAAAACTTCTTCCAATGTTTATTTTACAAATACAAGCAATATGGATATACCCTCTTATTTTTCTTTTTTTATTCTACAAAAAAGCAGCACATTGAATATGCAGTATTGCAGGATGTTTCTTTTTTCTTTTATTTAACTTATCCTGGAACCCTTCTGTGGTTGAATAGAAGGATCTTCATTATCTTCTATTGTTCAGATGTCTTAGTTTATTCAGCATGGTGAACATTGACTAAAATTGCCGGAACCTAATAAGAAGTAGGATTCCTGGGTCAAAGAGTAAATGCTTGTAAAATTTTAGTAGATGCTGACACTCTTCCCTAAGAGTGATGTCACTTTGCACTCCAGAAGACAGATATCACTTTGCGAAGTGTCTATTTCTTCACAAACTCACTAAAATCGTGTGCCAGTGGTAGATTTTGCCAATATTGTAGGTAAGAAAATGTCATCATCTGTATTTCCTTTTCTGTGACTCAGGCTGTGTATGTTTAAGAGGCATATTTCTTTTTTTATACAATCACTTTATTCATATTCATTTCCTATCTCTTATCTTCTAACGGGTTGTTGGATTTTTCTTGGTTTCAAGTGTTTCTTATATTTTAAGATGATTAGTATTTTATCTCTGATATGAGTTATTCCACATTTGTCTTTTGACTTGTTCAATTTTGTTTATCATACAGTATTCTTTTTTTTAAAAGATTTATTTATTTATGAGGAAGGCAGAGTTACAAAGAGGCAGAGGCAGAGAGAGAAAGGTCTTCCATTTGCTGGTTTGCTCCCCAGATGGCTGCGACAGCCAGAGCTGAGCTGATTTGAAGCCAGGAGCCAGGAGCTTCTTCTGGGTCTCCCTCTTGGGTGCAGGAGCCCAAGGACTTGGGCCATCTTCTACTGCTTTCCCAGGCCATAGCAGAGAGCTGGATCAGAAATGGAGCAGCTGGCACTTGAACTGGTGCCTATTTGGGATGCTAGCACTGCCGGCAGCAGCTTTACCTGCTATGCCACAGTGTTAGTCCCATTCTTTTATTAAGTGTAGCATAGCTCATCACTACTTTCTTCTGTACTTTTAGTCATAATTAGTTCCTGGTTCCAGTATAAGATAATTTATTCATCTCTGCTGCCCAGTATTTTATAGTTTTATTTATGTTTTAAAAAACATTTATTTATTTATTTATTGGAAAGGCAGAGAGTTACAGGGAAAGAGAGAAAGAGAAATTCAATTCACTGGTTCATTACCCAAATGGCCACAATGGCCGGTTCTGGACCAGGCTGACACAGGAGCCAGGGGCTTCATCTGGATCTCCTACGTGGGTGTCAGGGGTCCAGGCACTTGGGTCATCCGCCAGTGTTTTCCCAGGCACATTAGTAGGGAGCTGGATAGGAAGTGGAGTAGCTGGGGCTCCAGCCAGTTTTCATATGGGTTGCTGGTTGCTGGTGTTTCAGGTGATGGCAGCTTAATCCACGGGCCCTCCACGCCGGCCCCTGGTTTTATTTAACTTAAATATTTAATTAATTGGGGTTTATATCTTGGAATATAATATGGATCTAACTTTATCTTTTTGCAAATGAGTGATTAGTTGTCTCAAAATAGCTTATAACCAGAGCGACTATGAAGTAGAAACCCATGAAGTTGTTCCTTTTTTTTTTTTTTTTTTTAGAAAATGACTCTTATATTAGTTTTGCTGGAAGATCCACTGGGAAACATTAAATAGGGTTTAAGAGAGAAGTCTCAAATTTAAGGCTCAGATATCTCAGGTTTAAGACTAGGAAGATTCTTAATTTCAAGAATAGTGGGCTTTCTAAGAGGTGTGGGATGAAGGAGAACAAATTAGCTCTTTTTAGGCCAAATGAGAACCAAGGACAATGGGCTCAACTCACTACAAAGCATTGTTTGGCTTGGTGGCCATTTTAAACATTTCATCCTGTTGGAGTCATATTTTGATGTGCTAACTAATGTGATTCTGTGTATCCTTTAGGAGGGAAGCATAATTAGTATTGGTCTCGGGAAAGTTTGATTGAATAAAGATTTCCTGCATAGTAAAGTTAGATTTAAGTAAGGTCCTTAAGGATTTTGTATAATATTGGCTTTTTATATTAATTGGTCTCTCAACATTTCACCTATGTAAACATCAAATTTACATTCATTTATCAGAGCATGAAGAACTATTCCTTAATGGGCTATATTTTCATGTGTTTATTGACCCAACTGGTAAAATATAAAGTTTAAGAACTCTGCTTATTAACATAATTTCATCGAAAAGCAGAAACATACTTTTTCTATGAAAATAAAATATGTTAGAGGCCGGCGCCGCAGCTCACTTGGCTAATCCTCTGCCTGCGGCGCTGGTACCCCGGGTTCTAGTCCCGGTCGGGGCGCCAGATTCTGTCTCGGTTGCTCCTCTTCCAGTCCAGCTCTGCTGTGGCCCGGGAGGGCAGTGGAGGATGGCCCAGGTCCTTGGGCCCTGCACCCACATAGGAGACCAGGAGGAAGCACCTGGCTCCCGGCTTCGGATTGGCACAGTGCGCCGGCTGTGGCAGCCATTTGGGGGGTGAACCAACGGAAAAAGGAAGACCTTTCTCTCTGTCTCTCTCTCTCTCACTGTCTAACTCTGCCTGTCAATAAAAAAACAAAACAAAACAAAACATGTTAGTATAGATGTAATTTACTTTCTTTTTTTTTTAAACTTTTATTTAATGAATATAGATTTCCAAAGTACATTTATGGATTACAATGGCTTCCCCCCCATAATGTCCCTCCCACCCACAACCCTCCCCTTTCCCACTCCCTCTCCCCTTCCATTCACATCAAGATTCATTTTCATTTCTCTTTATATACAGAAGATCAGTTTAGCATACATTAAGTAAAGATTTCAACAGTTTGCTCCCACACAGAAACATAAAGTGAAAAATACTGTTTGAGTACTAGTTACAGCATTAAATCTCAATGTACAGCACACTAAGGACAAAGATCCTACATGAGGAGTAAGTGCACAGTGACTCCTATTGTTGACTTAACAAATTGACACTCTTGTTTATGGCCTCAGTAATCACCCTAGGCTCTTGTCATGAGCTGCCAAGGCTATGGAAGCCCCCTGAGTTCACTGACTCTGATAATTTTTAGACAAGGCCATGGTCAAAGTGGAAGTTCTTTCCTCCCTTCAGAGAAAGGCACCTCCTTCTTTGATGACTCATCTTTCCACTGGGATCTCACTCATAGAGATCTTTCATTTAGTTTTTTTTTTTTATTTTTTTTTAACTTTTATTTAATGCATATAAATTTCCAAAGTACGACTTATGGATTACAATGGCTTCCCCCCCATACCGTCCCTCCCACCCACAACCCTCCCCTTCCCCACTCCCTCTCCCCTTCCATTCACATCAAGATTCATTTTCGATTATCTTAATATACAGAAGATCAGCTTAGTATACATTAAGTATGGATTTCAACAGTTTGCTCCCACACAGAAACATAAAGTGAAAAATAATAGATGATTTTTTTAAATGATGATGAAATCAGAGCAGACCTATTGTCATGTTTAATCCCAGTGAGAGTCAAGTTGGGAATTGATAATTTCTTTTTTTTTTTTTTTTAACAGAGGATCAGTTTAGTATGCATTAAGTAAGGATTTCAACAGTTTGCACCCCCATAGAAACACAAAGTGAAATATATTGTTTGAGTACTCGTTATAGCATTAAATCTCAATGCACAGCACATTAAGGATAGAGATCCTACATGAGGAGTAAGTGCACAGTGACTCCTGTTGTTGACTTTACCAATTGACACTCCTGTCTATGGCATCAGTAATCTCCCTATGCTCCAGTCATGAGTTTCCAAGGCTATGGAAGCCCTCTGAGTTCTCCGACTCTTATCTTGTTTAGACAAGGTCATAGTCAAAGTGGAGGTTCTCTCCTCCCTTCAGAGAAAGGTACCTCCTTCTTTGATGACCTGTTCTTTCCACTGGGATCTCACTCACAGAGATCTTTTGCCAGAGTGTCTTGGCTTTCCATGCCTGAAATACTCTCATGAGCTTTTCAGCCAGCTCCGAATGCCTTTAGGGCTGATTCTGAGGCCAGAGTGCTATTTAGGACATCTGCCATTCTACGAGTCTGCTGAGCATCTCACTTCCCATGTTGGATCACTCTCCCCTTTATTTACTCCATCAGTTAGCGTTAGCAGGTACTAGACTTGTCTTGTGCTCCCTTTGACTCCCAGTCCCTTCACCATGACCAACTGTGAACTGAAACTGATCACCTGGAACAGTGAGATGGCATTGGTACATGCCACCTCGATGGGATTGAATTGGAATCCCCTGGTATGCTTCCAACTCCACCACTTGGGGCAAGTCAGCCTGAGCATGTCCCAAATTATACATCTCTTCCCTCTCCCATTCCCACCACCATGTTCAACAGGGATCACATTTCAGTTAATTTTCAACACTTAAGAATAACTGTGCATCAATTACAGATCTAAACCAGTCATATTAAGTAGAACAGATAAAAAAACTACTAAGAGGCATAATGTATTTAGTTGTTCATTAACAGTCAGGGCTATGCTGATCAAGCCACCATTCCCCAGAGTGTCTTTGCTTTCCATGCCTGAAATACTCTCCTGGGCTTTTCAGCCGGATCCGCATGCCTTAAGGGCTGATTCTGAGGCCAGAGTGCTGTTTAGGACATCTGCCATTCTATGGGTCTGCTGTGTATCTCACTTCCCATGTTGGATCGTTCTCTCCCTTTTTGATTCTATCAGCTAGTAGTTGCAGACACTAGTCTTGTTTATGTGATCCCTTTGGTTCTTAGTCCTATCATTATGATCAATTGTGAACAGAAATTGATCACTGGGACTAGTGAGATGGCATTGGTACATGCCACCTTGATGGGATTGAATTGGAATCCCCTGGTATGTTTCTAACTCTACCGTTTGAAGTAAGTCAGCTTGAGCATGTCCCGAATTGCACATCTCTTCCCTCTCTTATTCCCACTCTTATATTTAACAGTGATCACTTTTCAGTTAAGTTTCAGCACTTAAGAAAAATTGTGTATTGATTACAGTATTTAACCAAAAGTATTAAGTAGAACAAACAAAAAAAATACTAAGAGGGATAACATATCAAGTTGCATGAAACATTCTAGGCAGAGAGAGAGAGAGAAAGAGAAGAGAAAAAGAGAGAGATACCTTCCATCTGCTGGTTCACTCCCCAAATGGCCATAACAGTCACGATTGGGCCAGGCCAAACCCAAGACCCAGGAACTCCATGCTGGTCTCCTATGTCGTTGGCAGGGGACCAAGTACTTGAACCATTTTCTTTGGCCTTCCCAAGTGCATTAGCAGGGAGCTAGATCAGAAATGGAGTGGCTGGGACTCCAGCTGGCACTCTGGTGTGGGATGTCTGTGTTGCAAGTGGCAGCTTAACCTGTTGTGCCACAACACTGGCCCCTGTAGTTCTTTCTTTTAATCCAGAACGGATGCAAAGGGAAATTAGGAACTTTTCCTCCTGTGATGTTTTTATTATTGTATTTATTATATCATTTTAATTGTACTCATTTATGGTATACACTGTGTTAATTCCACAAATGTATTCAGAATATGATAATCAAACCAAGTTAGTTAGCATTAAAGTAATGATTTATTTTTGCAGCATTTTCAAGTGGAACCTTATGGTTCAAATAGAGGAAGCTAAAGAGTAACCATGGCCAATAGAATTAGGACAATCTCTTTCTTCGAAGCAGGCAACTTCTAGATCTAGAAAATGCTGAAAACCTGGATCCCCAAAAAGAAAGTTGCTAATCTGTGTAACAGGTTCTCCCACCAACCCGTTAATGAATGCATTTCTCCTGTTCCCTCGTCATTCTTCCACGTGTAGATTAAACGGATTATGCTGTAATTAAAGTTGACTTTAACAAGAGTCAGTGCTTCAGAGCAGTGAGCTATGGGGAAGCTAGTGTTCTATTCCTAGCTGCACTGCTGACTTACGGGTTGAAGACAAAGCACTCCCACTTCATGGTGCCTCAATTTTTCCATCTATGAGTGAGATAAACAATGTCTCAGAGGGACACGGTACTGCTTTATGAGCTCCGTATTCCAACAGAGCTCCAAATTCCTTTACAGAAGGTGCTCTTTGGAGAATTAAAGATGTATTTATATTGTTGTTGTGACTCTTAACAGCAATGAAGCTTTAAAATCTAATTTTAAAAGACTCCTACTGCACAGTACTTTATCCACATTCTTAAATACTGCAATCAGCTGTGTGCTGATTTTATTAAAAATAAAAAAAGGCACCACAAAGACATACTGTAGAACATTTTCAAAACCATGTGCAGCAGTTTAACTGCAGATTTTCCCTGAAGTTAATGGGACTCATACTGGCAAATTCCAAACACCACTTCGAAATTTTACCCCATAGTGACAGTTTAATGCTGCCTATTTCAAGTTTTCAGATAACATCTCAAGACAAAAAGGGACAATTTCTCAAAGGAAATAAATAATCTTTAATGAGATAAATCTGCATTGCAGTCATCGTAACTAATGAGTCTGGAACACAATCTTTTGGTTAGAAGGCTCAAAGGAATTGCTTATTGGTGACTGCTACCAATGGGGCTGTAAACAAGTTTCTATCACACTCTAATTCTAGTCGCTCAGTAGAAAAAACACATTTTCTTTTTAAATCTGAAATTTCATGTTTCTAAGTGCAGGAATATACATACAGGAAAAGTCAGAGAAATTATTTCCTTATTTGTATATTGCTGATATGAAGATTGAATAGGCATTTAAAACAAAAAAAAAATCTCAGAGTCTTATATAGTCATACTTTTTGTGGCCTGATTAGTACGCTTTTAAACATTCGTTTATTTGTTTGCTTTACTGGCAGGAATGCAATCCAAGTATCCCATATGTGTCAAGGGCCTAATAATTAGAGCTATCACTTGTAGGCACCCAGGGTATACATTAGCAGGGACTCTGATATGGGATGCTGGCATCCCAAGTAGTGTCAACCACTGGGCCAAAGCTTTTCCCACCTGTTTTTTTTTTTTTTTTTTTTTTTGACAGGCAGAGTGGACAGTGAGAGAGAGAGACAGAGAGAAAGGTCTTCCTTTGCCGTTGGTTCACCCTCCAATGGCCGCCACGGCCGGCGCACCGCACTGATCCAAAGCCAGGAGCCAGGTTCTTCTCCTGGTCTCCCATGGGGTGCAGGGCCCAAGCACTTGGGCCATCCTCCACTGCCCTCCTGGGCCACAGCAGAGAGCTGGCCTGGAAGAGGGGCAACCGGGACAGAATCCGGTGCCCCGACCGGGACTAGAACCTGGTGTGCCGGCGCCGCAAGGTGGAGGATTAGCCTAGTGAGCTGCGGTGCCGGCTTTTTATTTTTATTTGCTTTTCTCTATGTTGTTTTTAACCCAAATATTCATATTAGGCATGCAAGAAACCCAGCCCTTAACCTGGTGGCCTGACACTAGAAGCCGTCAGGTATTAAGGTAATACAGCATTCAAGGCACTGCCACATACTCCTATTTCTTACTATTCCCTTCAGGGCTCACTGAACTCCATCCACATTAGCTTATGTCTTCTTGTAGAAGCCTAGATCATTAGGTCTCAAGCATCTTTACAACTGCTATTCCATGACTTGGAAAGGTTTGTGCCTAAATCTGCTTGTGGTGGGGTGGTTTTTAATATTCAGGTCAATTCAAGTGTAAACTACTTAGACAGACTTTCTTTTTTTTTCTTTTTTTTAACTTTTATTTAATAAATATAAATTTCCAAAGTACAGTTTTTGGATTACAATGGCTCCCCCCCCCACCATAACTTCCCTCCCACCCACAACCCTCCTATCTCCTACTCCCTCTCCCATCCCATTCACATCAAGATTCATTTTCAATTCTATTTATATACAGAAGATCAATTCAGTATATATTAAGTAAAGATTTTAGCAGGTTGCACCCACACAGAAACACAAAGTGTAAAGTACTGTTTGAGTACTAGTTATAGCATTAATTCACATTGACCAACACATTAAGGACAGAGATCCTACATGAGGAGTAAGTGCACAGTGACTCCTGTTGTTGATTTAACAGTTGACACTCTTGTTTATGCTATCAGTAATCTCCCTAGGCTCTTGTCATGAGTTGCCAAGGCTATGGAATCATTTTGAGTTCGCCAACTCCGATCTTACTTAGACAAAGTCATAGTCAAAGTGGAAGTTCTCTCCTCCCTAGAGAGAAAGGTACCTCCTTCTTTGGTGGCCCGTTCAGAAAGACTTTTTTTCTAACCACTCCATCTAAGGTAGCCCCCACTCACTCTGCTTTATTTTCTTCATTGTGTTTATCTCTCTAATTGGCATTTTTTTTTCAAAAATATGTTTATTTTCTCTGTACGGGGGGAAGAGGTAATACATTTGGGGTAGTAACAGCCTCTGCAGTATTTAGAACCATGCTTGGACATGGTAGAAATTATTATTATTATTATTTAATTATTCATTTTATTTATTTGAAAGAGTTACAGAGAGAGGTAGAAAGAAAGATGGAGAGAGAGAGAGAGAGAGAGAGAGAGAGAGAGAGAGAGAGGGAGAGAGAGGTCTTCCATCTGTTGGTTCACTCCATAAATGATACAATGGCTAGAGCTGAGCTGATCTGTAGCTGGGAGCCAGAAGCTTCTTCCTGGTCTTCCATGCGGGTGCAAGGGCCCAAGTACTTGGGCCATCCTCTGCTTTCCCAGGCACATTAGCAGGGAGCTGGATCTGAAGTGGAGCAGCTGGGATCCAAACTGTCACCCATATGGGATGCTGGCACTGCAGGCTAAGGCTTTAACACACTGCACCACAGCACCAGCCCCCATGGTAGAAATTATATAAATACTTATTGGATGACTAAGCTCAAAACATGGGGGTGGTCTTTCACTTGTTTGTATCATACAATCAGATATGATTTTTTTATTGCCTTCTTCACATTAACTTCTTCAATCTTTCTTGCCTTTGGTTTGTATCTTAATTGCTGTCACTCTTTTTGATCTTGCTGTCTCTATGGTAAAGGAGATTGCACAAACAGAGACCACAATTTATTTACCTTTTATAGCCTTTGCACCTAAGATTGTATTTGGTATACAATAAATAACTTTGTATGTGAATGAATTCTCTTAAACACATGTGGCAGTGTAGAATATTAGAACAATACGTATCACAGTGGTCTACTAAAGTTTATAGAGGAGTGGAAAATCATCTTTATTATTTCATTTTCCTTTAAGAGAATTCCCTATATGGTCAAATCATATCAGCTAAGGAAACTGCTTTATAAGCTCAAGTTTGAATACTTGACCCACAACTACTTAAACAATTAGCTAAATTACCAATAGTCTATTAATGTTAACAAACATTTGAAGGCATTATTGGAATTAATTCTACTGTAAGTATGTCTCCAATTTGTAAATGCCCAGGAAACCTAATGATTTTATGAAATTTGATACAATTCAGAATCCAATCTCCCCTTTGGGGAGAGAGAATACAATAGGTAGTCTAATTTAATTGTTATAATGAAGGTTAATAGTGTAATGTCTTCAGGCAGGTATTGCGGCACTGGGTTAAGCCACTGGTCAGGACACTTGGATTTCATATTGGAGTGCCTCAGTTCAAGTCCCACCTCCATTTCCAATCCAGCTTCTTGCTATTGTGCACCTGGCAGGCATGAGATAATAGCTCAAGTACCTGAGTACTTGATTCTCCATCACTCACATGGGAGACCTGGGTGAAATCCCTGGCTCCTGGCTTCAGGCTGATCCAACCCTAGTTATTGCAGGCATCTGGGGAGTGAACCTGCAGATGAGGAATCAATCTCAATCACTTTCTCTCTCTCTTTCCTCCTCTCAAAAATAAACTTAAAAATACTATAAAATCTGGTTTCTCAAAGATTTGAATTACTAATGATTAATATAAGAGTACTGTATTTTTTGTTTATAAGTTGATGAAATAAAAAATCATCTTAAACTGCTAGTAAACAATAAGGGACAATTTTCTCACAGTTGAATAGGTATATTTCTCTACAATGAAATTATGTGAAATATGGTCTGGTTCTTTTGCCTACCATCTTTTTAACTTTGAGAAAGTTTCTTAGGGGCTGTATTGCTTTCTTATCTATAAAGTAGAAGGAAGATATATTTATGCAGCATTAAATAAAAGAAAATTTACAAAGTACTGAATGTAGCACTTAGCTTATAGTAGCTCTCAACAAATATCAGCTTTTATTAACTCAGGAGATGGAAATGGGTTTGATGTTCTGTGATCAACTAATCCAGTAGGTTCTAATCATCCTCAGGTGGTCCAGCAAATCATATAGAAGGAATCATGTATGCTGAAGAAATTTGGACACTTAAAAGTAAGGAGAAGTTGCGTAAGACAAAATAACATTTCTACTCACGGGAAAAGGAATTTAAACATGCAAAACATGATGCAATTCAGGGGCAGGCCTCTTAGAACAAGAGATGGAGAAAGCATGGAAACAGAAAAATCATGCTTCAGATCTTCAGTTTAGATGTCAGTGGCAGGTATGGTATTCTCTGGTTTAATCTTTGAACATACTAGCCATTTAAGCTTTTTTTTTTAAGATGAACTCAGAGATAGATTAGACTAGCCTCAGCCATGTTAATTTTACTAAGGGCTTCAATTTTGTTTTAGCCAAGAAAGAAGTCGGCTATTTTTTTAATATAAAAATATACTTGTTGACATTTTCTTGAGGAACTGTTATCTGACGTGAAAGACATATATGCTCAATTCATGGGGGCAAACATCTGTGCTGTGGTTTGCCATTTTGTGTTCTTGTGGAAATATCACGCAGAAGGGAAACTATTAAAATAGCAATAAAAATCAATTTACATTTAACATCAGATACAGATCCAAGATTAATAAAAGGCTGGTATTTTCTGCTTCTCTAAGACACATGGCAAGACTAAAAAATATGGTTCTCAAATTTGTTGTTAGAAGAGGTTGCCAAGTAATCCAGAAAAACTACTGTTAGAGGTAATTTGTTCACTTCCTGACACTCCAGGCTCATTATTGGGATCTAAGTTTCAGCCTTTGATGCTATGAGCAATTTTTGGGTTGGTTATTCGTGAAAGCTAGAAAAAAAGAATAATTCAGAAATCACCCTTTGAGGTTATTCACACATTTTAAATACTGATGTTCTTGAGTGACAGATTTGTAGAAATACCAGCCCAGGTAAATGAAAAGCAGCTTGAATAGTTACCCCAAAATTGACTTGACTTTTCAAATCAACAACTCCGTGTCTATGGACCACAGTAATAGATATGTAATTACGACAGAGTCTTAGAGGAGAGGTATAAATTGAACACATAAATGTAGGGAAGAATTTCGTAATTCTAGGTAAGATTTTCTCTCAATTTTCCAAGCAAACTCTCAAAACCAAGAAGAGATAAATTAAAATATTTATGTAAGAAAGCATCTATTTTTAAAAAAATATATATAAGTCTTTTTTTTAATCCATTAAAGTTTTAAAAAATGTTTTCCAGAGTCCAGGAAAAGATAGTTTAATAAAAGTGAAGTTACTTACCAGGGGATTCCAATTTAATCCCATCAAGGTGGCATGTACCAATGCCATCTCACTAGTCCCAGTGATCAATTTCAGTTCACAATTGATCATAATGAAAGGACTAAGAACCAAAGGGATCACATAAACAAGTCTAGTACCTGCTAATACTAACTGATAGAATAAATAAAGGGGAGAGTGATCCAATATGGGAAGTGAGATACACAGCAGACTCATAGAATGGCAGATGTCCTAAACAGCACTCTGGCCTCAGAATCAGCCCTTAAGGCATTCGGATCTCACTGAAAAGCCCATGAGAGTATTTCAGGCATGGAAAGCCAAGACACTCTGGCAAAAAAAAAAAAAACCAAACCTAAATGAAAGATCTCTGTGAGTGAGATCCCAGTGGAAAGAACAGGTCTTCAAAGAAGGAGGTACCTTTCTCTGAAGGGAGGAGAGAACCTCCACTTTGACTATGACCTTGTCTAAATAAGATAAGAGTTGGAGAACTCAAAAGGCTTCCATAGCCTTGGAACTCATGACTGGAGCATAGGGAGACTACTGATGCCATAAACAGGAGTGTCAATTTGTAAAGTCAACAACAGGAGTCACTGTGCACTTACTCCTCATGTAGGATCTCTGTCCTTAATGTGCTCTACATTGAGATTTAATTCTATAATGAATACTCAAACAGTATATTTCACTTTGTGTTTCTATGTGGGTGCAAACTGTTGAAATCTTTACTTAATGTATACTAAACTGATCTTCTGTATATATAGAAAATTGAAAATGAATCTTGATATGGATGGAAGGGGAGAGAGAGCGGGAAAGGGGAGGGTGCGGGTGGGAGGGAAGTCATTGGGGGGTTGGGGGATGCCAATATAGTCCATAAGCTGTACTTTGGAAATCTATATTCATTAAATAAAAGTTAAAAAAAAATAAATAAAGGTGAAGTTACTGTAGTCTCAGGGAAAGGCTCGGGAAAATAATTGCAGAGGAAACTCTTCCGGATCTACTGGATGTGACACGGAGGATGTACAGGGAGAGCAAGGACACCCATGGCTCGGAAGCCCAGCCGCGGAGTCTGCACACCAGTGCTGGAAGGGGAGGTGAGACAAAAACCTCGGTAGCCTGAGACATTGGCAGGGAAATGGCAGAAAGAGCCTAGAGGGAACGAGGCTTGAAGCCCTGCTGGGGAAAGTTCACCAGGCTGACTGGAGGAGAGAAAAAAATGAATAAATAAGGGGAACTGGCACGGACACGAGCCTCTCTCTCTCCACTCACCTTACAAAGCCGAACAAGACAAAGAGCAGGCACCATTTTGGACATACGTAAAGTGGCACCCGCCATCAGCCAAGCAGAAAAACCTGACTCTGGTGGGGAGAAATAACAGGAGGTTAGGACCTAGTGAAGGTGTGGAGCTAATGAACTGAGACTGTGAAAATCTGAGGGTGGGCGAGAGAACTCATGGAGTACACAAACTTGGTAACCTTGGCAACCCAGTGAGAGACTGCAGAGAAATTTGAGACCACACTGAGGACTGCATAGACCCTTTGTGTGGTCCTTGGGGTAGAGCAGATGAATACCCACAGGGGCCAGATTTCGTACATCAACTGCTCTCAATTCTGCTCAGCTGTGTGGAATTACTTCCCATCTGAGTCCAGAGAGAGAGAGAAATAGATCAACTGGACAGAAGATCAACAAGGAAATAGCAGATTTAATTGACACTATAGCCCAAATGGATCTAACAGATATCTACAGAACTTTCAATCCTACATTTAAAGATTTTACATTCTTCTCAGCAGTGCCTGGAACCTTCTCTAGGATTGACCACATACTAGATCATAAAGCAAGTCTCAGCAAATTCAAAAGAATTGAAATCATACCATGCAGCTTCTCAGACCACAGCGGAATGAAGGTGGAAATCAGCAACTCAGGAATCCCTAGAGCATATGCAAACACATGGAGACTGAACAACATGCTCCTGAATGAACACTGGGTCATAGAAGAAATCAAAAGAGAAATCAAAAACTTTCTGGAAGTAAATGAGGATAACAACACAACATATCAAAACTTATGGGATACGGTAAAAGCAGTGTTGAGAGGAAAGTTTATATCAATAGGTGCCTACATCAAGAAATTGGAAAGGTACCAATAAATGAGCTTTCAATTCATCTCAAGGATCCAGAGAAACTGCAGCAAATCAGACCCAAATCTAGTAAGAGAAGAGAAGTAATTAAAATCAGAGAAGAAATCAACAGGATTGAATCCAAAAACATTACAAAAAATCAGCCAAGCGAAGAACTGGTTTTTTGAAAAAATGAATAAAATTGACACCCCATTGGCCCAACTAACTAAAAAAAGAAGAGAAAAGACCCAAATCAATAAAATCAGAGATGAAAAAGGAAATGTTACAACAGACACCATGGAAATAAAAAGAATCATCAGAAATTACTACAAAGAGTTGTATGCCAGCAAATAGGGAAATCTAGATAGATTTCTGGAAACATACAACCTACCTAAACTGACCCATGAAGACACAGAAAACCTAAACAGACCCATAACTGAGTCAGAAATTGAAACAATAATAAAGGCCCTCCCAACAAAGAAAAGCCCAGGACCAGATGGATTCACTGCTGAATTCTACCAGACATTTAAAGAAGAACTGACGCCAATTCTTCTCAAACTATTCAGAACAATCGAAGAAGAGGGAATCCTCCCAAATTCTTTCTATGAAGCCAGCATCACCTTAATTCCTAAGCCGGAAAAAGATGCAGCACTGAAAGAAAATCACAGGCCAATATCCCTGATGAACATAGACGTAAAAATCCTTGCCAATAGAATGTAACAACACATCAGAAAGATCATCCACCCAGACCAAGTGGTATTTATCCCTGGTACACAGGGATGGTTCAATGTTTGCAAATCAATCAATGTGATACACCACATTAACAGACTGCAGAAGAAAAACCATATGATTATCTCAATAGATGCCGAGAAAGCATTCAATAAAATTCAACACCATTTCATGATGAAAACTGTAAGCTAATTGGGTATAGAAGGAACATTCCTTAATACAATCAAAGCAATGTATGAAAAACCCAAGGCTAGCATCCCTTAAAATGGGGAAAAGTTGGAAGCATTTCCACTGAGATCTGGTACCAGACAGCGATGCCCACTCTCACCACTGCTATTCAATACAGTTCTGGAAGTTTTAGCCAGAGCCATCAGGCAAGAAAAAGAAATTAAAAGGATACAAATTGAGAAGGAAGAAGTCAAACTATCAAACTATCCCTCTTTGCAGACGATATGATTCTTTATTTAGGGGACCCAAATAACTCTACTAAGAGACTACTGGAACTCATAGAAGAGTTTGGTAAAGTAGCAGGGTATAAAATCAACGCACAAAAATCAACAGCCTTTGTTATAACAGGAAATGCCATGGCTAAGAAAGAACTGCTAAGATCAATCCCATTCACAATAGCTACAAAAACAATCAAGTACCTTGGAATAAACTTAACCAAGGACGTTAAAGATCTCTACGATGAGAATTACAAAATCTTAAAGAAAGAATTAGAAGAGGATACCCAAAAATGGAAAAATCTTCCACGCTCATGGATAGGAAGAATCAACATCATCAAATTGTCCACTGTCCCAAAATCAATTTATAGATTCAATGCGATACCAATCAAGATACCAAAGTAATTCTTCTCAGATCTAGAAAAAATGATGCTGAAATTCATGTGGAAACACAGGAGATCTTGAACAGCTAAAGCAATTTTGTACAACAAAAACAAAGCCGGAGGCATCACAATACCAAATTTCAGGACATACTATAGGGCAGTTGTAATCAAAACAGCATGGTACTGGTACAGAAACAGATGGATAGACCAATGGAACAGAATAGAAACACCAGAAATCAATCCAAACATCTACAACCAACTTATATTTGATCAAGGATCTAAAACCAATTCCTGGAGCAGGACAGTCTATTCAATAAATGGTGCTGGGAAAATTGGATTTCCACGTGCAGAAGCATGAAGCAA
The DNA here is from genome assembly GCF_964237555.1 of Oryctolagus cuniculus. Taxonomy (NCBI): domain Eukaryota; kingdom Metazoa; phylum Chordata; class Mammalia; order Lagomorpha; family Leporidae; genus Oryctolagus; species Oryctolagus cuniculus. Next base: position 99,509,400 of record NC_091436.1, read on the forward strand.
GACCCCTACCTTACGCCTTACACAAAAATCCACTCAACATGGATTAAAGACCTAAATCTATGACCCGACACCATAAAATTATTAGAGAACATTGGAGAAAGCCTGCAAGATATTGGCACAGGCAAAGACTTCTTGAAAAGACCCCAGAGTCACAGAGAGTCAAAGCAAAAGTTGACTATTGGGATTGCATCAAATAGAGAAGTTTCTGTACTGCAAAAGAAAAGAGTCAGTATATAAAGAGAATCGAAAATGAATCTTGATGTGAATGGAAGGGGAGAGGGAGTGGATAAGGGGAGGGTTGCGGGTTGGAGGGACGTTATGGGGGGAAGCCATTGTAATCAATATTCTGAACTTTGGAAATTTATATTCATTAAATAAAAGTTAAAAAAAAAGAAGTCAGGAAAGTGAAGTGGCAACCGACAGAATGGGAAAAATATTTGGAAACTATGCTACAGATAAAGGATTAATAACTAGAATCTACAAAGAGATCAAGAAATTCCACAACATCAAAACAAACAACCCACTTAAGAGATGGGCCAAGGACCTCAATAGACATTTTTCAAAAGAGGAAATCCAAATGGCCAACAGACACATGAAAAAATGTTCAGGATCACTAGCCATCAGGGAAATGCAAATCCAAACCACAATGTTTCACCTCACCCCAGTTAGAATGGCTCACATTCAGAAGTCTACCAACAACAGATGCTGGTGAGGAAGTGGGGAAAAAGGGACACTAACCCACTGTTGGTGGGAATGCAAACTGGTCAAGCCACTATGGAAGGCAGTCTGGAGATTCCTCAGAAACCTGAAGATAACCCTACCGTTCGACCCAGCCATCCCACTCCTTGGAATTTACCCAAAGGAATTTAAATTGGCAAACAAAAAAGCGGTCTGCACCTTAATGTTTATTGCAGCTCAATTCACAATAGCTAAGACCTGGAATCAACCTAAATGCCCATCAATGGTAGACTGGATAAAGAAATTATGGGACATGTACTCTATAGAATACTATAAAGCAGTAAAAAACAATGAAATCTGGTCATTTGCAACAAAATGGAGGAATCTGGAAAACACCATGCTGACTGAAATAAGCCAGTCCCAAAGGGACAAATATCATATGTTCTCCCTGATCGGTGACAACTAACCAAGCACCAAAAAGGAAACCTGTTAAAGTGAAATGGACACTCTGAGAAATGGTGACTTGATCAGCCTTTGCCCTGACTGTTGATGAACAACTTAATACTTTATCCCTTTTAGTATTTTTTTTTTTAGTTGTTCTACTTAATACTATTGGTTGAATTCTGTTATTAATACACAATTATTCTTAAGTGTTGAAACTTAACTGAAAAGTGGTCCCTGTTAAATATTAGAGTGGGAATAAGAGAGGGAAGAGATGTGCAATTTGGGACATGCTCAAGCTGACTTGCCCCAAATGGTAGAGTTAGAAACATACCAGGGGATTCCAATTCAATCCCATCAAGGTGGCATGTACTCATCCCATCTCACTAGTCCCAGTGAAGAATTTCTGTTCACAATTGATCATAATGATAGGACTAAGAACAAAAGGGATCACATAAACAAAAATAGTGTCTGCAAATACTAGCTGATAGAATAAATAAAGGGGAGAGAACGATCCAACATGGGAAGTGAGATACACAGCAGACCCATAGAATGGCGGATGTCCTAAACAGCACTCTGGCTCAGAATCAGCCCTTAAGGCATTCGTACTGGCTGAAAAGCCCATGAGAGTATTTCAGGCATGGAAAGCCAAGACACAGTGTCAAAAAAAATGACCTAAATGAAGGATCTCTGCGTGTGAGATCCCAGTGGAAAGAACAGGTCATCAAAGAAGGAGGTACCTTTCTCTGAAGGGAGAAGAGAATTTCCACTTTGACTATCACCTTGTCCAATTTTGATTAGAGTCAGCAAACTCAAAAGGCTTCCATAACCTTGGCAGCTCATGACAAGAACCTAGGGTGATCACTGATGCCATAAACAGGAGTGTCAATTTGTTAACAAGATGAGTCACTGTGCACTTACTCCTCATGTAGTATCTCTGTCCTTAATGTGCTCTACATTGTGATTTAATGCTATAACTAGTATTTTACACTTTGTGTTTCTGTGTGGGTGCAAACTGTTGAAATCTTTACTTAATATATACCAAATTGATCTTCTGTATATAAAGAGAATTGAAAATGAATCTTGATGTGAATGGAAGGGGAGAGGGAGTGAGAGAGGGGAGGGTTGCAGATGGGAGGGAAGTTTTGGGGGGGAAAAGCCATTGTAATCCATAAGCTGTACTTTGGGAATTTATATTCATTAAATAAATGTAAAAAAATGTTTTCCAAACACAAGTATATCAGGGTCTTTTAAAAGTTTTATAAAAAATGAAATTAAAAATTGATTTTATTTTAGTGTAAAATCTTAAAAATGCATGTGTAGTTTATTCATAATGTGGAATTCCATGAGATTTTTTGAAACTTTTCATATAATAATTTTATAATTTCTTTTTTGAAAAGATTTATTTATTTACTTGAAGTCAGAGTTACACACAGAGAAAGAAACGCAGAGGGAGTGAGGTCCTCCATTGGCTGGTTCACTCCCCAGTTGGCTGCAATGGCCAGAGCTGTGCTGATCCGAAGCCAGGAGCCAGGAGGTTCTTCTGGGTCTCCCACATGGGTGCAGGTGACCAAGGACTTGGGCCATCTTCTACTGCTTTCCCAGGCCATAGCAGAGAGCTGGATTGGAAGTGGAGCAGCTGGGACTTGAAATGCGTCCATATGGGATGCCGGCGCTGCAGGTGGCAGTCTCACCTGCTACACCACAGCTCTAGCCCTTATAATTTCTTAAAGCAGTGAATTTTTGAAATTTTCCTTCTTTGTCTTGAGTGTGAAGTATTGAGGGTGGGTTTGTTCAGAGAGGAACTAAAACATTTGGCAGTCTGGCCATGGGGCATCTATCAAATTGTGTCCAAATACTATCAGTTCATCAGTAGGGCTCAATACTCTAAGCAGCCTGCTAGTGACTACTGCAGAGCTTCAACCTGTTTCCAATTGGAAGGAACCTTGGTGTACTTTCAGAAAACTGTTGTCATATTAAAAGTATAACAACTAGGTTGCCACAATCGTTTCTATGTTCTTTTCTTGAGTGTTCAAAACTTCTAAAAAATATCTGGGTGTGGATTTGGCATATTCAGAATAATTAGCCATATATATATACACACACACACACACACACATATGGCATCTTGAGAGGTTTAAACTAGATTTTTGAACTCTCTCGGAACAGTGATCATGTATGGAAGAGAGAGATGCTCTTACTTTTTTCATTTTGCTAAAATAAATTTGGTTAAACAAGGACAATACTAAGTTCATTTTATTATGAACAACAATATCTAGAGTTTTTATGAACCCATTAATTAGGTCCAGAGAGTGTCAATAGTCATCTGGTATAGCCTGTAGTTCTCAGAAAGTATTGTTTGATTCCTTTGCATAGGTTAAATTTTATTGACTCATATTGCATATTCATGGTTCATTTTATATCTACTCACTTGGACTATGACTCAAATTGTTACATGATTGTTTAATAAAAGACTGAAAATACCCAGTTATTTTTAATGGGAATCAATTACATATTTACTTGCAAAATTTTCTTCCACAACTAATTTACTAGAGGTGAACTATCCAAACAAAGGAAATAACCTGTAAGGTTAATGAAACTGCTACTGCAATTATATCTAAGCCACATCTCACTAAACTTGCAAGGTCATGATTGGTCCTAAGGCAAATAAGATTACAGATAACATCACAAGAATCTGAGACAGGAAACTAAAGATTAAAGGACTAGGATGTGCTGATGTACCCATAGCTGAAAGCAGCTATCAAAAGGCAGTAGGCATCTGGGAAACAACTCTCCTTTTAGCTCAGAGGCCAGAAATACGTAGGCATTGCCTCTGGAATTGGAACAAAATCAAAGTTTAATTGGTTTTAAAATCTGGAATAGAACATTCCTGCAGTCATCCATGAACCAACCTTATTCTGTAGAAGTTGAGAGAATCTTGGCCAACAATCTGCCTTGTGCATTGTTTTGCTTGGGTCTCTTATGGGACAGGAAGTACTTTTTGTGCTGTAGTTTCACATCAAGTTACAGTCCTTCATAATGCTGCTTGACCAGGGATTTCATAAAGAGAAAAAATTCTCCATGGGGAAAAATAAAATGTCTTCATTAATATGCTGGGGGGCTGGATTGGACCTGCAAGGCTGGGAATTACCACTGACTTTCCTCTTTGTCTTAGTATGACAGCTTTCAAAGAGAAGTAGAGCATATTTTTGGATGAAAGAAAGCTGCATAAGGGGAGTGCAGTAGTGGAGGCCAAATAAGTATTTTAAGATTGATTTAACTTAAATTTCATTAAATTCACTATTTGTAACTCCAATGCCTCACACAAAGCCAAAACTCCATAATTTTTGGACAAATGAATGGCAATTCTTCTGAAATGTGCATTCTCTTTAACACATATGGAAGAAGAGATTCTTCTTTTTTAAATGCTTTTTTATTATTAACATAAATAGAACAGATTTCATGTATTTCAACGATACATTCTAAGAACATAACAATACTTCCTTCCCTTCCTCCCTTTCTTCTTTCCTCTTTACTTCCCTCCTCTTTCCTTTTTTTCTTTTAATGTTCATGATAACAATTTTCAATTTACTTTGTAATCAGAGGCTTAATACTCCACTAAATATAAGGTTCAGCAAGTAAAAAAGTAGAAGGACCACTATTTCACAGGAATATAGCCAAGAGCTATAAATAATTATCAGATAATAAGATGTCAATTTCACTTATATTTTCAGTTATTTTTGTACTGTATACATTAGCTATCACAAATAAAAAAAATCATGTGATATTTGTTTTTTGACCTGGCTTATTTCACAAAGAATAATGGTCTTCAGTTGCATTCATTTTGTTGCAAGACAGATTTCATTCTTTTTCATGGCCAAGTAGTATTCTACTTGTCGTGTATATATACTACATTTTCTTTACCCAGTCATCAGCTGAAGAACATCTGGGTTGACTTCATATCTTAGCCATTTTGAATTGAGCTGCTAGAAACATGGGTATATTTAACTCTTTCATATGCTGATTTCATTTCCTTTGAGTATTTTTCCAGGACTGGGGTGCCTGGGTCATACTGTAGATTTATTTTCTGAGAAATTTCTGAGAAATTTCCATAATGTCTTCCAAAATGGTTGTAGTAGTTTACATTCCCACCAACACCATATTTGGGAACCCTTTTCTCCAATCCTTGCTAGCATTTGTTATTTTTTACTTTTGACTGATTGCCATTCTAACAGGTGAGGTGAAACCTTATTGTGTTTTTTTTTGCAATTCCATGATGGGTAGTGATCCTGAGTATTTTTTATGTGTCTGTTAGCCATTTGTAGGAACCCTAGAAATAAATCCACACATCTACAACCAACTAATCTTTAAAAACTGAGCAAAAATCATGCCTTAGAGAAAGGACAGCATCGTCAACAAATGGTTTTGGGAGAACTGAATCTCCATATAGCAGAAGTGTGAAGCAAGATCTAGACCTTACATTGTGTACAAAAATCAATTCACAATGGATCAATAATCTAAAACTAAGACTTGAAACCAACAAAGTACTAGAGGAAAACACTGCAGAAGCTCTCCAAGACATTGGCATAGGCAAAGACTTCTTGGATAAGACACCAGAAACACAGGTAATAAAAGCAAAACTAGACAAATAAGATTACATCAAGCTAAGAGGCTTCTTCCCAGCAAAGGTAACACTCAACAAAGTAGAGGCAACCAACAGAATGGGAGAAAATACTTACAAACTATACAAGTGATAAAGGATTAATATCCAGGACATATAAGAAGCTCAAGAAACTGAACAACAACAAAGCAAACAATCCAGTTAATAAATGGGTAAAGGACATGAACAAACATCTCTTAGAAAGGATTCCTTTCTTTTTTTTTTGACAGGCAGAGTGGACAGTGAGAGAGAGAGACAGAGAGAAAGGTCTTCCTTTGCCGTTGTTGGTTCACCCTCCAATGGCCGCCGCAGCCAGCGTGCTGTGGCTAGCGCACCGCGCTGATCCGATGGCAGGAGCCAGATACTTATCCTGGTCTCCCATGGGGTGCAGGGCCCAAGCACTTGGGCCATCCTCCACTGCACTCCCTGGCCACAGCAGAGAGCTGGCCTGGAAGAGGGGCAACTGGGACAGAATCCAGCGCCCCAACCGGGACTAGAACCCAGTGTGCCAGCGCCACAAGGCGGAGGATTAGCCTAGTGAGCCGCAGCGCCGGCCGAAAGGATTCCTTTTGACAATGTCCATGGATAGGGTGACACTTTCCTCTTGAATGCACTCTGATTCTATCCAGGGAATAGGCATCAGGGAAGAAAATTTCCTCTCTCCTGAAGCAAAATGGAAAACCTACTCTAGAAGAACAAGACTGTTCAAGTTACCTTGTAAATTATAAAGCCATTTTCTTAGCTTGGAAGTGGTTGAAATAAGTAAACCTCACCAAAATCTTCTGGTATTTGGGTTTGAATGGCTAAGAAACAGGACAAATGAGAAATAAAATAAAATTTAGCTGTCAAATAACAATCCTGATAGTTTTAATATATAAAATTTTAAATTTTATGATATGCTTTCAAATATATTATTGGGAGATGCCAGATTTTAACTCCATAATGCTCTGTAGCATCACTAAGTTTAACTTCAGGCTAGAATCCAGGTGAAAGAAGTCCCACTGAAACCACAGCAGTCAGGGAGATGCAGAGACATGCCGTGTTTTTGGAGACTGCAGTATAGAGGGGTTCATATTTCAGAGCATCGAATATGTCATCAGGTATAAAACTAGCATGTAAAAATTACTCTTGAAGCGGCCGGCGCCGCAGCTCACTAGGCTAATCCTCCACCTAGCGGCGCCGGCACACCGGGTTCTAGTCCCGGTTGGGGCGCCGGATTCTGTCCCGGTTGCCCCTCTTCCAGGCCAGCCCTCTGCTGTGGCCAGGGAGTGCAGTGGAGGATGGCCCAGGTGCTTGGGCCCTGCACCCCATGGGAGACCAGGAAAAGCACCTGGCTCCTGGCTCCTGCCATCGGATCAGCGCGGTGCGCCGGCCGCAGCGCGCTGGCCGCGGCGGCCATTGGAGGGTGAACCAACAACGGCAAAGGAAGACCTTTCTCTCTGTCTCTCTCTCTTACTGTCCACTCTGCCTGTCAAAAAAAAAAAATTACTCTTGAAGTATGCTTATTGATATGAACTATTAGTAATACACTGATAACTATTCCAGCTGATCAAGAGCATAACCAGTATCTTACTGTACAGCAAAAATGGTAATTTATATTTACAGAGGCCAATGCTTCCCTAATCCAGGGAAATGCTGAAGAATCATATATTTCTTGGGTCCAGTGCTATGGTAATGAAGGTTAAACCTACTCCTCTGGTGCTAGCATCCCACGTGGGCACTGGTTTGAGTCCTGGATGCTCCCCTTACAATCCAGCTCTATGCTGATGGCCTGGGAAAGCAGTGGAGGGATGGCCCAAGTGCTTGGGGCCCTGAACCCATGTGGGAGACCTGGAAGAAGCTCCTGGCTCCTGGCTTTGGATTGACACAGCTCCGGCATTTGGCCATCTGGGAAGTGAACCAGCTGATAGAAGACCTCTCTGTCTCTCCTTCTTGCTGTAACTCTGTCTCTCAAATTAATAAATAAATATTTAAAAAAGGAATCATATATTTAAGTACGATTGATATGAATGTGTGTTCTAGTCAGATCACCTGGCCGAGATCTCATTTCTACCACTTATGATACTTAAGTTGCAGCTACCTCTTTGCCTCTCTCTTTGTGTAAGTTTCCTCATCTGTAAAATGGACATAACAATATATCTACCTCCCAGTCTTATGGTGAAGATTAACTGAGTCAACACTTTAACAATATGAGAGTGTTTGGTCTATGGTAAGTACTCCATGGGTATTACATTTTTAATATTTTTCAAGTGGTGCAATACAGGAAACAATAGAAAAGAATGCAGTGTTATAAATCCAGATATCTGGGACTTTGATATTCACCTATAACACAGAAGGGCTTTCGGGCAAACCTTAATCTTCCTTGCCATCCTCTATACCGACAGCAGCAACCTGCAGACCAGATTCGAATGATGAACTCCAAACCAAAGACGACAATCATCACGAACTCCTGAAATACCAGATAAGCCATGTCAGAGAGAAGCATTGTGGAATAAACCATGGTAAGAAACTCTGTGAGTATTTATGGACATTTAGGCACTCCGTCTGAAACATCCAGATACTAATGTCTGAAGTTAAGGACATCTCCTCTTCTCCCAATGAGTCTAAACCTGAAGAACATCAGAGCCTCACCTTGTCAGCATGGAATGCTATTCTTCTCAAAGTCACCAACACTTTGCAAATGTAGGAGTCAGTTTTAATAGTAAATGTGAAGGCTGAATAATTGCTTTGTCTCATCTGGAATATATGAGGGGTCTTCAAAAAGTTTGTAGAAATGCTCATTATAAAAAATTATGCATGGAATTCAACAATTTATTGCACCAAAATAAGTTTATTTTTTAATTCTGTTTTTCATGAACTTTTGAAGTACCCTCATATAGTGCACCTAACATTAGGTATTTGGTAGCATGAGAAATATCTGAAATGTAAGAGGGGGCCTGAAATACAATGGCAAGTTTTATAGAAAACAGAGCTTCATTTTGCTGCATGGAGTGATACAGCCCCTAAGCCCTTAAGAGTTGTTCTCAGTGAAAAAGAAGTAAATATTTGGAAGTATACTTAATTCTTTGTTAGTGTGAAAATCCCCTTTTAAAACAGTGAGTTACAAAAGTATTACCGTGAGTGTGGCACATAGATTCGTTGCCAAAAATGAGACCTTGAATCCTACAGATCTAAAGCTTGTTAATTATTATGCTGCCCTTTGGCAAGAGCTGCCTAGAAAATAACACCTGCTCCAGTAAATTGACTCTGGGATTATTTAGGAAGAGTTGTGAGTTAACCCTGGGGAAAGGCCAGTTAAAGTGGCTCATTAAATTGTCGGTCATACAATGGAAAACCAAATGGAATTTGTAAAAGAAAACAGCCTCTCTGGAGCAAGCATAGCATACTCACTTCTTAGGCACTGAGTTTATCGACACTGGTTTTCCTTTAAAAAATATTTCTCCCTCTTTTTTTTTTTTGACAGGCAGAGTGGACAGTGAGAGAGAGAGACAGAGAGAAAGGTCTTCCTTTGCCATTGGTTCACCCTCCAATGGCCGCCGTGGCCGGCGCACTGCACTGATCCAAAGCCAGGAGCCAGGTGCTTCTCCTGGTCTCCCATGGGGTGCAGGGCCCAAGGACTTGGGCCATCCTCCACTGCACTCCCTGGCCACAGCAGAGAGTTGGCCTGGAAGAGGGGCAACTGGGACAGGATCCGGCGCCCCTACCGGGACTAGAACCAGGTATGCAGGCGCCGCAAGGTGGAGGATTAGCCTAGTGAGCCGTGGCGCCGGCCTCTCCCTCTTATTTTTAATTTTTTTTAACTTTTATTTAATGAATATAAATTTCCAAAGTACAGCTTATGGATTACAATGGCTTCCCCCCCAATAACGTCCCTCCCACCCGCAACCCTCCCCTTTCCCACTCCCTCTCCCCTTCCATTCACATTAAGATTCATTTTCGATTCTCTTTATATACTGAAGATCAGTTTAGCATACATTAAGTAAAGATTTCAACAGTTTGCTCCCACACAGAAACATAAAGTGAAAAGTACTGTTTGAGTACTACTTATAGCATTAAATCTCAATGTACAGCACACTAAGGACAGAGATCCTACATGAGGAGTAAGTGCACAGTGACTCCTATTGTTGACTTAACAAATTAACACTCTTGTTTATGGCCTCAGTAATCACCCTAGGCTCTTGTCATGAGCTGCCAAGGCTATGGAAGCCCCCTGAGTTCACCGACTCTGATCATATTTAGACAAGGCCATGGTCAAAGTGGAAGTTCTCTCCTCCCTTCAGAGAAAGGTACCTCCTTCTTTGATGACCTGTTCTTTCCACTGGGATCTCACTCGCAGAGATCTTTCATTTAGGTTTTTTTTTTTTTTTTTTTTTTTTTTTTTCCCCCAGAGTGTCTTGGCTTTCCATGCTTGAAATACTCTCATGGGCTTTTCAGCTGGATCTGCATGCCTTAAGGGCTGATTCTGAGCCAGAGTGCTGTTTAGGACATCTGCCATTCTATGGGTCTGCTGTGTATCTCACTTCCCATGTTGGATTGTTCTCTCCCTTTTTGATTCTATCAGCTAGTATTTGCAGACACTATTTTTGTTTATGTGATCCCTTTTGTTCTTAGTCCTATCATTATGATCAATTGTGAACAGAGATTGATCACTGGGACTAGTGAGATGGCATTGGTACATGCCACCTTGATGGGATTGAATTGGAATCCCCTGGTATGTTTCTAACTCTACCGTTTGAGGTAAGTCAGCTTGAGCATGTCCCGAATTGCACATCTCTTCCCTCTCTTATTCCCACTCTTGACTCAGGATTTTATCATATATACAATGTTTATTAATTGATTTTATGATCATTGTTTAATTATAAAATTCCAAACATCATAGAAATACATAGCAATATTCTCCCCAATGTTCTACCCCACTCCCATGATGAGAACTGTTATGGAATTTACCAGAATAGCATACTTTTGCAAGCTTTAGGCAAAGTCTGTTTCTTCTGCTAGATCATGTGATGAATGCTGTAGTTTTCAAAGGCCTAGTAGAGATTTACCGTTTTGTTATTTAGCACCAAAGAATCCATAAATACTTCTCAAGATGGAATATAAATCTTTGATATCATCAATGCTTACTTACAGTGACATAAAGCTACTTCCAGGAGAGATAACCAAAGATGATTATGAACAGATATGTAAAACTACAGTTATGTATGAGTGATATCCTAGAAAACCTAAAACGTGGCCTGACTCCTCAGCTGCTCCCATGTAATGATTTTTCTTTTACATGGAAACAGATGACAGTGATAGAGGTACAACTGTAGTTCTTAAGTAAAGTATGCCAAGGCCACTGCATTATTTTTATGTTGCAGTAAGGCTGGATAAATTACATCTACACATTCTTTACTCATGACCCATTTTTCAGGAATATTGATTGCTGCTTTTTTAAAAAAATGGTAGGAGCAAAATGATATCAAATTTTCCAAATTCATGAGGGACCTGAAAATTCACAGTACAGTTGAAAGAAGAAATGGAGATATCAAAAATTATATTTGGGAACTCCAGATTTCCACTCAGAACTACTGAAATAGAACTGAAAAGAAAATCATCAAGTAGATAGAATATATAAACAACATAATCAATATATATGATCTAATTGACAAAGAACATTTTCTCCAACAACAGTAAGATACACACTTTATTTATGCACTCATGGGACATTTGATAAGGTATCTTTGGCCATAAATAAACATAAATAAATGTTTAAAAAACTGAAATCATACAGCGTGTTTTCCTCTTTTAAAAAGGATGATTTGTTTTCTTCATTTGAAAGGCAGAGTTAAATACAAGCACACACACACACATAAAGAAAAAGAGTGTGTGTGTATGAGAGAGAGAGAGAGAGAGAGGGAGAGAGGAAGAGAGGGGACGAGGGGGAGTGGGAGGGGAACAGAGAGAGATCAATCTTCCCTTCGCTGTTTTACTCCCCAGATGGCACAATGGTCAGGGCTGGGCCAGACTGAAGGTAGGAGCCAGGAGCTTCATCCAGGTCTCTCCTTGGGTGCAGGGGCCCAGGTGTTGAGCTATCCTCTGCTGCTTTCCCAGGCACATTAGCAGGGAGCTGGATCAGAAGTGGAGTGGCTGGAACTCAAATTGGCACCCATATAGGATGCTGGCATAGCAGGTGGCAGCTTAATCTACGATGCCGGCCCTGAGAGTGTTCTCGAACCACAATAGAATCAAACAAGAAATCAGTTACAGAAAAACAACAAATCTTCAAATATACAGATGAAACAAAACACTCCTAAGTAATTCATTGGGCAAAGAGAAAGTCTCAAAGATGCATAGAAATGAATGACAATGAAAACACGACAGATCAAAATGTGGAACAAATTTATAGCACTAAATGTTTACACTGGAAATTAAAAGGTGAGCTTTTGGGATGGTGGTTAAGTTGCCACCTGGAATACCCATACCCATATCAGAATGCCTGGGTTTGAATCCTGGCTCTGCTCTCCACTCTAGTTTCCTGCTAATGCATACCTTGGGAGCCAGAAGGTGATGAATCAAGTATTTGGGTCTCTGCTACCCACATGGGAAACCTGGACTGAGTTCTAGGCTCCTGGCTTCTTCCTGGCCCAGCTCCAGCTGTTGTGGGCATTTAAGTAGTGATTAGAGGGTATATGACACCTCTCTCCAATTTTAAAATATATACACATAATAATTATGTGCACATTATATACAAAATCAGAAAAGTTTCAAATTAATAATCTAAGTTCCTACCTCAAGAATTCAGAAAAAGAACCAAATAAACTGAAAGAAAGTAGAAAGAGGCAAATAATTCTTTTTTAAAAATTTTATTTATTTTTTATTTTTAAGGAATTTATTGATATATTAGATTCTCAGGGTTTCAGTAAATGCATGATAGTTACTATAACACAGTTCTCATCAATTTTAATGTAAATCTGATATTAATAGAGAACATATTCCAGGTAGTTCACAGATACCATTCTAAGAATATAATGATACTACCACTCCTTTCTCCCATCCTTTTTCCCTCTCCCCGCTTCCTTTCTGTTGTAGAAGGAAATAATTTAGATAAAAACCTAAGTTAGTTGACTGAAATAGAAAAACAACATAAAAATTCATAAAACAAACAGTGGCTCTTTGAAAAAGTCAATGCAATTGATAAACTCCTTGTAAGCTGACAAAAATCACCACTATCAGGAATTAATAGAGGATATCTTTACAGATATTGCAACTATAAAAAAGAGAATACAATGACTAGTTTTATATACATATTTATTATATTTATATTTATATATAAATCTGACAACTTATGAGAAATGGCCCAAATCTTGAAAACCAAAAATTATCACAACTCAACAGAGAAGAACCGGATAATCTGAATTGCCCTATAATCTCTAAAGAAATTGAATTTGTAATTTTTAAAAAAATTTTTTAAATTTTAAATTTTTTCAAGGTGAATAAATTTCATGTATTTTATGTACACAGATTTAGGAGCTTAGTAATACTTTCCACCCTCCCCACCCTCCCAGCCATGCTCCTACCGTCCGTCCCCCTTCCTTTAATTTATACAATGATAACTTTCAGCCTATCTTATACTCATATAAGATTAACCCTACACTAAGTAAGTAATTCAGCAAATAGTAAGAAAAACACTGTTCCTCAACAGTAGAGACATGAGCTGTAAACAATCACTGAATCTCAAAATGTCAATTTCATTCATATAATGTACATTTTTTATACTATATTAGTTTCAACAGATTAGGGAAAACATGGTATTTGTCTTTTTGGTATTGGCTTATTTCACTAAGTATAATGGTTTCAGTTGCAACCATTTGGTTGCAAAAGACTTCTGAATTCATAACTTAAATGCTCCCCAAAAGGAAATTCCAGGCTGGAGGTTTCACTGACAAATTGAACCAAACATTAAAAAAATTTTATGATTTTATTTTATTTTAAAGGCAGAGAGACAGATGGAGAGAGAGCTTCTATCTTCTAGTTCACTCTCCCAATGCCTGCAATTGCCAACGCCAGGCCAGGTTGAAGCTAGGAGTTTGGAACTCAGTCTGGGCATCCCATGTGGGTAGTAGGGACTGAAGCACTTGAGCCATCATCTGCTGCCTTTCAGTGTGCACATTAACAGCAGGAAGCTGGATCAGAAGCAGTGCAGGTGGTACTAGAACCAGATATTCTGATACAGGATGTGGGCATCACAAACAGGGACTTAACTACTTTGCCACAGGCCTGTTCTTCAACCAAACACAGCCTGTGATTACCAAGTAAACTGAAAGCATGTTACTGCACAAAATACAGGAGAAAAAAAGAGAGGAAGGAAGTAGGGGGAATTGAGGGAGGAAGAGGGGGAAGGAAGTATGGTTATCTTCTTAGAATTATATCTATGAAATACATGAACACTGTTCTCTTTATATTAATAGAAATTTTTAAAAAATTATACCAATTTCACAAAATTTCTTCCATAATGTAGAAGAGGCAAAAACACATCCTTACTCATTTTGTGAGGCTAGTAGTATTCTGACATCCAAATCAAAGACACTGACTCGAACAATATATTAAAAAGTGCAAACCAAATGAAGTAGAATTTATTCCAAGGATGCAAGGCTGGTTCAGTGTTTGAATCAATCAATATAATGTATTATATCAACAAACTAAAGAAAAATGTTGTAATAATATCAATTGATGTAGGAAAATAATTTGACAAAATACAACACCCATTCATGATTAAAAACTCTCAGCAAGTTAGACAGAATGCGAATATTTGATTTTGATAAATAACACTTATAAAACTCCTACAGCTACAGTGATACTTAATCATGAAAGACTGAATGCCTTCCCCTAAAATCAAGAGCAAGCAAGATGCCTATTTTCATCACTCTTGCTCAACAGCACCATAAGTTATAGTCACTCAATGAGGAAAACGAAGTAAATAAATAAATAATAGGCTCAGTTTGGGAAGGCAAGCAAAAATGACCTTTATTTCAGATTACTTGACTGTCTACAGAGAAAATTTCTAGGAATAAACAAAAGTACTCTTAGAACTAGTAGGTGAGTTCAGTAGGGTTACATGATATGTGATAAATATACAAAAACTAATCATGTTTCTGTGTATAAGCAATAAGCATGTGGAAACCAAAATTAAAAACAAAATATTATTTACAAGCATTCCAAATAAAAAATAAAACTTGGGCATATGAGCGAAAGATGGACAGCTTATGTATGCTGAAAATTACAAGATGCTGATGTTAGAAATCAGATCAGACTCAAATAAGTGGGAAGAAGTTAATGAATTGGAAGACTCAACATAATAAAGATGTCAAAATACTGTCAAGTTTTTTTTCTTATAAACAATCTAAAATTTATATGGAAATGCACAGGCCCTAGAAAAACAAAAACCAATCCTGGAAAAAAATAAAGCAAGAGGAATTACTTAGCCTGATATTCAGGCCTATTATGTAGCTCCAGTACTCAGATTGAGTGGCAGAGGAATAAACCTATAGGATAGTGGAGCAGAATTGAGAACTGAGAAACAGACTCATACATGAGCGCCGCCAATCTTGTTAAAGATGAAAAACAATTCAGTGATGGAAATGCGTATTAACAACCAATGCTGGCCCAAAACATGAACATTTATACCACATATATTATATAAAAATCAGTTAAAAGGGATAAGGGGCTTAAATGTTAAACATATTATGATAAAACTTTTATTTAAAAGTAAAGGAGAAAATTTTTGGGATTTGGGTTCAGCAAAGTTTTCTTGACGTCAAAAGCACAAGGAATGAAAAGAAAAACTGATAAACTAGATTCCATCAAAATTAAAAACTGCTTTGAGAAAGCCCATAAACTGAGGATGAAAAGAGAAACCACAGATTAGAAGAAAATACTTGCAAATCACATATCTGACAAAGGACTGGGATTCAGAATAAATTAAAACATCAAAACTCAAAAGTAGAAAGCAAAAGTTCAGTGAGAAAACTGGCAAAATATATGAACAGTGTATTCACAAAAAGTGTACATGCCAAAGAGAATATACAGATGACAAATAAGCACATGAAGAGGTATTTGACAGTAGTCATCAGGAAATGCAAGTTAAAAAATCACAAGGAAATACCACTACACAGCTACGAAAAGGCTAAAAATAAAAAATAGTAACAAGTAAAATAGTGACAACACAAAATACTGCAGAGAATGCAGGGGACATAGATCACTCAGACATTGCTACTGGGAATGTAAAATAGTACAATTCCTTTGGAGGACAGTCTGGCGGTTTCTTATAACACTAAACACACTCGATTGCCCCATGACTCAGCATCTGGACTCTTGTACATTCACATTAAATAAATGAAACTTACATTTGTACAAGAACCTGTATATGAATGCTATGGATTTCTTCATAATGGACAAAAACTTACAAAGGGACAGTTGCCTTTCACTACCACGATGGTTCAATAAGCTATAGAACATGCAATAGTACTCAACAATAAAAATGAATGGATATAATGCACACAACTTGGATAAATCACTAGGGAATTATGTTGAGTGAATAAAGTTCAATTTCATAGGCTACACAGTACAATATTCCATTTAGATAACAATTCTGAAAAGAAAAAACTTATAAATGGAGAACAGATTAGTGGCTAGAGGCTGGGGCAGGGAAGAGAGAGGGTAGGTGAGAGGGAAGGAAGAAGTGGGCATTATTATAAAATGGCAACTAGAGGTAGGCATCTGGCCTAGCAGTTAAGCAGCTGCTTGAGATGGGCAAAGCCTGTGTTAGAGTTTCTGGGTTTGAGCCCCAGCTCCATTCCTGATTCCAACTTTCTGCTAAAGCACACCCTGGAGGCATCAGGCTCAAGTAGTCGGGTCCTGCCACTCATGTGGAAGACCTACACTGAGTTTCTGGTTCTTGTCTTTGGCCTGGCCTACCCATGGCCATTGCAGGCATTTGAGGCTCCCTACACAAGAGACAAGGATGGAATTCCTGGCTCCCTGTTTTAGCTTGGCCCAGACAGGGTTGCTGTGGTTATTGGGGGAGTGAAACAGCACATGGAAGATCTCCCTCTGCCAACCCCAGCCCCCACCAGCCTAGTCTCTCCCTTGCTGTCTGGCACTCTTTCAAATAAAAAATAAATCTTAAAAAGAAAAACTCGTAGTTCCATCCTTTCTTTTTGGAACTCCTAAAAGGTTGACTCTGACAAGTCCTATAGAGAAGCAAAGACAGCGTTCATTACTTTTATCATCTTGAAGGACTTTCAGTGTTTCCTCATTTGTCCTCCCAGAATTTTGGTAAAACACAGAGTTCCAATCCTATTCTTACAGACTAAGGAAATGCATACCGAAATTAAGAAATCCAAGTGGCAATGTAGAGTGAGTATTGAATTCTACATAGAATGTTTATTAATAATAAACTAGCCTTAACCCTCTTTACCAGATACTAAGGAAGCCTCTTTTCATACATCATACTAGAAAACTGTAATGTTATTTCAATGAAATATATGACTTTGTTGTATCATACAAGATTTACATTCTGTTTTTGTTGTTATTTTGTTTTCCAGATGGTTTTAGGTAAAGATTGATTTTTTTGTACAAAATGACAATGCCTAAAAGCTCATGTTCTGGTTGTTTTCTCATTAATTAATAGCACTATTCATTAAAACACAGTGACCTTTGTCTAATCTATGAGCTGTCTGCTGTGACCATTAGTTTTTTCTGGTTTTACACCATCAAATAACATTTTTGTGAAGATGAAATGCTAACATTATAAATCCCATGACATTTGCACCAATTCTTGTAGGTCTGTGGCTAATTAGACATACAAAATTGGAAATACTGCTTTTATTAAGAGTATCAAAACAATCAATTTCTGGGTCACTTTGCTCCTTTTGCTGTGTGCATATACTTAAAGTGGCATGTCTCCTCATGTAATCTCTAAAGAAAAGAAAATGTGATGTAAACTATATCATAAATTGCAAAGTCAGAAGGGTTGCAGTTGTAATTCTTGATCAGCTCTTGTCCTGACGGTTGATGTACAATGTAATACTTTATCCATTTTAGTATTTTTTTTGTTCTAGTACCATTGGTTGAACTCTATAATTAACACACAATTATTCTTAGGTGTTTAAATTTTAACTGAAAAGTGATCCCTGTTAGGAATTTGGAAAACATTATGCTGAGTGAAATAAGCCAATCCCAAAGGGACAAATACCATATGTTCTCCCTGATCGGTGACAACTAACTGAGCACCAAAAAGGAAACCTGTTAAAGTGAAATGAACACTATGAGAAACGGTGACTTGATCAGCCCTCACCCTGTTGATGAGCAACTTGATATGTTATCCCTCTTAGTATTTTTTTTGTTTGTTCTACTTAATACTTTTGGTTGAATACTGTAATCATACACAATTATTCATAAGTGCTGAAACTTAACTGAAAAGTGATCATTGTTAAATGTAAGAGTGGGAATAAGAGAGGGAAGAGATGTGCAATTTGGGACATGCTCAAGCTGACTTACCTCAAACGGTAGAGTTAGAAACATACCAGGGGATTCCAATTCAATCCCATCAAGGTGGCATGTATCAATGCCATCTCACTAGTCCCAGTGATCAATTTCTGTTCACAATTGATCATAATGATAGGACTAAGAACCAAAGGGATCACATAAACAAGACTAGTGTCTGCAAATACTAGCTGATAGAATCAAAAAGGGAGAGAACGATCCAACGTGGGAAGTGAGATACACAGCAGACCCATAGAATGGCAGATGTCCTAAACAGCACTCTGGCTCAGAATCAGCCCTTAAGGCATGCAGATCCAGCTGAAAAGCCCATGAGAGTATTTCAAGCATGGAAAGCCAAGACACTCTGGGGGAAAAAAAAAAACCTAAATGAAAGATCTCTGCGAGTGAGATCCCAGTGGAAAGAACAGGTCATCAAAGAAGGAGGTACCTTTCTCTGAAGGGAGGAGAGAACTTCCACTTTGACCATGGCCTTGTCTAAATATGATCAGAGTCGGTGAACTCAGGGGGCTTCCATAGCCTTGGCAGCTCATGACAAGAGCCTAGGGTGATTACTGATGCCATAAACAAGAGTGTCAAATTGTTAAGTCAACAACAGGAGTCACTGTGCACTTACTCCTCATGTAGGATCTTTGTCCTTAGTGTGCTGTACATTGAGATTTAATGCTATAAGTAGTACTCAAACAGTATTTTTCACTTTGTGTTTCTATGAAATCTTTACTTAATGTATGCTAAACTGATCTTCAGTATATAAAGAGAATCAAAAATGAATCTAGATGTGAATGGAAGGGGAGAGGGAGTGGGAAAGGGGAGGGTTGTGGGTGGGAGGGATGTTATTGGGGGGAAGCCATTGTAATCCATAAGCTGTACTTTGGAAATTTATATTCATTAAATAAAAGTTAAAACAATTCTTTATAATTTGAAAAATTCTACTAGTATAATACCTATTAAGGAAATGAAATTAAGATATACAGATGACTTTTGCACTTAAATCGTTACGTTGAAATATGTAGACAATAGAGCCGGCGCCGTGGCTCAATAGGCTAATCCTCCACCATGCGGCGCCGGCACACCGGGTTCTAGTCCCGGTTGGGGCGCCGGATTCTGTCCCGGTTGCCCCTCTTCCAGGCCAGCTCTCTGCTATGGCCAGGGAGTGCAGTGGAGGATGGCCCAGGTGCTTGGGCCCTGCACCCCATGGGAGACCAGGAAAAGCACCTGGATCCTGGCTCCTGCCATCGGATCAGCGCGGTGCGCCGGCTGCAGCGGCGGCCATTGGAGGGTGATCCAACGGCAAAGGAAGACCTTTCTCTCTCTGTCTCTCTCTCTCACTGTCCACTCTGCCTGTCAAAAAAAAAAAAAAAAAAAAAAAGAAATATGTAGACAATAGTTAATAATTTTTTATAATTTTGTCTCATTGGAAAGCAGAAAAATACACAATACATTAAAAACCTGCTTACTGACCATTACTTATTGTATGTCCCATGCCATGATCAATCTAGCTTTTAAATTTCCTATTTTGGGAAGTGCAACTACTAGTGTACGAGTGTACTGGAAGAGAATTAGAGGGAATACTCTTTACCAAAGGGATGATTTGATCTGAATTGAATATACATCCACACTTTCAGAATCATGACTCCATTAGGGTGATGGTGAGAATATGATAAAACTTTATTGGGTTAGTGAACAGACACTGTGGGTAATTGGAGTGGGGTAAATTAGAACAAGTTGAAGGGGGACTGAGGCATCCTGCCTTGGGAAATGATGACTGAAATCATTTTGAAGAATGGTAAAACTGGAGCTAGTCTCATTTGGAGAGAAGGCTTAGGAAGACATTTTGTATAACACCAGCAAAACACATTGCCTCTATAAGTCCTTTCCCTTTTGGTTAGTTGATTCCTGAAATTTCTATATAAACCATTTATCCTAGGCTTTTCACATGTAACTATCCTTCTGAAAAGTAATTAATTTGATGGTATCTATATGAAAATGTTTAGTTGTCCCAAAGCTCCGAGAGGGCCATAGGGAAGGCAGTAGTTTGAAAATGTCCCCTTTGAATTGAAAGATTTACATGTTATAACAAAGAAAATATCAGGACAAGATTTTATCAGGTATTGAGGTCACAGTTTAAGACCATATGGATCATGGGCAGGAAGTGGGTGATCCCTTCTTGGGAAGAAAGCACTGTAAGAGTTGGAAAGAGCAGAACTGTCCTGGTTTATCCCCATGAGTTCAGCCTAGAATGGTCTCATTTCCCACTTACTAGCTGGGATTCTGTGATGAGGATTTCTAGCCTCTGTGGTGATTACAGACACCTAGGGATGGGCCAGCTGTTGTCAGATGTTACAATGCCTATCCAGCAAGAGCCACCTGACCAAATGATCTCTTCAGTGTTCCGTGTTCTAAAAGTCACAAATGCACCAGGAAAAAGGGTGTTTAAGATTCCCCTTCCTTCTCTTTTAGGTAGGGTCTGTCCACAGGACCAAGCTGAAATAGTATCCTTTGTGAAAGGAGCATGAGTAGGCAATGCATATAATGGGATTCGCTCCCATTTTCTTTCTTCCATTGCAGACAGTAAAGAGTATCACTGAGTTCTTTTTGATTGCTCAACTCCCCACCCCAAACATAATTACACTTTAATTGATTTAGGTATATATAGATGTCTGCATACAGCTACCCATATTAGAACAAACCTAATTGTGAACTGCAAGCTGGAAAAATTAAGAACCAGGTTTCTGCACCTTGATCTGACCCCAGATATCTATTCTGTTATAATTTTGTGGAATAATCACAAGTTAACAAGTTCAATTTAGAACTGAAGCTTAAAGCCCTGAATCATATCAAATGGAAACACCATAAGAGTCTCCAAAATGAATGAAATCAAATCAAGTTTTTATTTGATTCAAATTGTGAATCTCATTAACCTATAGGATTTTCTTTCTCTTGAGGACTACACATGAGCTTGCTTGCAAATAATATGACTAAAAATTTAAAACTAACAAGTGTTCAGAAATAAAATTAGGCCATTATTTTAGTTTTATAATAAGAAAACATGCAGTGGAAATGATTTTTAATACAAATTTAAATTTAAATAAAACTTCTTGAAACAGATGTTGTATTTCAATTCAGAGAAATTTGCATGGGCCTGAAACATTTACATATATCAGTTAAGATGCTAAAAAGGAAAGCTTAATTTTTCCATTGTTGATGATGTTTGTCCTTTGAGTTGATGTGAATACCTGTGCCAGGACAAGACTTCAGATAGTTTCTGTGCTACTAAGAAGATGAGAGTTAGGTCACGATTAGGCTTGTTCTTGGATAACATACAGAGAATTTTGATTTTTTACTTGGGAGTTAACATCTGTCCTCACAGCTGACCTTTTCTGAACCAAAGAGATTGCTTTTTTTTTGGGGGGGGGGTATTATTTTTTTATTAAAATTAAATGTTTTTATCCATAACCCTTTAAGGCTTAAAAACTTCATCCATGACATAAATACAAATTTTGAAAAATGATTCTTCACACCCTACCTGCCCTCCCACCCTCAACCCCAGCTTTCTTCCTCCTCTCTCTCCTATTCCCATTATTATTTTTTACTAAGATCTATTTTAAACTAACATTATACACATAAGACTAACCGTATACTAAGTTAAAAGTTCAACAAATAGTATGGAAAAAAAATCCTGCTGATCAACAGTTGAGACAAGAGATAATCAAAGTCATTAGCTTTCAAAGTGTCAATTTCATTTTTTATAGATTACTCTTATTAGTTACTACAGATCAGGGAGAACATATGGTATTTGTCCTTTGGGGACTGGCTTATTCTAATGAAGTATGTTTTCCAGTTGCTTCCACTTTGTTGCAAATGACAGGATTTCATTTTTTACAACTGTGTAGAATTTCATGGTGTTCATATTCCATAATTTATTTATCCAGTCTTCAGTGACAGACATTTGGGTTGATTCCATCTTAGCTATTGTGAATTGAGCTGCAATAAACGTGGAGGTACAGATAACAGTTTCATATGCTGATTTAATTTCCCTTGGGTAAATTCCCAGAATTGGGATGGCCAGATCATATGGTATGCAGGGTTATATTCAGATTTCTGAGGTATTTCCATACAGTCTTTCACAGTGGCTGTAACCAGTTTACATTCCCACCAACAGTGGATTAGGGTTCCTTCTCCTACATATTCTCACCAGCATTTGTTGTTTGTTGATTTCTGTATGAAAGCCATTCTGATGGGTGTGGGTGGCAGAAAGCTATTCTAATGGGAATGGGGTGGGGTGGTAAAGCCTCATTGTGGTTTTGATTTGCATTTACCTGATAGCTAGTGATTCTGAGCTTTTTTTTTCATGTGTTTGTTGACCATCTGGATTTCCTCTTTTGAAAAATGCCTGTTTAAGTCCTTTGTCCATTTCTTAACTGGGTTGTTTGTTTTGTTGTTGTTGAGTTTCTTGAGCTCTTTATAGATTTTGGTTATTAATCCTTTATCAGTTGCATAGTTTGTATATAATTTCTCCCACGCTGTCAGTTACATCTTCACTTTGTTGAGAGTTTCTTTTGCAGTGCAGAAGCTTCTCAGCTTGGTGTAAGCCCATTTCATTGTTAATGTTGGCTTTGATTGCCTGTGAGTCTGGGGTCTTTTCCAAGAACTCTCCGCCTATGCCAATGTCTTGCAGAATTTCCCCAATGTTCTCTAAAAATTTTATGGTATTGGGTCATAGATTTAGGTCTTTGAGACATTTTGGAGTAGGTTTTTGTGTAAGCTGTAAGGTAGGGGGTCTTGCTTCATACTTCTACAAGTGGAGATCCAGTTTTCCTAGATAAATTTGTTGAAGAGACTGTGCTTGCTCCTGGGATTGATTTTAGCTCCTTTGTCAAAGATAAGTGTATTGTAGATGTGTAGGTTGATTTCTATAGTTTCTATTCTGTTCCATTGGTCTATCCATCTATTTTTGTACCAGTATCAGGCTGTTTTGATTATAACTGCTCTGTAGTATGTCTTGAAATCTGGTATTGTGATGCCTGCAGCTTTTTGTTTTTCTTGTATAAGATTGCTTTAGTTCTTCGGGGTCTCCTATGTTTCCATATGAATTCCAGCATCATTTTTTTCAACATCTGAGAAGAATGTCCTTGGTATTTTGATTGGTGTCACATTGAATTTGTAAATTGATTTTGAGAGAATGGACATTTTGATGATATTGATTCTTCCAATCCACGATCATAGAAGATTTTTCCACTTTTTTGTGTGTCTTCTTCTATTTCTTCAATGTTTTGTAATTCTCATTGTAGAGAACTTTGATGTCCTTGGTTAAATTTATTCCAAGGCCTTAATTTTTTTTGTATCTATTGTGAATGGGATTGATCTTAGAAGTTCTTTGTCAGCCATGGCATTGTTTGTGTATACAAAGGATATTGATTTTTGTGGTTGACTTTATATCCTGTCACTTTACCAAACTCTTTTATGAGTTTCAATAGTCTTAGTGGAGTCTTTTGGATCCCCTATAGATAGAACCACATCCTCTGTAAGTATAGATAATCTGACTCCCTCATACACATTTGTAACCTTTTGATTTCTTTTTCTTGCCTAATGTCTCTGGCTAAAACTTACAGGACTATATTGAATGGCAATGGTGAGAGTAGGCATCCTTGTTTCATTCCAGATCTTAGGGTGTAATGCTTCCAACTATTCACCATTCAACAGGATGGTGAGTTTGTCATAAATTGCCTTGATTGAGTATAGGAATGTTCCTTTTATACCCAATTTGCTTTAAGTTCTCATGATGAAAGCATGTTGTATTTTATCAAATGCTTTCTCTGTATCTATTTTTTTAAGATTTATTTATTTATTTGAAAATCGGAGTTACACAGATAGAGAGAGAGAAGGCAGAAAGAGAGAGAGAGAGGTCTTCCATCCACTGGTTCACTCCCCAATTGGCCGCAACAGCTGGAGCTGTGTCAATCTGAAGCCAGGAGCCAGGAGCTTCTTCTGGGTCTCCCATGCAGGTGCAGGGGCCCAAGGACTTGGGCCACCTTCTATTGTTTTCCCAGGCCATAGTAGAGAGCTGGATCAGAAGTGGAGCAGCTGGGTCTCAAACTGGTGCCCATATGGGATGCTGGCATCCAGGCCAGGACGTTAACCTGCTGCGTCACAGCGCCAGCCCCCTCTCTGTATCTATTGAGATAAACACATGGGTTTTGTTGTCGCTCCCCCTCTTCATGGAGGAACGACACTAAACCCTGCCTAGGCTTCATATCCGAGTCACGGCACCATTATGTCGCTCCCCATCTTCGTGGAGGAACGACACAGGACCCTGCGCTGTTCTTTTGTCTGCTCGGCCCTCCCCGGGTTTGCTGCTGGTTCTTCCCGGGTTGGCTGCCGTCCCTTCCACCTCCGTGGAACGGCGGTTCCCCCTGGCCACTTTCCCCACTTCCGCGGGGGAGCGGCACACCGCCGGCCGGCTCTCTCGGGGGCTGCACAGGTGTTCCCTCAGATGTTCCTGGTGCATGTTGTCTCTCTCCTCCTTTATAGTCCTCTTCCACCAATCCCAACTCGGCTGCCCACACGCCGAGTACGCTGCTCTCCTCCAATCAGGAGCAGGATCAGCTCCTGGAGGTCATCACTCAAGTTGGCAAGAGGCAGCTGCGTAGAAGCTGTTTTCTCCTCTCCCAGCGCCATATTGTGGGAGAGCAGATGCATAGAATAAGTCTTAATTCCAGTAACTTAGTCTAGTCCGAGTTGCTCCCAGTTGCTCCCCACATTTTGTTTCTCTGTTTGTTAATTTGATGTTTCAAATTAGTTGATTTGAAAATGTTGAACCATCCTGCATTTCAGGGATAAATCCCACTTGGTCTAAGTAAATGATTTTTCCAATCTGTTGTCTGATTTGACTGTCTAGTATTTTGTTGAGGACTTTTGAGTCTATGTTCATCAGGGAAATTGGTCTGCAGTTCTCTTTCTCTGTTGTATCTTTTTAACGTTTAAGAGTTCAGGCGACTCTGGCTTCATAGAAGGAGCTTGGGAAGATTCTCTCCCTTTCAATTGCTTTGAATAGCTTGAGAGGAATTATAATCAGTTCTTCTTTAAATGTATAGTAGAATTGAGCAATGAAGCCTTTGTTGGAAGAGACTTTATTACAGATTCAATTTCAATCTTGGTTGATCTGTCCATTGCTGAAAGTGAGATATTGTAGTCCCCCATTACTATTGTATTGGAGACTATGTCTCCCTTAAGATCCATTAACATTTCTTTTTAAACAGCCAGATGCCCTGTAATTAGGTGCATATATATTTCTTGTAGTCACATATTCCTGTTGAATTGATTCCTTAATCATTACATAGTGCCTTCTTTGTCCCTTTTAACAGTTTCTATGCTAGATTCTATGTTGTCTGATATTAGGATGGTGACATCAGATCTTTTTTATTTTCTGTTAGTATGGAATATCTTTTTCCATCCTTTCATTTTCTCTGTGTGTGTTTCTTTGTTGGTAAGATTTATTTCTTGTATGCAACAAACAGATGGTCTTGTTTTTTAATCCATTCAGCCAATCTGTATTTTTTAACTGGAGAACTGAGGCCATTTATATTCAAGGTGAATATTGGTAAGTAACAACTTGGTCCTGCCATTTTCCATAAATATTCCTATTGTTTACCTCAGATTTCCTTTGTAACTTTAAAAAAATATTTATTTATTTATTTGAAAAGAAGAGCTACAGAGAGGCAGAGGCAGAGACAGAGAGAGAGGTCTTCCACCTGCTGGCTCACACCCCAAATGGCTGCAATGGCCTGAACTGGGCTGATTCAAAGCCAGGAGCCAGGAACTTCTTCCAGGACTCCCATGCAGGTGTAGGGGTCCAAGAATGTGGGACACCTTCTACTGATTTCCCAGGCCATAGCAGAGAGCTGGATCTGAAGTGTAGCAGTTGGGACTTGAACTAGTGCTGATATGGGAAACTGGCAATGAAGGCAGTAGCTTTACCCACTATACCACATTATCAGCTCCTCCTCCCTTGTATCTTTACCAGGAGTATTTCAGTCTTCACCTTTTTCATAGTGATGACCATGTTTTTGTGTTTCTGTGTGTAGCACCTCCTAAAGCATCTTTTTTAAGGCTGGATGGGAGCTGACAAATTCCTTTTCTGTTTTGTGTAAGGCCTTTATTTCACTTTCATTCATAAATGAGAGCTATGCAGGGTACAGTATTCTGGGACTATTTTTTCTCTAAAGGCTTGTATAATATCTCATATTTCTCTCCTATCCTTTAGCATTCCTTATGAGAAGTCAGGTATGAGTCTAATTGGAGATCCTCTGAAAGTAATCTGGTATTTCTCTTGTGCACTTTTTAGAATCTTACTGTAGAGTTTGGCTACAATGTGTTGTGGCAGGATCTTTGCTGGTCAAGTCTGTTAGGAGTTCTATGCTCTATTTGTACTTTGATGTCCCCTTCTTTCTGCAAACTGGGTAAGTTTTCTGTAATTATTTCACTAAAAGGTCTTCTAATCCACTCTTTCTTTCCCTGCCTTCAGGAACTCCTAAGATCCGCATTTTGGTTCATTTGATAGTATCCCATAGATCTCCAACACTATTTTTCAGTTTTCTTATTTCTCCTTCCTTTTGTCTGACTATAACATTCCAGATATTTGTATTCTAATGCTGATATTCTTTCTTCTGCCTCACCTATTCTATTGTTAAGGCTTTCCACTACATTTTTTATTTGATCTATTTAATTCTCATTTCCTTTTTTTTAAATTTTTTTAACTTTTATTTAATGAATATAAATTTCCAAAGTACGACTCATGGGTTACAATGGCTTCCCCCACATACCGTCCCTCCCACCCACTACCCTCCCCTTTCCCACTCCCTCTCCCCTCCATTCACATCAAGATTCATTTTCGATTCTCTTAATATACAGAAGATCCGCTTAGTATACATTAAGTAAGGATTTCAACAGTTTGCTCTCACACAGAAACATAAAGTGAAAAATAATAGATGATTTTTTTTAAATGATGATGAAATCAGATCAGACCTATTGTCATGTTTAATCCCAGTGAGAGTCAAGTTGGGAATTGATAATTTCTTTTTTTTTTTTTTTTTTTTTTTTTTTTTACAGAGGATCAGTTTAGTATACATTAAGTAAAGATTTCAACAGTTTGCTCCCACACAGAAACACAAAGTGAAATATACTGTTTGAGTACTCGTTATAGCATTAAATCTCAATGCACAGCACATTAAGGACAGAGATCCTACATGAGGAGTAAGTGCACAGTGACTCCTGTTGTTGACTTTACCAATTGACACTCCTGTCTATGGCATCAGTAATCTCCCTATGTTCCAGTCATGAGTTTCCAAGGCTATGGAAGCCCTCTGAGTTCTCCGATTCTTATCATGTTTAGACAAGGTCATAGTCAAAGTGGAGATTCTCTCCTCCCTTCAGAGAAAGGTACCTCCTTCTTTGAAGACCTGTTCTTTCCACTGGGATCTCACTCGCAGAGATCTTTTGCCAGAGTGTCTTGGCTTTCCATGCCTGAAATACTCTCATGGGCTTTTCAGCCAGATCCAAATGCATTTAGGGCTGATTCTGAGGCCAGAGTGCTATTTAGGACATCTGCCATTCTATGAGTCTGCTGAGTATCTCACTTCCCATGTTGGATCACTCTCCCCTTTATTTATTCCATCGGTTAGTGTTAGCAGGTACTAGACTTGTTTATGTGCTCCCTTTGACTCTTAGTCCTTTCATTATGATCAATTGTGAACTGAAATTGATCACTTGGAATAGTGAGATGGCATTGGTACATGCCACCTTGATGGGATTGAATTGGAATCCCCTGGTATGTTTCTAACTCTACCATTTGGGGCAAGTCAGCTTGAGCATGTCCCAAGTTATACATCTCTTCCCTCTCTTAATCCCACTCTTATGTTTAACAGGGATCACATTTCAGTTAATTTTTAACACTTAAGAATAACTGTGTATTAATTACAGAATTAAACCAGTCATGTTAAGTAGAACAGACAAAAAACTACTAAGAGGGATAATGTATTAAGTTGTTCATTAACAGTCAGGGCTATGCTGATCAAGTCACCGTTTCCCATAGTGTCCATTTCACTTCAGGAGGTTTCCTTTTTGGTGTTCAGTCAGTTGTCACCGATCAGGGAGAACATATGGTATCTGTCCCTTTGGGACTGGCTTATTTCACTCAGCATGATGTGTTCCAGATTCCTCCATTTTGTTGCAAATGACTGGATTTCGTTGTTTCTTACTGCGGTATAGTATTCTAAAGAGTACATATCCCATAATTTCTTTATCCAGTCTACCGTTGATGGGCATTTAGGTTGGTTCCAGGTCTTAGCTATTGTGAATTGAGCTGCAATAAACATTAGGCTGCAGACCGCTTTTTTGTTTGCCAATTTAAATTCCTTTGGGTAAATTCCAAGGAGTGGGATGGCTGGGTTGTATGGTAGGGTTATCTTCAGGTTTCTGAGGAATCTCCAGACTGACTTCCATAGTGGCTTGACCAGTTTGCATTCCCACCAACAGTGGGTTAGTGTCCCTTTTTCCCCACATCCTCGCCAGCATCTGTTGTTGGTAGATTTCTGAATGTGTAATTCTCATTTCTTATATTTAATTTTGATTTCTCTTTAAACCTCAATTGCAAGGGAAAAATTTTCATTCATTTCATGTATGGATTTCTTTATTTCAAGGATTTGCTTCTGGTTACTTCTAAGTAAGCCTACCCTCAACTTTTTGAATCCATTTCTTCAATCTCTTCATATTCACTTTCTAGCACTGAAGTGTTGTTGTGTTCTTTTTGGGGCATATGTTTTCTTCCTTATTCTTGTTTCTTGAATTTCTGCATTTATTTTTTGGC
Source organism: Oryctolagus cuniculus (assembly GCF_964237555.1). Lineage (NCBI taxonomy): Eukaryota > Metazoa > Chordata > Mammalia > Lagomorpha > Leporidae > Oryctolagus > Oryctolagus cuniculus. Next base: position 99,538,586 of record NC_091436.1, read on the forward strand.
ATTTGTGGAGATCCTTTTTTTTTTTTTTTTTCTCCCTCTGATGGTTTTTATCTTCCAAGCATGCCTGTTTGGCTTATTGGACTTTCTGGTCTTTCAGTGAATACACAGAGGCATGTGCTGGGTGTGGCCAAGGATCTCTGTTCAATGCTGCAGGGTGATGGGCGTGTCCAAGGCAAATCCCTCTCTTTTTCTATCAGAGGGGATGGTTTGATCAGCTCTGCTGGCTTAGTCTCATGCTCACCTCCTCTCCTCCAAGGAGACAAATGCCTGGGTGCTAGCCCCATTGGGTACAATTTTCATCAGCACTGCCAGAAGAACTAAAGGACCTGTGTAGTCATCAGTGTGAGCATGGATCCTGCAACAATGATTCTCAACAGGCTATCAGTGATCTCTGAGCATGTGTAGCCAGCTACAGTGACTTCCCAGAGACCCAGGCATACCCTGCACCCTCCCACACAGCCACAGTGTTTTCACAGTTCCAGCACACAAGGCTTGCACAGTCATGAGTGCCCAGCCCTCTGTCAATTTTCCCAGCCAGACTCAGGTGTATACTCTTGGCTGCTTGTTGGGTGCACAGACACCAGCTGGCACAACTGTTACATATTTCCAAAATGGCACCTGCGATCTGTCAGCAAGTTACAGGATGCCAGTGCTGGGTGGCTGAGAGAGAGAAATGTGCCCTACTTTTTTCCCCTCTAGTTTGGTAAATATGTTGTCCTCCCACAGGGCTCCATGCCAGAGTCATGCCAGGCACTTCCCGCAGCTCTATCACCAGTGGATTGGGCTGCTGCAGTCTGGTCTCACCTCACTCTCCAAAGCTGGTGCTGACACTCTTAGCTGCTGGGGTTCTGTGCTATGTCCACGTTCTTGCTGTGTGTCCATACCTTCCATGTAGATCCACAGTGTCTCTTCAACTTGCGTGGATTTTCCTCTGCAGTTTTCTGCCTAACTCTTCCCTGAGATTGCACTCCATTTTTTTTAACCACCATTGCAGCCATATGGGGAGTGAACCAGTCGATGGAAGACCTCTCTCTCTATCTCCACCTCTCTCTGTAACTCTGTTTTTCAAATAAATAAAACGAATGTTTTAAAAAAAATCCATTCAGCGGGGCCATCAAAGAAGAAGGTACCTTTCTCTGAAGGGAGGAGAGAACTTCCACTTCGACTATGACCGTGTCTGCATAAGATTGAAGTCGGCGAACTCAAAAGGCTTCCATAGCCTTGGCAACTCATGGCTAGAGCCTAGGGAGATTACTGATGCCATAAACAAGAGTGTCAAATTGTTAAGTCAACAACAGGAGTCACTGTGTACTTACTTCTCATGTGGGATCTGTCCTTAGTGTGTTGTCCAATGTGAAGTAATGCTATAACTAGTACTGAAACAGTATTTTACACTTTGTGTTTCTGTGTGGGTGCAAACTGAAGAAATCTTTACTTAATATATACTAAATCGATCTTCTGTATATAAAGATAATTGAAAATGAATCTTGATGTGAATGGAATGGGAGAGGGAGCAGGAGATGGGAGGGGTGTGAGTGGGAGGGAAATTATGGGTGGGGGGAAGCCATTGTAATCCACGAAATTTATATTTACTAAATAAAAAAATCCATTCAGACACAAGAATTCTGAAAAATAGCCCTAGACAGAAGAGGAAAAAATTGGAATAAGTTAATTGGCTTAGGATATTTTTCCAACCTACCTATTCAGTTCTATTGACACTAATTGCAATAAAAGGGTGAATGGCTTTTTATCACAAGATATCTTGTTGACAGTGTATGCCTTTTGATTAATTTAAACAGAAATTACCTATTTAACTTCTATGATTTATATCACTGAACATTTTGATTTCAGTTCATTTGATGATATCACTGCTTTTTATTTTTTCATTAGAAAAATAGGATATTTTCATCAATACTGTGTCACTGTTCTTTAAAATATTTATTTGAGAGCCAGAAACTTATCAAACAGTCATCAGTCAATCAATCAATCATCTTAATTCCTAGACCAAATGCCCACTGACCATTGTTCTTTTTTTTAAAGTTTTTATTTAATGAATGCATTTTTTCATAGGTACAACTATAGGAATATAGTGGTTTTTCTCCCCCATACCCACCTTCCCACCCTGACTCCCATCCAACCTCCTACTCCCTCTCTCATCCCCTTATTCATTATGGTTTATTTTCAGTTTAATTATATATATACAGAGGACGAACTCCATGTTAAGTATAGATTTCAACAATTTGCACCCACACACACAAAACATATAGAATATAGGCTTTCATAGCCTTGGCAGCCCATGGCAACAGCCTTGGGTGATCGCTGACCATTGTTATTAAACAGGCTAAAGAAAGAAAAAGAGACAGTTTATTCCCTTTGTTTGGGTATGTTTTAGGTAGAATCATCAAATAAATGAAATGGAATTCAGGGTGCAGCCAATGTGGTTCCTGTAGACTGGGCAGAAGCAGCCAGTGTGTTTTATTCACCCAGTAATGAGAAGGACAGGGTCTGAATTAATTGAGGGACCTAATCCTGAGACTATCAACTTTAGAGTTGTCAGTGGAGAAGATGTTCCACTTATTTGTATTTGGCACACTCCCTTTCTCTATTCTGTTATTCACCACTTTCCAACCCCCATTTGCTTTTGTTACATTTTGCTACTGGAGAGAAAATGTCTTATCTTGCTACATCTAGCCTTTACCCTAGACAGTGAGGCCTCCTGTTGTATGTAAACTATCATTCTTATTTGCCCATATTAGTATTTGGAATGTTACTGCTGTCAAATCTCACATCATCAACATATCTTGATTAATATACCACTGCCTGCTGATCACCCATTATGCACACCTGCCAAACAATCTCTGACAATTGATGTCTTCGCTCTGTGGGATGAATTGCCATCACTTGGACTGATTTGGAAAATCACTTAGTGTAGCATGGAACTGATCTGCCATAGTAACTTGAAACTGCTCCACTCTCCTGATCTTTTATTTGGTTGTAGATTTATTCCTATGTGGCAACATGACACTTGATTTGGAGACTCTAATAGTAGTAGAATGATATATGAGAGGACTGATTCACAACATTGACTAATCAATCAGCATTCTGCACATAATCAGTAAAGTCATGTCAATATAGATCCACATACTGAATTTGCAGAACATTAATAAGAAGTAGGCTCTGGGAAAAATATAACTATCTATTTAGAAGGGTCTGCCCCAGAAGAGAGTCCACTGCAGAAAGAAAGCACACTTCTTAACGATTTCCTAGGCAGCACGGGATGCTTGAATAGATGTAAAGTGATAAGGCAGTGTCAAATTGATCTTTTGTAAAATCCAGACAAAAGAAGACCTGATGGAAGGTGCAGCAGAAGTAAATTTACAGCCTGACTCAGAATGAACGGAGATAGTTGAGATGGAGGAGACAGGAACTAGGAACCCACAAGTGTGGATTTTCACTTGACACAAGGAGGGCTCGAGGGAATTTCTTTGGCTGAAAGTGAACTAGCTCTTGCCTCTCTCTTGCTTATACCCCCTTTCATCCTTGCTTACTTTCCAGGCCAGTCCATGCAGCCTCCAGGGAGGTAAGACTGTCAGGTCCACTTGCAGGTAGTCTGCCTGCAGCTCTGTCCATCACAGCCTCCTGTCATGATCAACAGTTCAAGAACCTCTGTGAAGGTATGGGAATAGGGGATGCTTCCCTGCTCACATCACCCCTCAGCTCATATACAGACAGGCAGGGAATAGGATTATATTAAAGTTAGCATAAAAACAAATATAGTTAGCATAAATAAAATAAATAAAATAAAATAAATAAATAATATATATGTGTGTGTGTGGGTGTGTGAGGATATATATATATAGGGGTATATATATAGGGGGTGTATATATATAGGGGATGTATATATATAGGAATGTATATATAAATAGGGGATATATATATCCCCTATTTATATATACATTCCTATATATAAATAGGGGATATATATATATATCCCCTATTTATATATATATATATATATTTATATATATAGGGGACTAAAGTACAATGTGCAAAGATTAACTTTATATATCCAAGACTGGTATACCATCTGAGAGAATAAATTGTTCATACTATTGAAAGTTCTGACGTTTTATTTCTTGTCTTATTTTACTCAGCATGTTTGCATAGTAACTTTGTAAATTTGGGCCATCTTATCATTTTTAAAAGCACAAGCACAATTCCCAAACTCATTAATTCAGAATTTGTGATAATTCCACTAGTTTGGGTGACACTTACTTTATACTGTTTATTAAAAGAGGACTTACTAGCAAATTAAGAACAGAAATGAGAGGATAAGGAGAAAGTGTAGCACATTTAAGAGGAAACACTTTCAAGATTCTTAATAGTACTTAAATGCATTTAAACAATTAATGGAATGATTACAACCAAGCCATCTCATTAATTAAAGAAAACTCAGCAGGATCTTTCTTTGGCAACAGTTTGTTAGCAGTATCCTAAGTATTGATTCAATGGAAAACTGGTAAGAGATATGTCTTCTCCTAGACTCTAATTACCCCCTTTCAATCACCTTGGATGTTTCCCAAACATTCCAATAAGCTATAGTTGGTTGCTTAAATTAGTAATGCAAATATGTGTCACTTTGTTCCCCAGGTAGCCCCTCTGATCTGTGTAGGCAGCCCTAGCAGAATAGTGACAAGCTGAACCAGAAAGAAAAGTCTACACTGATACTTTCCACAGCCCTATAAGCACTAGCTCCTTGCTTTGAATTTTTGGATTTTGTTCTGATAATACAGAAAGAGGTCTACTTGCCTTTCTCTTCCTGATATTGGACATCTAATATGCTATGAGCTCCAGAGAAGCAAAGGGTGAACATGGTATATTAACTTGGTCTGTGTCAAACACTGCAATCATTAATCTGGTCATAGTGGGATGCTCAGGACAAAGTGAAGAAAGTGCAGGTTCCAGTATGCTTCATTTCATTCAATTAGCAGAGTCCAGGGGTTGGGAGCATGTAGGGGTGCTGCCACTTATGAGGTATGTAAAATTTAATTTCATGTCTTTATGCCTCAGTTTTTTTTTTTTTTTAGATTGAGGATAGAAAAACCCTTTCTTAATAGGGCTTTTACCAGAGTTTAATTTAAAGTTAACATATATACAATCCTTAAAACAATAACTAATACACAGAAATCACTTTGTAACTGTTAACATTCAATAAATCTATTCATTAAATATTTATTGCATCCTTTCTATGTGACAGGTACTCTTTCAGAAGCTGGGGACACAGAAGTGAACAGAGGAAAATAATCCTTGCCCACTTGCTGTTTCTAGTGGAGGAAAGCAGACACTACAATACCAGCTACATCTTATAGATCACTGGAATATCAGTGTGTGGAGAATGATGTAAGAGGGTAAAGGTGCAGGGGACAGTTGGCACATTTCCAGCCTTGAATAGTCAGGGTAGGCTTTTCTGAGCAGACTCAAAGTTAAGGCAGTGAGTCAAGCAGTTGTCTGGTGGAAGAGGTCTCCAAGCAGAAAGCTCAGTTGGTGCAAAATCTTTGAGGTGTGAATGAGGAAGTAGGTTGAATAAAGGCAGAGGGGTAAGAGGTGAGGTCAGATGGAAGTGGAAGATTAGACTGTGTAGGGTCTTTCAGTACATTGTAATACCTTTGGCTTTACTCTGAGAGAAATTGAGAGTGTACACCAAGGCCGGTGCCTCAAGCTTGGGTTCCATGACTTCTCAACATAGTTGTTCCCAACCAGGTTTGGGTTTGAGATGTGAGTTTTCTCTGAGAGGAACTGGAATCCAGGGATGATCCAAAGAGCAGAATATGGAAACTGGAGTAGGACTCATGTGTCTATTTTAGGCAAGAGAATAACATGAGAATCTAATCTAAGAACAAGACATTCCCTGGCATAGGCTAAGAAGAGAGGCTTAAAAATATGAATACATCCTATACTCATTAGATGGTTTTTCATAATTCTCAGAACTTCAAGTGGGTACTGTTGTGCTCATGGCCATGTGTCAACCACAGTTCTTCAGTCATAGTCTGTGGCATGGCCTTGAACTGACAAGCTTCCTGGGATGAAAAACAAAGTAGATCTGATACTGTTTTTCTGACAGCAAAGGAAAGAAAAGTAGCAGATATCAGAAGAGTCATCATATGCAAGTATTTCATTTTTATATACTTTCCAAGATAACTTTAGATGGAAATTCAGAGTCTTTGAAATGTTTTTATTTATGTATTTATATATATTTCTTAATATATATATATATATATATATATTCTTCTTGCTGGAAGTCTGAAACATCATTGATGTTGCAATAGTTTCGATAAAATTTCCACCTTTTCTCCAAATTTGATAAATGTCTGATCCAGAAGTCTGGTACAGTATGAAGATACTGAGAATCAGATTTCTTTTCTCTGTTGCTGGAAAGTAAGCCAAAGTTGGGGAGAAGAGACTTGTGACTTCTCTGATTTTCTGTCTTTGGGGGCTGCATGTAAAGGAGTGACTATAAAATAAGAATATTGCAGAAGAAGATTGGGACAAAATATTACTCTCCTTGTCTCTCCACCAAGTGCTGAGAATTCATGATGCTGAGAAACATCTTTTAATTGATACTAGCACTTAAATGTTGAAGTCTTTGTTGAAGATGGGGTTTTAAGCAGTGCTGTGCTGTGGTGGGAGGGCTATGAGATGACCACTGAAACACAGAACTTCTTCAGCATCCATAGGCAAGGACCTGACTGACACAGTTGAGTGTGGTTATTTGCTCTGATGATATTTTGTCTCCTGGAAAGAGAATCTACGTGAATAATGATTTCATTAATCTGAAATGTCTGTCTTATGAAAACTTGCTAGTCACTGTAGTGGTTAGAAATTTCTCCCTTGTAATTTTAAAAAACATTGTGGGCAGTTGACAGAAACATAAAAATGAATTGTGACTCTAAGGTTAAATCATGTTGAAATTTTATTTCATGCCTCTAAATTTTTGGATATTACTGAATCAAGAGAAACAGTGATCCCTGTTTAAGATGATTTTTTTTTCTTGGAGATTTTACTGATTTTCCTCTCTTTTGCTTTCTTGTTTCATTGACTGCAAAGGACAAACTTTGACTTTATTTTATTTTTTAAATCTCCAGCTATCATTTGATGACCTATTAAGGGGAGTGCACATTTGTGGGTTACCTAAGAATTTTTTTTTTTAATTTGTCCTTTAAAATAATTCTGTCCTAATGATATAGATGGTGATGACAGGGCTTGAACAATTTGATATTTGCTGCTTGGGTATTTGACTAGGATTATTATGCCAGAGGCTTAAGGATAAGAACTGATGGCTTACAGTTCACATAAGCTTAGGCAGGCCGGCACCAGGGCTCACTAGGCTAATCCTCTGCCTGCGGTACTGGCACCCCAGGTTCTAGTCCCGGTTGGGGAGCCGGTTCTGTCCTGGTTGCTCCTTTTCCAGTCCAGCTCTCTGCTGTGGCCCAGGAAGGCAGTGGAGGATGGCCCAAGTGCTTGGGCCCTGCACCCACATGGGAGACCAGGAGGAAGCACCTGGCTCCTGGCTTCAGATCGGCACAGCGTGCTGGCCGTGGCGGCCATTTGGGGGTGAACCAACAGAGGGAAGACCTTTCTCCCTGTCTCTCTCTCTCACTGTCTAACTCTGTCTGTCTTAAAAAAAAAAAAAAAAAAAAGCTTAGGCAAATGGTCCTCAAAAGGGCTGGACATTACCTATGCAGCAGTTTTAATTGGTCCAGTGATTTTTGGAAAGACAATGTACATTTGAGGAAGATGCTAGATTCCTAAAGCACTGACCCCACACAACCCTGGACATTTATGCAGATAAATGAAAGCCAGCCTCCCATGGTTCTCCATTGCAGGAGAGTTTCACCCTTCTGTCCTGTGGGAAATTGGCAGCAGTAGGTGACACCAATTACTCTAAAGCACTCTTTTTTTTTTTATCTTAGATTTAGGAGAGCCCTTTTAAGAGTTTTCCTTTAAAAATTAATTTCAATGGATCCTCAGTGAAATGCTAATCTATAGGCTCTTTCAAGGGAAGATCCTATCCCTAGTTTTGCTTTCAGTATCCAGAACTGCCAAGGCTCTGGATTAAGACTGTTGCAAGCTAACACTAACCAGTCAAACGCCAGCACTGAGGATAAGGCACGTGGTAAGGAATATCCTGGGAAGTTATGTAATGAAATGCCTCAAATCTAAGTTTTAACAGAAGAACTACTTGACATTACAGTTCCTAGGGACTTGACACTAAGAGTATTAATTGGCCTGTTTGCATGTTTTGCTCATCATGATTGGAGCTACCATTTCCTTATCCAGTTTTTTCACCTTCTGCCTCTTAGTGTCCCTTCATTTCCCTACGTACACATGATCCTTAAATCTAGATTCCCACATCTATTGGACTATTGATAAATATTTCTAGTATGTTATGATGGTGTCCAGATCAAATGCAATGTATTTAAAACCAGCTTATCTTTCCTTAGAGTCTGTCAAAGCATCTTTGTTCCTGGTTTTGACTGATGTTGATGGCATTGCTGACAATGCCCCAACATCAGAAAGTGAAGATACCCTCACTCCAGTCCCTCACTTCAAACACCACCTTTTGTTGGCTCAGCCTCAGGTCTGTCCCCAGATACCAGCATTTCTTCTCTATGTTCTCTGCCTCTGGTGCCATGCAGATGTTTATTATGTGGCTCTTAAACAATGCAGCTGCCACTGTTCTTTCCTGTTCCTCCACTGTTCCTTCTCTATGCTAGTTCTATTCCAAGGAGTAGTCAGAATTAACTTTCTCAAGACCAAATATGATCACATTATTATGCTTCTTAAAGACTTCTCAATTTGTGTCACTTGCAGCATAAAATACAAATGACTTTACTTGGAAAACTAGGTTTTTCCCCATCAGGTTCTAACCCCGCTCTGAGCTTTACTTTAACCACCTGAACTCCTTCAGATCTAGGTAGACTGACATAGCCCTTTGTGATGCTATACCCAGCTCAAATGACCCCACTTCCAGAAACTTTCTCCAGCTCCCCGTGGAGAATGAGCTATTTCATCTGTTGTAGCCAATTCTTTTTGTACACACTTCTATTACCTCCTTATATTTATGATCACAAAGTCTCTAATTTTACTTAGTTTTGATTTTCTCACTCAACTGGGAATGAGATCAAGGATGAAATGGGGCACTTCAGTTAGAACATTCATAGTTGCTCAAGAAATGCCTGTTTAATACATGGTTTTAAACGAGATATGTGTCCAAGATGAAATATAAATAAAGTATCATGTCAAGTTCAAGGAGAGAATAGAATGATGTCTTAATTTGATAAGGCTCAGTTGATGTGAAATGTTATTACTGAAGACCCCAAAAGTACAGGCATCAAAAGCAAAACTAGACAAATGAGATTATATTAAACTCAGAAGCTCCTGCACAGCAAAGGAAATGATAAATAGAGTGAAGAGACATCTGACAGAGTGGAAGAAAATACTTGCAAGCTATTTATCTGACAAAAGATTAATATCCAGAATATATTAGCAACTCAAGAAAACTCAACAACAAAAAGGCAGAAAAGCTAGTTAAGAAATGAGGAAAGGAATTGAATGGATAATTCTTAAAAGAAGAAATACAAACAGCCAACAAATATATAAAAAATTTCAATTTCACAAATCTTCATGGATATAAAAATCTAAATTGAAATGGGTTATCACTTCACCCCTGTCAAAACTGTTACCATCAAAAAGATAGAGTGTAACAAAAGCTGAGGAGGATGTGTAGAAACTGTTATAACACTCTTGTTGGGAATGTAAATTCATGAAGCCACTATGGAAAACAGCATGGAGGTTTCTTTAAAAAGTAGAACTAGAACTTCCCTATGATCCAGCAATCTCACTGGTGACTATATACCAGAAAGAGATGAACTAATTGTATCAAAGAGATCCCTGATGCTCCATCTTTATAGCAGCATTGTTCCCAATAGCCAAAATATGGAATCAACCCAGGTATTCATCATCAGACAAATGGATAAACAAAGTATGGTACATATACACAATGGAATACTATTCAGCTATAAAAATAATGAAATCCTGTCATTTGTAGCAAAATGAATGGAACTGGAGGACATCAAGTTGAGTGAAATAAGCCAGATGCACACACACGAAAAAACAAATACTGCATTTTTTCCCTTTTATGTGGGAGCTAAACAACAACAACAACAACAAAAAAACCTCAACCTGATCACAGAATGCTGATTACTAGAAACTGGAAGGAATGAGATGGACAAAAGATTTCTGGATTAAAAATATAGGCAAGCTTGGTGTGCTTCATTAATTGTGACAAAGATACTAATATGAGATGTTGATGGGGAAATGAGGAGAAGGGTATATGGAAATCCTTGTATTACTACCCACAATTTTTCTTTTGTAAATTTAAAACTACTCTAAAATAAAATGTTAAAAAATAAAATGTTTTCATTGCAGGAAGCTGTTTGAAACATTAGGCTGTTTTTCTTTTTGCCTCTAGAGATCATCAATGAATGAGTCAGTCATTACTAAATGACTTTTTAATTAAAATATATTAGTGTTGAATAACTAGCTAGGTCTTTGCATTAATTCTTGTTATATGAGCCTATTCATCTTGAATGTTGGCTATAGACTCATGTTATATTATTATTATTTAATGTTAATGATCAGCTTGCTTTGATTTTAGATAGGAGTATTTACTTTAATAATATAAACACTTGATTCATCCAGACTCAGAAGGGTAAATGGAATTCAGAAGAAAAGGAGGAATAATGAAGAAAAGTGAGTAAAAATAGCAAATAATCATTTTAGAGTTCGAAATTTATGTTTCACATTAGGTAATTATATTTACCTCTTAAGTCTTCCAGATGAGCAAAAAATGGGTTTTGGAATTTAATACTTCGAAAATCACAAGATTAATTGAAACCAGAGGATTTCAATGTCTTCTTGGAGGCATTAAATCTATATACTAATTTATTAAAAAGCTTGCTATTAGTACAGGAAGGCAAAACTTGGATCTAATCATTTCATTTCATGCAGTTGAGAGTTTTATCTTACATCTCCTCTTCTGTTCCAGACACTGAGTAACTACTTTTTTCCAGGTACTGGGGTTACAGTGATCAGTGAAATAAGGGCTCTCTCTTAGGAGGCTTACCTTCTGGGGACAGGCCAATAATAACATTTTCAAATAGACAAGAGAATGTCAAAGAGTGATAAATGCTATATAGATGACAAAATAGGATTACAGGTGGAGAATTACTAATGATTTCTTTAACCTGGATGGTGGGATTATTTAGTTTTCATGCACTGATGATTATCTTCTACATGCTAGTCACTGTAAGAACACTAAGTAATAAAAGACTACTAATATATGACTACTAACTAACTAATAAAAGACTACTAATATATTGAATCTAATAGAGGTAAAACATGTGTATGGGAACCAACAATCATGCCAGATTGCAAACATGGTTGTAGACCAACCACTGCTGCATCTACTGCTCTGATCTGTGCTAGACCCCAGGACACAGGAAAAGGAGAGTCAGAGAAAATTATAAAGAAGAGGAGACATGAGACGAGAATTGGAAAATGAATAGAAATTAAAGTGAAATGGTAGAACTGGGCTTTTCAAATAGGAGGAACATCATTTACAAAGGCACAGAGGCAGTATGCATTGAAAACATGAATGGTTTAGTATTGCTGGCGTGTAGACATGACTGTGAGTCTCCATGTGTATATGCATGTATGTGGGTACCACCATGTATGCAGTGGTGCGTATGTGTGCATCTTTATTGGAAATGGGTGCACAAATTAGCATAGAGATAAAGGAAAAGCCTGATAAGGTATTATGGCAAAGTAATAAATTGCATGTTTTAATTTTGAAATTATTTGGAATGTTGTTTAAGGTTAAAAATCAGAAAAGAAAGAATATTCCAAATGTGACAGGCGTTACATACTTAATATATGTCAAAATATGTAAAGTGGTAGAGGGAATTTAAATTTTTTTTTTTGACAGGCAGAGTAGACAGTGAGAGAGAGAGACAGAGAGAAAGGTCTTCCTTTGCCGTTGGTTCACCCTCCAATGGCCGCCGTGGCTGGTGCGCTGTGGCCGGTGCACCGCGCTGATCCCATGGCAGGAGCCAGGTACTTATCCTGGTCTCCCGTGGGGTGCAGGGCCCAAGCACTTGGGCCATCCTCCACTGCACTCCCTGGCCACAGCAGAGAGCTGGCCTGGAAGAGGGGCAACCGGGACAGAATCCGGCGCCCCGACCGGGACTAGAACCCGCTGTGCCGGCGCCGCAAGGTGGAGGATTAGCCTAGTGAGCCGCGGCGCCGGCCTTAAACTATTAAATCAGATTCTTTTGTATTTTTAAAAGGATTTACTTTAAATTATTTGAAAAGCAGAGCAACAGAGAGAGGGAGGTCCATCCAGGTCTCCCATGTGAGTGGGCCATCATTAGCTGCTTTCCCAGGTGATTAACAAGGAACTGGGGTTGGAAATTGAGCAGCTAGGACTTGAACCAGGACTCTGATATGGACTGCTGGCTTAACCTACTGCGCTGCACTGCTGAGTTCAAATCTGAACTTTTGATGAGTAGGTTCATAAACCTTGAAATTTCTTTTAGCACAGCTTGATCAAAGGGAGAATAGGAAAGTTTGGGTGAAGAGCACTCACAACCATGATCCAAATCATGTTCTTATACTTTTTAAATTTGACCTAAGGATGATGTCCCTCAATTTTGTGTTGCTGTTGCCTTTCAGTTGAAAAGAACATATAAAGCAATCCATAAGCTGTACTTTGAAAATTTATATTCATTAAATAAAAGTTAAAAAAAAAAGAACATATAAAGCCAAAACAGTGTGTGTTTCTGGTAGGCAGCATGGGTAACCTCTACCCACTTCAATCATGACTTATTTGTCACAATGCAATATATATGTACGTGGCTGAAAAGCCTAGAATAAGGCAAAATTTCACACTAAAAAGAATAAGGCCTACAATAAAAAGAGAATTAGGGGAATTATTGTTTTGTAAACAAAGTGTTAACAAGATCTAAATTTCAGTTAAAAACAGATCTGTTAAATTCTAATACAGAAATGCTGCAGTACTCCTAGCCTTTATTCACACCAAGGTGAAGAGAACTTGATGGAATAGACATTGGGATGTTGGGAATTCCACAGGCTGCTGTGTTGAGGGGACAAACACCCCCATCACATACACAGGTTGAGGGGAGGTGCTGGCTTGACACAAGATGTGGTGGTGCTAAAGGTGAATCACTGTGTGTCTTTTCACAAAGTCTGGGGGAAAATTGCCTCATAAGAAATAGCAACAACAAAAGGAAGGTGGCCAGGGAGGCACTGCACTCCTTCAGGTCTGCTGCTTCCAGCAAGGTCAATGCTATATGCTCAGCTGCTGTTGTTTGGAGAAAACTATCTCTATCTTCCATGTTACACTGACATCATGGCCTTATTTGCAATTGTATAAAGCATGTGTAAGGCAATTTGCATTAGGAAAACATAAGGTGGCAGACAGATTGTGTTTGTATAATACTCCAAATCCTCAACCTGATTTAACTAGGAAAATTCTTTTAAAGAACCATCCTAGACAGGGATGGCAGCCATACGAGTACCTCAATGTGCAGCTGGTGTATCATGTATAATAAGCCTCTGGCTCACAGCATACCTCATAAGTGCTTAGTGAATATTTGATGAGTGAATAAGTGAATGAATGAATCAATTAGCATCCGAAGAAAAAAAACCCTTTCAATCTGCAAGGATGACTCAAGGGAATGTTGGCCCTCACAGTGCTGGGTCTCTGAATGACCCAGCTACATGCTTTGCATTTCTCACCTACAGCTTAGAGCTCTCCACAGCTCTTTCCTGGGTTCTACAAACTGTCAAGCTTCTCGACCTTGTCACACAGCTCACTCACCTCAGCCTGTTGCATGCATCCCCAGCCTTTCTGATGGGCTACAGGTCAAGATCAAACAGTGACTCAGGAAGGAGCACGCTGGAGAGAAGCAGATGGGTTGACTGAGTGCAGAAAACATCCTCAAGATTTACAGCTGTGTAATTAACTCACAAATTCTCCATGGTCATTGTCAAGAAGTCAAAGAGATTCATCAGCCTTCTCTTCTGCATATTATCCCTCCAATTAGGTTGGGATTTCTCTTGCTTTTTAGGTCGCTGTTGCTGTTGATTTGTACTTGAATTCACTTGATTGGGAAAATAATGCTCTGGAGAGTATGAGGTAAGGAATGTAAACCAGAGAGAGTGATTCTTCTGCCTTGTACTCCTGGGAGTGGCACCCACTTTCCACCCTCCCGTGTTGTTCAGTCTGGAGGTCCCTTTTCTTCGCTACTTCTCTGCGGCGTTCTTTCCTGAGGAGGGCTTTCCAGGTTTTTCCATGATGCCGAGAACTTGCAGCTTGAATCTCTCTCAGTCTTCAGTGAGCCAAGGCTGAAGGGCCTCTAACACTTGCACAGTCTCTTTTCTGTTCTCCATTTTCCAGTAATGCTCTGTGGATTCATTGTGATTTATAGCCCTGGAGGAAGCCAGGTCTGCAGTATTTTCATTGAATCCAGCTTGTAATGTTGTTTGTCAAGCTGCCACTTAGAGCTTGGAAAATTCTTCTCTAATCTACTTTGCAGAGGCATGGTGTGCCTTCTTACCCTAATTGTGACCCCTGATGTGTGCCTGCATGGGGCACAGTGGGACTTAGCCTGTTGCTTCCAGCCTTTGGATTTGACAGCACCAACCAATACTCAATGCATCAGTGTGTGATTAGTAGTAATCAATATTGAAAATGGTTTTTCATAATCTTATTTGTAATCTTCATGTGAAAAAAGAAACTTTAGATACACTTATTTTCTTACATGGATATGCCTGAAAGGAGAATTTTCAAAAATGACAAATTAACCCATTTTTCTTCTTTCTCCTAGTCTCACCATTTATTCTCTATAAATTCTTTATTTTGAGGCCATTTCTTTTTTTAGAGTTGTAAATAATAGCATGCTTTGGAGAGTAAATTCTTCCAGTGTCAAGCAACGTCTGGAATGTAGGAGGCATTTAATATATCTATTTCAGTTAAACTGCAGTGTGCTGAAGAACTGGGTCTGGATATTGGGTGGGCAGGACCATGGACAATATCTGAAAATCGATGGAAAGCCTCAGAAGCAGAGACAAACTGAGAAATCCACAGTCAGAGTATATAGGTCAGAACAAGGTGGTGGGGTGCTGGTGCCGTGGCTCACTTGCTTAATCCTCCGCCTGCAGTGCCAGCATCCCATATGGGCACCAGGTTCTACTCCTGGATGCTTCTCTTCCAGTCCAGCTCTCTGCTATGGCCCAGGAAGGCAGTGGAGGATGGCCCAAGTACTTGGGCTCCTGAACCCGCATGGGAGACCAGGCGGAAGCACCTGGCTCCTGGCTTTGGATCAGCGCAGTGCCGGCCGTGTCGGCCATTTGGGGAGTGAACCAATGGAAGGATGAGCTTTCTCTCTGTCTCTCTCTCTCACTGTCTATAATTCTACCTGTCAAATATATATATATATATATATATATATATATATATATATATATAATATAAAGGTGGTAGGACTCAACCGGAGAGGCAATGAGGAGACAAACAACAAAAGGGCAGCACAGTGGAAGAAAACAGTATCTGGCAGGAGGCAGGTAACCTGCATCCATGTAGTAACTGAAGGGGCAGAGAGAGGAGGGAGAGGGAAAGAAAGAGGAAGCAGAAGAGGGAGAGGGAGAGACAGAGATCTCCATCCATTGGTGCACTCTCCAAATGGCTCCAAAATTGGGCTGGACCAGGCAGAAGCCAGGAACATGGAACTCTGTCTGGTCTCCCCCATGGGTGGCAGGGACCCAACTAGTTGGGTCATTTTCTGCAGCTTTCTCAGAATCATTAGTGGGGACCTGGATCAGACTCAGGGCAGTCAGGACTTGAACTGACACTGATATGAGATGCCAATGTTGCAGGCAGTGGCTTAACCTACTGTGCCACAGTGCTGGCCCCACACATTTTGTTTTATTTTTTTTTTTTGCCATATTCATGATATTATGAAATTTTATTGTTAACACTATATAATTAAAAAATTGGTTATCACGTTTTATCAAATATTAATGATCAATTGCCACCAGATACCAGTGTGTTAAATGCTGTCATCAAATCAACTTTGGATTCTTTGTCCAAAAAATTCGAAGTTTAATTGGCGCTAGTTTTTTCTCCACTCTCTTCCCTGGCTTACTCTCTTTCAGTGGCTCTGTACTTCATGCCTTTTCTTGCGTCAGCAGGTGTGCTTTTGTTCAGGCTTTTGTCCTTGAAGCTCCATCTCCCTGGAGTATTCTTTCCCCTAATATGTTCAAGGCTGGTTGCCTCACTTCATTCAAGTCTCTGTTATTGCTTCCCTTTTCAGTAAACTTCTCTAAATATAGGGGGGTGTTTCAAAAGGTTGATGGAAAAATGGATTAAAAAATAATGTGCTTTTTCCATGAGCTCCTTGAAGTGCCGTCATACTATCTGAATTAACATTCCTCTATTATTGATACCTTTTTATCGCTTTCCTTTTAGTTTACCATATTTAATGTGTTGACATGTTTATTTGTTTTCTGTATATCTTACCCTTCAAAATATGAACTCCAGAAGACTAGGATATTTGCCTGTTGTGTTTACTGGTATATCCTCAGCTCCTAAACTAAAAAAAAATGTCTCGTTCATTTTGGGCACTGCATAAACCCTGTTGAATAAAGGAATAATGGAAGAGATTCAACGTCATGTAGTACTGCGTGAAGTTAGAGGAAACAGATGCTTTATTCCACGAACGAGCACGTGTTTGCCCCTGGGTTCAAATGGTGGGAATGATTTAAGCATGGAAAGATAGTAAAGGAAGAGAGGAAGAGTGTGTCTTGTTACATTGTGATTTACCTTAGATTCCATTATTTTTTAGCCACCTCTCTCTCTCTCTCTCTCTCTCACACACACACACACACTCACACACTCACACACACACACACTTATACTTTGATGGAGCTCAAAAATGACAAAGAGAGAAGCATCAGTGTGGACCTGGTTGAGTGTGGTTCATCCATGCAAGCTCTCAGGATGTCCACTGGGCTGCTTGTTGGGTTCTGAAACAAAATTATACAGTTCTTTGGCCTAGACTATACCTCTTGGTTAGATATCAAGGCTGACAATAGAAATGTGAAAAGAAAGTTCTCTCCTCCCTTAATAGTAGAGAGGGACATATTCTTTTTCAAGCACAATTTCATTTTCTTTCACTTGAGCAGCTCTTCTCTCTTTCTAGTATCTGAAATACTTTTCACAGGACAACTTACTTACTCTATCATTATCCTTCAGTTAAGATTCAGTGTAGGTGTTTCACTATTCCTGCTCTTTTCAGTTATCAGCAGATTGATGAGGATCGTTAGTCTTCATGAATCATTTTAAAATTTATTTGCATTTTTTCTTGATGAAAGAAAGGCAAAGGAAAATAATTGCAGTTTTCAGTGTTCATTGGGATATTCTGAGAGCTTTCTACAGTAAATTATAGGTATGCGATCAACCTGAAGAAACATCACTCATTCCTATCTGATTTCTGAATATCTCGTGCTCTGTCACCTCTGTTACAAACATAAGACTTAATATCTTTGAATGGATCCTGATCCTTACATATGTTATCCTCTCTTACAATGTTCTGCACCATAAGCTTTGAATGTAAAGCCTAATGCAATCATTATACCTCGAATACATACAATTTCATGTGCAAAACTTCCTACTGTTCAAAGGCTGCTAAATGTGTCTGTGACTGACCCCTATCTAAACTGTCCACTAACAACAGTAGATGGGAAATGGCAACATCTCCAATTTTTTAACACCAGGTTATATACTAGATATTTATCTAGCAATTAACAAAACACACGAATCCCCATTATGAAAAGAAAACAAACATGTAACCCAAATTAATTATGTAGTTGTTACCAGCTTTTCAAGGGGACTCTTCATTTTACAAAGGGAGTCATTACTGATTTTCTTTAAATAGCAAGCTCCGCTAGTGCATAAAAGGTATAATTAGCCCTGCCTAAAGTAGATTGGTACACATTTCAGGAATTGATTCACTGTACAAGGAAATATCAAACTCATGTTTGGCTTACTACATGGAGCATTAGCAAACACCCAGATATTTGGAGAAATCCAGATATTCGACCATGTTTTGTAGTACTCATCCAGATGCTTATTAGCACAATCCACTTGGGGTCTGCAATCATTCTAGCACAGCAGCAGGGTAGAGAAGCAAATACACTGAGATGGCATCTTAATCTGTTTACTACTTATTGGTGGAGAATTTTTGAAATGGTCATCTTCAATGAACATTTTACAAATAATACACACCAGTTTCATTAAATGAAGAGGTTCTCTGTTTGCAATGGGATGAACAACTTGAATTTAAAGGCCTGAAATAAGTACTTTTAAATTGATATGAAAGGTAAGAAGTTATCCAACAAAAAAAGGAATGTACTCCTATTGTTCTCAAAAAGGTGGGGATGAAATACTAAAATGTACTATCTCAGGCCAACAAAGTAAAAACAAACCAAAACAAAATTTTTCACAAGAGCCTAACCTGGTTACCAGAGAGCTCACTTAAACAGTGTAATGCTCATTTGAGCAATGGGAGATGGGAAGACAAAGTGCATCTTATATCTGAATATTTCTGCTATGGACCAGATTATTCATCATTTACAAATAAGCACTCAGAATTCTTGACACAAAGAACTGTTAGTGGTCTGAATAGAAATAGCCTCTTGTTAAAATTTTGGTGAGTGGAATTATTTATGAAAAAAAGGAACTAATTCATCCTAAGAGGTGTATTGAAGCATCACTTGACATATATGGAACCACAAAAAAAGCCTTCGACATTGGCACTTCATTTGGTGGTGCCAAAAGCACTTTGGTAGACCTGTCAGTCTTGAAAGAAGCAAGAGAATGAGACTGAAGACAGTCTTGGCTTTTAGCCAGCCAGGCCTGGGTTGGAATCTTGGTGTGTTATCTTGCACTATTTATTTAGCTACTTGGTAGAATGGAGAGAATGGGAAGTAATACTTATACTGCAAAGTGTTTTTGTTTGCTTTTTCCTTTAAAAAATTAAGATGTTTTGTGATTAATACTTACACATTTTTATGGGGTACATGAAATAATAACTCTTTATTCTCCACTTCCTCAAGTCCCTGGAAACCACCATTCAACTCTGTCTTTATGATTTTTTTTAAAAAAAGATTTATTTATTTATTTGAAGGGCAGAGTTACAGAGAACGAGGAGACTGAGAGAGAGAGAGATCTTCCATCTGCTGGTTCACTCCCCAAAGGGCAGCACAATGGCTGAGGCTGGGCCAGACCAAAGCCAGGATCCAGGAGCTTCTTCTGGGTCTCCCACACAGGTGCAGGAGCCCATGGACTTGGTCCATCTTCCACTGCTTTCTTAGGTGCATTAGCAGGGAGCTGGATTGGAAGTGGAGCAGCTGAGACTTGAACTGGTACCCATTTGGGATGCTGCAGGCAGCAGCTTCACACGCTGTGCCACAATGCTGGCTCCACTATCTCTGTGATTTTTTACTAAGTATCTCACATAAATGGAATCATATAATATTTTCTATGTGTGTGAGACTGGCTTATTTTACTCAGCATATTATCTTCAAGGTTAAACTGTATTTTGTGGCATACATTAGAATTTCTTTTCTTTTTGAGGTTGAATAATCTTTCATTGTCTGCGATGCTATATTTTGCTTATCCATTCATCCATCCATCAACAGACACTTGGTTAGCTTCTCACATCTCAGCCATCATGGTGCCAAGAACATGCATGGACAAAGACCCCTCTGAGATCTTGCTTTCAATTCTTTTAAATGTATTCCAAGAAGTAGAACTGTTATATTAAATGGTAATTCTATTTTTAACTTTTTGAGGACTGCATACTGTTTTTTACAGTGGCTGCACTATGTCATATTATCAATAGCACACACGGGTTCCAATTTCTCTATATTTGGCCAGCTTTTTTTTTTTTTTTGGCTATTTTCTGTTATTGTGATAGTAGCCATACTAATGAGTGTGAGATGGTGTCTCACTATAGTTTTGATTTGTATTTCTCTAATGTTTAAAGATGTTTCCCTAATGTTTAGAGATGTTGAGAATCTTTTCAAGTGCTTATTGGGCATTTATACATCTTCTTTGGAGAGTCATCTATTTGATTCCTTTGCTCATTTATGAATCAGGTTGTTTGTTTTATTTGTTGCTGAGTTTTAGGAATTATCTATATGTTCCTGATACTAATGCGTTGCCTGATTTGTGGATTATGATTATTTTCTTCCATTCTGTGATTTGCCTTTCTATTCTGCTGATGTCTAACATTTAATTTTTTTTAAAAGTCCAACCTATTTTTTCTTTTGTTGACTGTGAATTTGGTGTCATATCCAAGAGATAATCATAAAATCAATGCCATGAAGCTTCTGTCCTATGGTTTCTTCTAAGAGTTTCATATGTTTTGGTTTTACATTTAAGGCTTTGATACATTTTTAGTTTTTCTGTATGTTTTTAGATAAGGGTTCAACATCATGTTTTTGCACACAGATATCCCACTTCCCTAGCATCTCTTGTTGAAAATACTGTCCTTTCTTCACTGAAACCCCTGTGCAGCAAAAATCATTTAACCATATTGGGTGAGTTTTATTTCTGGGCTCTCTAATCTACTGTCTCTGTCTTTGTATAAATAGCTCATTGTTTTGATCACTGTAGCCTCCTAGTAAGTTTTGAAATGGTGAACTGTAAGTCTTCCAACTTTGTTCTTTTTTCAAAACTTTGACTGTTTTGGGTGTCTTGAAATTATATATGAATTTTATGGATGAGTTTTTCTACTTCTGCAATAATGTCACTGTGATTTGGACAGGGATTGCATTTTATCTATAGAATACTTACAGCAGTACTGATATCTTAATATTAAATCTTCAAATCCATGGGATATGTTTACTTATGGAAATTTTTTAAAATTTTTAGCAGTTTTATAGTTTGCATTATATAAATCTTTTAACTCTTTAGTTAAGCTAATTCCCAAATATTTTATTCTTTTTGATGTTATTACAAATGGAATTTGTATAGAAATTGAGCAATTTTTGTGTTGACTTTGTATCAATATTTTTGTGGAATCTTCAGGGTTTTCTTCATTTATGATCATATAATCTGTAAAGAGAAATAATTTTGCTTGTTCATTTTCAGTCTGGATACCTTTGCTTTCTTTTCGTTGACTAACTGCTCTAGTTAGCACCCCTCAGTGCTATGTTGACTAGGAGTGGCACAAGCAAGCAACCTTGCTTAATCCTTTATCTTACAGGAAAAGCTTTTAGTCTTTTGCTATTGAGTATAATGACAGCTGTAGATTTTTTAAGAGTAGCTTTTGTTATATTGAGGTAGTTTCCTTCTATTTCTTGCTAGTAGAATGCTTTTGTTATGAAAGCATGTTGAATTTTTTTTTAAAATGCCTTTCCTTCATCAATTGAGATGATCCTGCGGCTTTTTTAGTTGATTCTTTTATTATGATATATTAATATTGATTAATTTTTGTATGTTGACTCATTCTTTTATGTCAGGAATAAAAGTCATTTGGTCATGCATACAATACTTCTAACAAGCTGCTGAATTTGGTTTATTAATCCTTTGTTGATGATTTTTATATTGATGTTCATAAGAGATGTTGTTTTGTAGTTTTTTTCTTGTAATGTCCTTTGCTTTGGTATTAATGTATGCTGACCTCATAGAATCACATATTAAGTGTTCCCTTTTTTCAGTTTTTTTTGAAAAATTTGAATAGGATTGTTATTAATTATCCTTCTTCTTCCTCTCCCCCTCCCTTTCTCCTTTTCTTTCTTCTTCTTGTTTTACAGAGATACAGAGAAGGAGAGGTCTTCCATCCACTGGCCCACTCCCCAAATGGCTACAATGCCCAAAGCTGGGCAGATTTGAAGCCAGGAGCCAGGAGCTTTTTCTGGGCCTCCCACATGGGTGCAGGGACTCAAGCACTTGGGTCATCCTCTGCTACCCTCCCAGGCACATTATTAGAGAGCTAGACCTGAAGTGGAGTAGTGGGGACTGAAATGGGTGCCCATATGGGATGCTGGTGTCACAGCTGGGAGCATTACCCATGACACCACAGCACCACCCGTAGTTCTCCTTTAAATGTTTGTTAGAATTCATAGTGACTTCTAGTCCCTGGACCTTTCTTTGAAGATTTTTGATACCGATCCAATCTCCACAGTAGGTAGAGATCCATTAAGATTTTTTATTTCTTCATGATTTTTTTTCTTCATGATTTAGTCTATTCTTGTAGGTTTTATGATTTTAGGAATTTGTATATTCTATCTAGGTTTATCCAGTTTGTTGGTCATCAATTGTTCATGGGATTCTCTTGTAATACTTTTTATTTCTGTAGAATCAGTAATCAGTTGGAACTGAATCAGTAATCAGTTGGAACTGAACCGAACCACTTTCATTTTTTATTTTATTAGTTTGATTCTTCTATATTTCTTAGTTCAGCCAGCCAAAGCTTTGTCTATTTTGATCTTAAAAAAAAAACAACTTTTGTTTTTATTGATTTTATTTATTATTTGTCTGTTTTCTACTTCATTTACTTCATTTATTTATGCTGTAATCTTTATTATTTTTTTTTTTTTGCTAGCTTTGGGATTAGTTTGGCCATTTTTTGCTATTTTTTTAAGTCACAAAGTTAAATTGTTGATTTATTTTGTTTTTTAAAATATATTAATAGCTATAAATTTCTTTTTTTGTTTTTTTTTTTTTAAAGATTTATTTTATTCCTTTGAAAGAGAGTTATAGAGAGAGGTAGAGCCAGAGAGAGAGAGAGAGGTCTTCCATCCGCTGGTTCACTCCCCAGATGGCTGCAACGGCCAGAGCTAAGCTGATCCAAAGCCAGGAGCCAGGAGCTTCTTCCAGGTCTCCCACTCGGGTGCAGGGGCCCAAGGACTTGAGCCATCTTCCACTGCTTTCCCAGGCCATAGAAGAGAGCTGGATTGGAAGTGGGGCAGCTGAGACTTGAACTGGCACCCATATGGGACACTGGTGCTGCAGGCGGCGGCTTTAACCCACTGTGCCACAGTGCTGACTCCTAAATTTCTTTTTTTAGCACTGCCTTCACTATGTCACATAAGTTTTGACAGGTTGGGTTTTCGTTTCTATTTATCTCTAAGAATTCTGTAACTTTCCTTTAAATTTATTTTTGGTCCATTGGTTATTTAAGAATGTGTTCAATTTCCACAAAATTTTGAATATTCTAATGTCTTTATTGGAAAGGCAAAGAGAGCAGGTGAGAGCAAGAGCTAAAGAGACACAGAGAGATGTTTTGTACACTGGTTCACTAACCCCCAGAGGCCCACAAAAGATGACCGAAGCTGGGAGCCTAGAACTTAATACAGGTCTCCTACGTAGGTGGTGGGGACCCAACTACTTGAGCCATTCATTATGTGCCACCTCTCAGGGTGTACATTGGCAGGAATTAGGAATTGGAAGTAGAGTCAGGACTTTACCCCAAGCTCATCCTTTTGGGATATGGGCATCCTAAGTGGCATCTTAACTGCTGCACCAAATGCCTGGCTCCTTCAGTTTTACTTTGGTTACTGATTTTTAAAAATACTATATTTATTAGTTTTTGAGATAACACATTTTTAACTTACATTATAGTCAAAGACTGCTTAGCTCCACCAAATAAAGAGTTCTATAAATAAAAGGCAAAAAGACCATAGTCTAGCATGAAAATAGGCAAGGGCTATACAAGATAATCAAAGGAAAAGATGTTCAACTTCATTCATATAAGGTAAATTTTAAATTTACAAAATCAACGAAAATACAGCATTATATAATTCCTGGCAGTTTGACAAATATTAAAACAAAGTTTGAGAAAACACTGTATTGTATCAAAGTGATATTTACTCAGCTATATTTATAGCAGCACTGTTCACGATAGCCAAAATATGGACTCAACCAATGTTTTCATCATTAGATGACTGGATAAAGAAAATGAGATTTATATGTATATATAATATTGATACATACATACTTACATACAAAATGGAATATTACTCAGCTATAAAACAGAATGAAATTCTATCATTTGAAGCAAAATAGTTGGAACTGGAGGACATCATGTTGAATGAAATAAACATACACATAAAGAAAAATACTGCAAGTTTCCCATTATATGTGGAACTAAAATTAGAAAGAAAGGAAGAGAGAAAGAAAGAAAGGAAAAAGAAAAGAGGAAAAAGATGGCCGACGCCGTGGCTCACTAGGCTAATCCTCCGCCTTGCGGCGCCAACACACTGGGTTCTAGTCCTGGTTGGGGCGCCGGATTCTTTCCCCGTTGCCCCTCTTCCAGGCCAGCTTTCTGCGGTGGTCAGGGAGTGCAGTGGAGGATGGCCCAAGTGCTTGGGCCCTGCACCCCATGGGAGACCAGGAGAAGTACCTGGCTCCTGCCATTGGATCAGCGCGGTGCGCGTGGCCGCGGTGGCCATTGGAGGGTGAACCAACGGCAAAGGAAGACCTTTCTCTCTGTCTCTCTCTCTCACTGTCCATTCTGCCTGTCAAAAAAATAAATAAAAAGAAAAAAGAAAAGAGGAAAAAGAAAAGAGAAAGAAAGGAAGATATGTCTGAGTGTATCATTTTTAATGCAAATACAGTGTTATTGATTTTTTTTTAAGATTTATTTATTTATTTGAAAGGCAGAGTTACAGAGAGGCAGAGAGAGAGAGAGAGAGAGAGAGTCAGTCTTCACCAGGAGCCAGGAGCTTCTTCCAGGTGTCTCTCACAGGTGCAGAGGCCCAAGGACTTGGATCATATTCTATTATTTTCCCAAACCATAGCAGAGAGCTGGATCAGAAGTGGAGCAACTGGGATAAGAACCGGCACACATATGGGTTGCTGGCAATGCAGAAAGTGGCTTTACCACTGTTCCACAGCATGGGTACCAGTGTTACTGATTTTTAACTACATCCCGTTGTGGCTGGAGAAGATACATTGTGTGGTATCCATCTTTTAAAATCTATTCAGATTTAGTTGCAATCTAATGTATGGTAAATCTTGGAGAATGTTTCATGTACATTTGAGTAGGTCATGTTTGCTTGTTTTTGGGTAGGGATTCTGTTTATGTCTATTAAACCTGTTTGGTTTATTTGGTCTTCCATTTCCTCTGCCTCATTTTTCTATCCGTTATAGAGATAGGAGGTTGAAGTCTTCAACTATTATAGAACTGTTTATTTCTTCCTTCAATTTTGTCGCGTTTTGCTTCATATACTTTGAAGGTCAGTTATTAAGTGCATAAATGTTTATAGTTGTTATATCTTCTAACTGTATTGAGCATTTTAACATATATTGTCCTTTTTGAGCTCATAAACCTTTTTTAAATTTAAAGTTTATTTTGACTGATACTGTTGTAGTCATCCTTGCTCTTTGTTTACTATTTGCATGAAATATCTTTCCCCATCCTTTCAATCTATATTTTTGTTTGTTAATCTAAATTGTCACTTGTAGTCAGTGTGTAGTTGAGTCAAGTATTTTGATTCATTCTGCCAAACTGTTGTTTACTTAGAAGTTTTAATAAACTTAAAGTAACTGCTGATAAGGAAGGACTTCCTTTTGTCTTTCTGATATTTGTTTTCTATATATCATATAGCTATTTTTGCTTTTCATTTCCTATAATACTGCCTTTTTCTGTGCTTGGTTGATGTTTTGTAGCACAATGCTTAAATTTTGTTTTCATTTCCTTTTATGTATAATCAATAGCTATTTTATTTGTGGTTGTCATGGGGTATCATATGAACATCCTAAAGTTATAGCACTCTAATTAGAATTTATACAAGGGGCTGTTGCTGTGGTATAGCGGGTAAAGCTGTTGCTTGCAGTGCTGGCATCCCATATGGGTGCTGGTTCGAGTTCCGGCTGCTCCACTTCCTAATCTGCTCCCTGCTATGGCCTGGGAAAGCAGTGAAAGGAGCAAAAATCTTTGGGCCCTTGCACTGACATGGAAGACCTGGGGGGAAGCTACTGGCTCCTGACTTTGGATCAGCCCAGCTCCAGCCATTGCAGCCAATTGGAGAATGAACCAGTGGATGAAAGACCTCTCTCTCTCTCTTTCTCTCTTGTTCTCACTCTCTGTCTGCCTCTGCCTCTCTGTAACTTTGTCTTTCAAATACATAAATAAATCTTAATAAAAGAATTTATACCAACTTGACTTTAGTAACATAAAAAAATTCTATTCCTTTACATTTCATTTCTACCACTTCCAGTTACTACTGTGACAAAATTATATCTTCACACACTGTGTTCCAAAAAGGGGGAATGGAAGGGGGAGAAGGCCCTTTGAATCCCCTGGAACTCACTTCTGCTGTAGGGGAAGGAGAACAATGGTCAACTGTGTGATCAGAAGCAGAAAAATCTCTGGTGACTGGCGAACAAGATTCCTTCTTCCCACCTGGTCTGTGCAGGTTGTTCCTGGAGCACTTGCACAGCTGCCCAAAAGGGGGCTGCGGGTGGAGGATTAGTAGCTGCTACTGTGCTAAGTGCTGAAATGGATCAAAATTAACTGCAATTTATGGTTCAAACCTTCCCCTGAAAGGTGCCAGCATTTAATAGATTCCAGAGCTCCAAAACATTTCCATCATTTTCTGCCAGTGTACTTGTTGTTTAGGTGTGGACACAGATTACTGCTGCTTTCTACTCTTTCACCTTCCTGAATCCTACTCTGAACTTTTTTTTTTTATTTATTTTTTTATTTTTTGACAGGCAGAGTGGACAGTGAGAGAGAGAGAGACAGACAGACAGAAAGGTCTTCCTTTGCCGTTGGTTCACCCTCCAATGGCCGCCGCTGCCAGCGTGCTGTGGCCGGCACACCGCGCTGATGCGATGGCAGGAGCCAGGTGCTTATCCTGGTCTCCCATGGGGTGCAGGGCCCAAGCACTTGGGCCATCCTCCACTGCACTCCCGGGCCATAGCAGAGAGCTGGCCTGGAAGAGGGGCAACCGGGACAGAATCCGGCGCCCCAACCAGGACTAGAACCCAGTGTGTTGGCGCCACAAGGCGGAGGATTAGCCTAGTGAGCCGCAGCAACAGCCCTTACTCTGAACTTTTGACAGAGGAGCAAACCAAGGCACAGCGACGTCCTAAATCACACAGCTAAAAAGTGGTAGAAGTGGAATTTGAACTCATGGTACCCGGTTAGAGAGAAATAAGAGAACTTTGTACATAGCATGAAGTCTCAATTCATACAACTAAAAAGAATAAACAAGCACATTAACACAGGTATTTATTTAGCTTGTAACTGAGGAAAGTTTAAAGGCTACAAGTTGAGAAGTGGCATTCAAAGTTGGATGACGACGATGGGACCTTTCCCTCTGCGGTGTGGGACAGAGCTGAAATCTTCACAGGGCCGGCGCCGTGGCTCACTAGGCTAATCCTCCGCCTTGCGGCGCCGGCACCCCGGGTTCTAGTCCCGGTTGGGGCGCTGGATTCTGTCCCGGTTGCCCCTCTTCCAGGCCAGCTCTCTGCGGTGGTCAGGGAGTGCAGTGGAGGATGGCCCAAGTGCTTGGGCCCTGCACCCCATGGGAGACCAGGATAAGTACCTGGCTCCTGCCATCACATCAGCGCGATGTGCCGGCCACAGCACGCTGGCCGCTGCGGCCATTGGAGGGTGAACCAATGGCAAAGGAAGACCTTTCTCTCTGTCTCTCTCTCTCTCTCACTGTCCACTCTGCCTGTCAAAAAAAAAAAATCTTCACAGAGGCCTCATGAGAGGAGGAAGAGAAGGTCTACAGCAATGGCCTGCACCTCGTAAACCAGTGCCCTCAGGAAACAATTAGCTGGGACAGTGGATGTCAGCAAGAGTTCTGGAAATCTGTCTAGGAGCAGTCTTCCTATTGAGTGCTCTTTGTCAGATACGAAGGTGCTTTTTCCTTGCATAGGAGAATAATACTTTAAAAATCAGTAAATCGTTGAACATATTTTGAAAGATTAAAATAAAATAAAAAGGACAGTTATGGAAAAGTATACAATTGTGTTGTATGATTTATATATAATTCTGAATCTACTCCTCTGATCTTACATTAAAAATGTACAAAATGACTTTATTATAAAATTTTACAAACATTTTGAAAGCCATTCCTGTTGCCGTTTGGTGGGTAATTTCTTTTTTAGATTTCTTTCTTTCTTTATTTTGAAAACATCATAGAGAGAAATGTTCTATCAGAGAGACCTTCTATCTGCTAGTTCATTTCCCATTAGCCAGGGCTGGGCCAGGCCAAAACCAGGATCCAGGAGCTTCAGGTTTTCCACAAGGGTCGCAAGGCACAAACAATGGGCCATCTTCTGCTGCTTTTTCCAGCCCAGTAGCAGGAAGCTGGATTGGAAGTGAAGCAGGTGGGATTTGAATCAGTACCGCATGGGATGCCAAGCATCAAAGACGGAGGCTTAACCCACCACACCACAACACTGGCCCTGAAGGGTAATTCTTTATGCTCCATCTTGGTAACTAAAAGCATTGCTAGTCAGAACTGTGTACTATGAATGCTGTTTGATCAGATGTTCAGAGACGAGATCAATTTTGAAATCAGATTAATTCTCTTAAACATACATGGTAAAAGAAAATAATTAAGAGATTCCCCAGGGGCTAGTGCTGTGGTATGTTGTGTTAAGCCTCCCTTCTGCAGCACTGGCATCCCATATGGGCACTGCTTGAAGTCCAGGCTGCTCCACCTACAATGCTTGGGCCCCTATACCCATGTGAGAGACCAGGATGAAGCTCCTGGCTCCTGGCTTTGATCTGGCCTAGCCTCCGCTGTTATAGCCATTTGGGGAGTGAACCAGCAGATGGAATATCTCTCTCCTTCGCTCTATCTTTCCCTCTCTCTTGTAATTCTGATTTCAAATAAGTAGATAAATAAATCCTAAAAAAGATTCCCCAAATCATTAAGTTTGCTTATGGCTTTTTTTTTTTTTTTTTTTTTTTTTTTTTAGTATTCTACAACCAATTGAATGTTTAAGGTGTACTATGTTAACACATTGTGAAAAAGAATTAAAATATACAGTCTTTTCCAATTTATCAATTGTGAGCTAAAGAAAAAAAAAGAAAAGCACAGGTCATGTTTATAAAAATTTTGAAGAAAATATTGGTGAAGAATAACACCCATAAATCTGAGCTCTGCATATTTCTAGGTAGGCTTTAAAACACACACACACCCTGACAATGTACCACTGTAGCACAAAATAGGGGGATTGACACACTTTCTCCTCAAGGAAAAACCGTGTGGAAGCATCTTTATGAGAACATTTATCTGTAGCACTACCTACACTGCTCAGAACAAATGCCTCACTTGTGCAGGGGTCTCCTCTCTACTTTGCCAAATCCAAAGGCATTTAAGATAGACAACATCTGTATTTTTACCTATTAAAATACATTCAAGTTACTAAAATCTAATCAATTGTTCACTGCTCAACGAGTTTTAGAAGTCAAGAAAATAATCATTTTTGGATTTCGTAATTGGATTTCATAACTTCTCATTGCTAGTAAGTTTCTAAAGGGTCCAATTTCAACCAACAGGTTGGACCCTTTAGAAACTTACTAGTAGTGAGAAAATTCATATTTCAGAGATTTGGAGGATGTAAGCCTAACATTTTGGATCTTGAATTAATTATGAAATAAACTTTTATATGGAATTCCAATTGATTGATTTGTCGCTAATATGTGTCACTAGTCACCCAGTAGATTCAGTTTTTCATGTTCCCAGTTCCAAAAACCAGATTCATACTTTTGATCTAAAAATCCTATTGGAAGTTATATACGTGGATCTAAAAGTGAGCTGTGCCCCAGACCTTCAGCTCAGGTCATTTGTAACCATCAAGGGGCAGACAAGGCTAAAAGCTCACTTGATACCCAAATGGAAATCTTGTAAATGGAACAAATTGCCAACATGCTTTTTTGGTCTGTCTGTTCTCTACCCTGGGTTTTGAAACAGTAGCCTCAATGTTAGCAATATACTGCCAAGTACAATGTGTATGGAAACAAATTGAAATAGATTTGTTCCAGACTCAAAAATGGTTTCTTCTTAATATTGGACTGTGATACAATTAAGAAGCTCAAGCGAAAACGCCATGTGAAATTAAAGGGAGCACAAGCATCCGCCATCCTCCCAGGTTATATGAATTGAAATCTTCCAGCTTCCACCTTCATAGTAATAAAATTTTTTAATGTTAAATGGTTATTGCTGTACATAACCAATCTCTGTTTATTAGGGCTCATAAAAAATCTCTTACTCCATCTCTCCCTTCCTCTGTATTCCACTAGGCTTTATAGCAGTGAGTTGTTCCAGTTTATAGTTCATCCAGACAGTTCTGGGATTGACAAATCTAATTATTTTGGACTAAGGGAATAGGTCAAAATGGATGTAAATGAAGCAAACTTTCAATCACATGTGATTTGAGTATATGGTGCTAATAGTCTGGTTGTAACAGAAAGTATAAGAGCTTAAAAGGCCCAGAATAATTCAGTCTAAAATATCTTGGATCTTTTTCCATCATAAAGTGAATTGAGCAATTCTGTTCACTAGAAGATTGACAGCATAATGGAAACAGAGCAAACTGCAGAATTTCTCACCAGGTAAGTGCATTAGTAGCAAAACTCATAATGCAGTCTGTTGGTTGAAAAGAGCATGAAAGAGCCTTCTGTTTTCTTATGAGGTGCCATATTCTCATAGTTCTTGGCCAATTATACTTAACTACTGCCAAATTGCAGCTATTGGAAAATGTTCAACCCTGTTGCCTTGAGCAATATTATAAAAGACCTCATAGATACTGATTCTTTCTTATAATTTGCTTATCAGCAAAGATAAATGTAATTAAAACTGCTTACAAATATTTCCTCCCATTTATCATGCACCTACAACACAATATATTTATGTATAATAGCAATTCTGAATGAATATTTATGTTTTTGAGTATTAACTAAGAGTTAAATTGGAGGGCAAATGTTTTGATGATCTTTGAAACTTTTATAATTTACAACAGCACTCTTTTTCCTAAGTAGAGCTTTTTGTGGGATAAAGAGGCATAGCATAAATGTTATAGACAGTTCTTATACTATATAAACTTTACATACACTCTTGTTCATCCATTTCACTTACCAAAATCAAGAGACAACTTGAGGCCAACTTTGTGTGCTCAGGGATGGTAGAAAACACTGACAAAATCAAGCAACCAAAGACAAGGAGAAAACTGTAAAACAACAACAAGAAAAGAAAAATGTGATAAGAATCTTGATTTATGACTGCTGACTTAATTTCTTATTTCTAATGAACAAAGCACCAAACTCATTGGAATGGGCAAGAGTTAAATCACTACAACTATTTTCAATAGCAAAATACAATACGAGACACAGTGCAGATGGGGCTCATTTTTGAATTTATTGATGAGAATGTCACTTGTGGGTTCATGTATGTGTTTGTTATTGAATGTTCACATCTAAGAATCCCTAAATTCCCATACAATCTTTTCCCCAAGCAGAGGTCATGAGAAAAGGCCAGAAAGTGTGTTCTTGCTCTCCCTATAGGGCAGAACATGCTGAAGTCATTCTCTTTTCAAAGAGACAGAATCTGCCTCATACTGGGCAGCACTGGT
Organism: Oryctolagus cuniculus; assembly: GCF_964237555.1. Taxonomy (NCBI): domain Eukaryota; kingdom Metazoa; phylum Chordata; class Mammalia; order Lagomorpha; family Leporidae; genus Oryctolagus; species Oryctolagus cuniculus. The sequence goes on from NC_091436.1 coordinate 99,570,336, forward strand.
AAATCACCAACCGTGGCTCATGTGTCAGAGTCTCATATTTCTTGTGGGCACTCATTTGTTATTCCTTCATATTAATAATTAGATTAGAAAAGGGAGGGATGATTTTCCCGCCTGCCCATGCACTTTTCATTTCTTTTCAATCAAATTGCTATTCAGGCTACAGTGATAGCGAGCACAAGTCAGAAGCAAGCATTTTCTACAAAACAATCTGCAGACATTTTTATTCCTAGAAACAGGGAACTCCAGGGTCAAGTGGGGAGGGGAGTTCCCAAGGAAAATGTCAAATAAAAGGGAAGGTTCTATTTCAAATATAAATTACTTAAGATGCAAGATCAAAAAAAAAAAAACTAAGAAAATTCTGAGTTACTTATTCTAGGTCATATTTTTTCCTTTTACTCATCTCTGGGAAATCCATACAATAAGCTTCTTCAAAATATCATTTCCATGTTTCCCCATATGGCAATAGAGTTAGTCCCTGCCTCCTCTTCGCTTGCATTGAATAGTCTTACAAGTCTTTCTACCACATTTCACCAGGAGTTCAGAAGAGCCTACAGCCAGGGATTAGCTAATCGTTACTTAGGTAAAATATCTGGTTCCTCATTCCTGTTTTTGTAATCAAGTTTTATTGACACATAGGCACACACATTACTTTATGCATTGTGTATAGCTGTTTTCATTCTGTAATTGCAGAAGTGAATAGTTGCCACAAGAGAGTACGGCCTACAACACTACAATATTTGCTATCTGGCTTTGCAGAGAAAAATGTTGTCCTACTCTCACATTGTCTTTTCACTTTAATGTCTTTTTACATAGCCCAACTCAGTACTGGAGTGAAAGCTCATATTTGCTCATATTTCTACATGTTAGTAATTACTAACAGTCCTAGAAGGCTTCCTCAAAGCTTGATACTGTGCTACGCCCCTTTCACACACATTTCCCACAATATGCTCACAAATTTATGGAGTCGAAATATCACTATCCCATTTTAAAGATATGAAAACCGAGAATTACTGAACATTTTCTAACTCATGCAAGGCCATGTAGCAGGAAGAGAATTCAAGCCCTGAAGCCAGGCTACCCATGGTGTTACTCAATGATCACGCACAAATGAGAATGGCACTAACATTCCTGGGCCAGCATGAATTTTGAGGATATTTCTGTATCTCCTCAAAGTGAGACAGAACTAGTTGCTATTCTAAATAGAAGTGTCAAAGGGGAAAGTATCTACTCATGAAAAAAACCCTAGTGCACAAGGCTAATAACGATTCATCATGCTTCTGACTTACGCATCTAATGCTTTAGGGTGCTTTGGATTACACTTTGAATTGGAGCCAAGAGACTCTAGGTTGTAAAGAAGTAGTCACAATCCAGAAAATCAACCTGACTCCAGAACCATCAATGAGAAAATAAAATTCAGAGGCGGGAAGACCTTTCTCTCTGTCTCTCTCTCTCTGTCTAACTCTGCCTTTCAAAAAAAAAAAAAAAAAGTATTTGGGAGGTCAATACGGTATCAACTAAGGATAGTGAAAAATGCTTCCCTTCTGGTGAGTGCCTGCTACCTGGCTATCTCCCTCCTCCTCCCCAACTTGAGGCTAGATCCTCTAGAAAATAGTAGAGACAGTGAGCAGGAGACTATTTAATTACTATAACTTATTCCTCCAAGAGAATTCCATTGATTTCTGTGTTCAAAGTAGATCGTATTGCTAGTGCCTTCTTCATTCATATTCGGATGCTGTTTAATCTTTTTCTTTCATATCACTACTTTTCCCATTTTCTGTGATAACATTATTTTCCTCTTTAAAATGAGTAGCTTCTTTTTTTTTTGAAAATTTCACTTATTTAAATAAGAAATTCTTTTACCAAAACAATTCAATGATAGTGATTAGGCAGGATTTTAATGTCCAAGGTACTGGTAAGCACTCTCTATTGAGCAGGAAAACTTTTTAAAAAATTTTCTTTAAGGTATAAAAGTTTCACGTATTACATGTATACAGAATTAGGTTGTTTCTTATCAACATTCTGTCACTGCTACAGAAGCTCATCTGTAGACTACAAGCCAAAGGCTTCTGTTGTTCTGGCTACCTGAGAGGATATGGATGGCCACATATACATTAATTAATTTGCTCATTTATTCATTCAGCAATTCATTCATCCATCCAACCACTCAGCCATTTATCCAATCAGCAAATATTGATTAAATATACAAGCTAGGCTGAGCCATGGTGATACAGCAATAAACAAGATCACAGTTCAAAGCCTATTGAGACAGACTGAGAACTAACTGGATCTAAACTGAAAATTATGAGTGATGATTGCAATGATAGGGGAAATACAGGAGCTGACAGGAGCATACAAGAGAAGAAGGTCTAGGCAGGACTGGCTGTTGAATTTGTAGAACCCAGTAAAAACAACAATGTGGGGTCTCTTGTTAAAAAGTTATTAAGAATATTAAGATAACAATAGAGCTGAACCCAGTGTGGCATCCTTCTACCTGTGGCTTCATGCAACCCCATAGACTGCATACCCATGAAGCCAGACCTGCAGTTAGGGAAAACTTCCCACAGTAAATACCGAGTAAGCTGAGTCCTGCAGGCCAGCAGCACTTGGGACAATGGTTGGTGACAGGCACTATAGTCCAGGAGAATGCATGAGTGAAGGCTAGATATAAGCGCATCACTGGCCGGCGCCGCGGCTCACTAGGCTAATCCTCCACCTTGTGGTGCCGGCACACTGGATTCTAGTCCCACTCGGGGCGCCAGATTCTGTCCCGGTTGCCCCTCTTCCAGGCCAGCTCTCTGCTGTGGCCAGGGAGTGCAGTGGAGGATGGCCCAAGTGTTTGGGCCCTGCACCCCATGGGAGACCAGGATAAGTACCTGGCTCCTGCCATCGGATCAGCGCAGTGCACCGGCCACGGCGGCCATTGGAGGGTGAACCAACAGCAAAAGGAAGATCTTTCTGTCTGTCTCTCTCTCTCTCTCACTGTCCACTCTGCCTGTCAAAAAAAAAAAAAATAAGCACATCACTAGAATTTACTAATTAATTAATAAATTAGAATTACACCTGCTAGCTAGCTTATTCCACAATATCTGAGAAATATAAGGAAGGTCACTCCTGTGAATGAATTAGTTTATGTGTATGGCAATCATCTCAATTTAACAGAACACATGTATTGCATTCCCATTTTAAAAGACACCATGTCGGAGGAGAGGGCAAGATGGACATTCGGAGGCACATGGGAAAAATAGATTGTTAATAGATTGTTAATAAGCAGAGGGGATACAAGTGGTGACAGAATCATGAGAGGTTCACTGCAAAGTAGCCCAGGAGTCTACCAGAGATTGCTCGGGGCCACACTAAGGAGCAGAGAGGAAGGAGAAGTCGTGGAGGTGCAGTGAGGATGCAGAGGACAGACCTAACGAGGAGAATGGCTCCACCCTGCCGCAGTGAACCAGGTGAGAGGTCATGAGTCCATGGAGCTGTGGATAACTGCAGGTGGGGAAGTTTGGCAAACTGTGTTTGAAGCTCCAAGCAGGAAAAGGAGAAATTGTAGGGAAGCACGCAGAGAGTTTGGGCATGCCATGGCCTATCTGTGTCTCCCTCTCCCCACAAGCGGACCAACAGCAGGCAGGGAGAAGCCATATTGATTGTTTACATTTTTGAGTGTAAACAGGGGCTGCTCTGTTAGCCTCCAGTGCACACACCCATCAGTTGTGGGGGCCACCTCACAATATGCCCCACCCGGGGAACAAAAATCACAACATTCCAGAGTGATTCCTCCCCACCATGCAAGCTGTACAACAAGGAGTAGTCCTAAACAACAAAAACCTGAGCTCATTTCACACACCAGTGAGAAGGGAGTCTGGTCCCAGTAGGCGGGGCTTAGTGCACCAAAGCCCTGGTACCCATCTCCTTCACAATCTAGAAGTAAAGAGGGATCCAGGAGGCGGGGCTGCATGCTTCCACTTGCAATACACAGACACATAGCAGCTCATAGCAGAGGGAAATTGCACCACAGACACAGTCACAATTTAAAGATAAAATCAACCAGAAATGCCAAAGAACAAATGAGAAATCCCGAGTAAGAATAAGGAAGACCCTATGAACTTTCCAAAGGAACAACACAATTCTTCAGTAATGGAGGCTGAAGAAGAAGAGATAGAGGATATGCCAGAAAAGGAATTCAGAAAATTAATAGTCAGATTACTTAGAAGCAATCAGAAACAAATTCATGGTCTAAATGAAAAGTGCTCCCAAGAAATTGAGATTTCTAGAATGAAATACTGGAAATGAGGAATTCAATAGACCAAATAAAAAATACAGTGGAAAGTCTTAGCAACAGAATAAATGAGACAGAAGAAAGAATATCAGAACTATAAGACAAATTTCTGTAAATAATATCATCAGACCAAATATAAGAAGAAATCAGAAAATTAAAAATCACAGTTGGCTATTTAAAAGATTCTATAAAACATCCCAACTTACGGATCCTAGGAATTCCGAAAGGTGTGGAAAGAGAAAAAGGATTAGAAGGCTTTCTTAATGAAATAATAAAAGAGGACTTCCCCAATCTGGAGAAAGAAAGAGACATCCAAGTACAAGAATTATACAGAACTCCCAATAGATACAACCAGAAAAGAACTTCACCACTACACATTGTAGCAAAACTCACCTCAGTGAAACACAGAGAAAGATCTTAAAATGCACATGAGAGAAATGACAAATCACATTCAGAGAAAATGCAATTAGACTCACTCTTGAGTTCTCACTGTAAACCCTACAGGCAAAGAGACAATGGTGAGACATATTCCAAGGCCTAAGAGAAAAAAAAAACTGTCAACCCAGAATATTGTATCCTGTAAAACTCTCATTATGAATGGAGAAATAAGGATCTTCCACAATAAGCAGAAATTGAAAGGATTTGTAACTACTTACCCAGCCCTACAAAAGATGCTCAAGGAAGCACTACACACAGAAACACAGAAACAGGAACATCACTACAAAAGAAGATAAACACACAAAACGGCCCAGCAAAAGTACAAATGAAAGAAAAAATACATAAACAGGCCTATTTAAGAAAACATGGCAGGGCAAAGACAGCATTTAACAATAGTAACACAGAATATAAATGATCTCAACTCCCCAGTTAAAAGAAACAGACTGGCTTCCCAACAAAGAAAAGCCCAGGACCAGATGGATTCACTGCTGAATTCTACCAGACATTTAAAGAAGAACTAACTCCAATTCTTCTCAAACTATTCAGAACAATCGAAGAAGAGGGAATCCTCCCAAATTCTTTCTATGAAGCCAGCATCACCTTAATTCCTAAGCCGGAAAAAGATGCAGCACTGAAAGAGAATTACAGACCAATATCCCTGATGAACATAGATGCAAAAATCCTCAATAAAATTCTCGCCAATAGAATGCAACAACACATCAGAAAGATCATCCACCCAGACCAAGTGGGATTTATCCCTGGTACACAGGGATGGTTCAATGTTTGCAAATCAATCAATGTGATACACCACATTAACAGACTGCAGAAGAAAAACCATATGATTATCTCAATAGATGCCGAGAAAGCATTCAATAAAATTCAACACCATTTCATGATGAAAACTGTAAGCTAATTGGGTATAGAAGGAACATTCCTTAATACAATCAAAGCAATGTATGAAAAACCCAAGGCTAGCATCCCTTAAAATGGGGAAAAGTTGGAAGCATTTCCACTGAGATCTGGTACCAGACAGGGATGTCCACTCTCACCCCTGCTATTCAATATAGTTCTGGAGGTTCTAGCCACAGCTATTAGGCAAGAAAAAGAAATTAAAGGGATACAAATTGGGAAGGAAGAACTCAAACTATCCCTCTTTGCAGATGACATTATTCTGTATTTAGGGGACCCAAAGAACTCTACTAAGAGACTATTGGAACTCATAGAAGAGTTTGGCAAAGTAGCAGGGTATAAAATCAATGCACAAAAATCAACAGCCTTTGTATACACAGACAATGCCATGGCTGAGGAAGAACTTCTAAGATCAATCCCATTCACAATAGCTACAAAAACAATCAAATACCTTGGAATAAACTTAACCAAGGACGTTAAAGATCTCTACGATGAAAATTACAAAACCTTAAAGAAAGAAGAGGATACCAAGAAATGGAAAAATCTTCCATGCTCATGGATTGGAAGAATCAATATCATCAAAATGTCCATTCTCCCAAAAGCAATTTATAAATTCAATGCAATACCAATCAAGATACCGAAGACCTTCTTCTCAGATCTGGAAAAAATGGTGCTGAAATTTATATGGAGGCACAAGAGACCTCGAATAGCTAAAGCAATCTTGTACAACAAAAACAAAGCCGGAGGCATCACAATACCAGATTTCAGGACATACTACAGGGCAGTTGTAATCAAAACAGCATGGTACTGGTACAGAAACAGATGGATAGACCAATGGAACAGAATTGAAACACCAGAAATCAATCCAAACATCTACAGCCAACTTATATTTGATCAAGGATCTAAAACTACTTCCTGGAGCAAGGACAGTCTATTCAGTAAATGGTGCTGGGAAAATTGGATTTCCACGTGCAGAATCATGAAGCAAGACCCCTACCTTACACCTTACACAAAAATCCACTCAACATGGATTAAAGACCTAAATCTACGACCTGACACCATCAAGTTACTAGAGAACATTGGAGAAACCCTTCAAGATATTGGCACAGGCAAAGAATTTCTGGAAAAGACCCGGGAGGCACAGGCAGTCAAAGCCAAAATCAACTATTGGGATTGCATCAAATTGAGAAGTTTCTGTACTGCAAAAGAAACAGTCAGGAGAGTGAAGAGGCATCCGACAGAATGGGAAAAAATATTTGCAAACTATGCAACAGATAAAGGGTTAATAACCAGAATCTACAAAGAGATCAAGAAACTCCACAAAAACAAAACCAACAACCCACTTAAGAGATGGGCCAAGGACCTCAATAGACATTTTTCAAAAGATGAAATCCAAATGGCCAACAGGCACATGAAAAAATGTTCAAGGTCATTAGCAATCAGGGAAATGCAAATCAAAACCACAATGAGGTTTCACCTCACCCCGGTTAGAATGGCTCACATGCAGAAATCTACCAACAACAGATGCTGGCGAGGATGTGGGGAAAAAGGGACACTAACCCACTGTTGGTGGGAATGCAAACTGGTCAAGCCACTATGGAAGTCAGTCTGGAGATTCCTCAGAAACCTGAAGATAACCCTACCGTTCGACCCAGCCATCCCACTCCTTGGAATTTACCCAAAGGAATTTAAATTGGCAAACAAAAAAGCGGTCTGCACCCTAATGTTTATTGCAGCTCAATTCACAATAGCTAAGACCTGGAACCAACCTAAATGCCCATCAACGGTAGACTGGATAAAGAAATTATGGGATATGTACTCTTTAGAATACTATACCGCAGTAAGAAACAACAAAATCCAGTCATTTGCAACAAAATGGAGGAATCTGGAACACATCATGCTGAGTGAAATAAGCCAATCCCAAAGGGACAAATACCATATGTTCTCCCTGATCGGTGACAACTGACTGAACACCAAAAAGGAAACCTCCTGAAGTGAAATGGACACTATGGGAAACGGTGACTTGATCAGCATAGCCCTGACTGTTAATGAACAACTTAATACATTATCCCTCTTAGTAGTTTTTTGTCTGTTCTACTTAACATGACTGGTTTAATTCTGTAATTAATACACAGTTATTCTTAAGTGTTAAAAATTAACTGAAATGTGATCCCTGTTAAACATAAGAGTGGGAATAAGAGAGGGAAGAGATGTATAACTTGGGACATGCTCAAGCTGACTTGCCCCAAATGGTAGAGTTAGAAACATACCAGGGGATTCCAATTCAATCCCATCAAGGTGGCATGTACCAATGCCATCTCACTATTCCAAGTGATCAATTTCAGTTCACAATTGATCATAATGAAAGGACTAAGAGTCAAAGGGAGCACATAAACAAGTCTAGTACCTGCTAACACTAACCGATGGAATAAATAAAGGGGAGAGTGATCCAACATGGGAAGTGAGATACTCAACAGACTCATAGAATGGCAGATGTCCTAAATAGCACTCTGGCCTCAGAGTCAGCCCTAAAGGCATTCCGATCTGGCTGAAAAGCCCATGAGAGTATTTTAGGCATGGAAAGCCAAGACACTGTGGCAAAAGATCTCTGCGAGTGAGATCCCAGTGGAAAGAACAGGTCTTCAAAGAAGGAGGTACCTTTCTCTGAAGGGAGGAGAGAACCTCCACTTTGACTATGACCTTGTCTAAACAAGATAAGAATCGGAGAACTCAGTGGGCTTCCATAGCCTTGGAAACTCATGACTGGAGCATAGGGAGATTACTGATGCCATAGACAGGAGTGTCAATTGGTAAAGTCAACAACAGGAGTCACTGTGCACTTGCTCCTCATGTAGGATCTCTGTCCTTAATGTGCTGTGCATTGAGATTTAATGCTATAACGAGTACTCAAACAATATATTTCACTTTGTGTTTCTATGGGGGTGCAAACTGTTGAAATCTTTACTTAATGTATACTAAACTGATCCTCTGTAAAAAAAAAAAAAAAAGAAAGAAATTATCAACTCCCAACTTGACTCTTACTGGGATTAAACATGACAATAGGTCTGATCTGATTTCATCATCATTTAAAAAAAATCATCTATTATTTTTCACTTTATGTTTCTGTGTGGGAGCAAACTGTTGAAATCCTTACTTAATGTATACTAAGCTGATCTTCTGTATATAAAGATAATTGAAAATGAATCTTGATGTGAATGGAAGGGGAGAGGGAGCAGGAAAGGGGAGGGTTGTGGGTGGTAGGGAAGTTATCGGGGGGGAAGCCATTGTAATCCATAAGCTGTACTTTGGAAATTTATATTCATTAAATAAAAGTTAAAAAAAATCAATGCACAAAAATCAACAGCCTACGTATACACAGACAATGCCACAGCTGAGAAAGAACTTCTAGTATCAATCCCATTCACAACAGCTACTGAAAAAATCAAATACCTTGGAATAAACTTAACCAAGGATATCAATGATCTCTATGATGAGAATTACAAAACATTAAAGAAAGAAATATAAGAAGATACAAAAATGGAAAAATCTTCCATGTTCATGGATTGGAAGAATCAATATCATGAAAACGTCCATTCTTCCAAAAGCAATTTATAGATTCAATGTGATACCAATCAAAATACCCAAGACATTCTTCTCAGATATAGAATAAAATGATGCTGAAATTCATATGGAGGCACAAGAGACCTCGAATAGCTAAAGCAATCTTGTACAACAAAAACAAAGCCGGAGGCATCACAATACCAGATTTCAGGACATACTACAGGGCAGTTGTAATCAAAACAGCATGGTACTGGTACAGAAACAGATGGATAGACCAATGGAACAGAATAGAAACACCAGAAATCAATCCAAACATCTATAACCAACTTATATTTGACCAAGAAGCTATAACCAATCACTGGAGCAAGGATGGTCTCTTCATCAAATGGTGCTGGAAAAACCGGATTTCCACATGCAAAAGCGTGAAGCAAGACCCCTACCTTATACCTTATACAAAAATCCACTCAACATGGATTAAAGATCTAAATCCTCGACCCAACACCATCGATGTAATTGAGAACATTTGGGAAACCCTGCAAGATACTGGCACAGAGTTCTTGGAAATGACCTCAGAGGCACAACCAGTCAAAGCTGAAATTAACAAATGGGATTACTTGAATTTGAGAAGCTTCTGTATAGCAAAAGAAATAGGAAAGTGAAGAGGCAACTGACAAATGGGAGAAATTATTTGAATATTACACAATTGATAAAGGATTAGTAACCAGAATCTACAAAGAAATCAGGAAACTCCACAACAACAAAATAAATAACCCAGTTAAGAGATGGGCAAAGGTCTTAAGTAGACATTCTTCAAAAGTGGAAATCCAAATGGCCAACAGACATAAAAAATGTTCAGGATCACTAGCTGTCAGAGAAATGCAAATCAAAACCACAATGAGGTTTCACCTCACCCCAGTTAGAATGGCTCTCATACAGAAATCAACAAACAACAAATGCTGGAGAGAATGTGGGGAAAAAGGTACCCTAATCCACTGTTGGTGGGAATGTAAACTGGTAAAGCTTCTGAGGAATACACTACGGAGATACCTCAAAAATCTGAATATAGATCTACTATATGACCCAGCCATCCCACTGGGGATGACCCACCCACATTCCTGGGGATTTACCCAAGGAAAATGAAATCAGTAAACAAAAGCGTTATCTGCACCTCCACGTTTATTGCAGCTCAATTCACAATTGCTAAGACATGAAATCAACCTAAATGCCCATCAACTGAAGACTGGATAAAGAAATTATGAGATATGTATATTATGGAATACACACAGTAGTCAAAAAAAATGAAATCTGGTCATTTGCAAAAAATGGATCAACCTGGAACACTATACTTAGTGAAATTAAGCCAGTTCATAAGGGACAAATACTATATATTCTCCCTGATCTGTGAGAACTAATAGTGCATCTAAAACGAAAGTTGTAGAAGAGAAATTGACACTTTGAGAAGCAATGACTTGAACAACCATCTTCTTGACTGTTGAGGAACAATTTTTAATTTTTTTTCTCTTCATACTATATGTTGAACTCTGATCTCAGTAAAAAATAAGAGAGGGAATAAGATAAGGAGGAGGAAGTTTGTAACTGTAAAGTTGTATAGTTCTGCATATAGTCCTGTGGACTTACCTGTAAGGGTACAGTTTAAAAACTCGTCATGGGACTCCAAATCCCATTAAAATTGGTGGTAAAAATGCCATCTTAATTGTTAAAGTGTATCATATTAAGTGTTAATGTGAACATATAGATAGTATTAAGTGTTAAAAAGATCATATAAATAGTACCACGTGCCTGATAATAATAATAGAATTAAAAAGGAGGGAATGTGGGTGCAGCCCACACAGCAGACCCAGAGAATGATAATTGCTTTAAGTAACACTCTGACCTCAGAATCAGCCCTTAGGCATTTGGATGTGGCTGAAAAGCCTATGAGAGCATAACAGGCATGGAAAGCCAAGACACCATGGCAAAAAAAATATCCTACAAAAAGTATCTCTGTGAGACACCAGTGGAAAGAAGGGGCCATCAAAGTAGGATGTAGTTTTCTCTGAAGGGAGGAGAGAATTTCCACTTGGCTTATGGTCTTGTCTAAATACTGACAGAATTTTTGGTCACAAAAGGTTGCCATAGCCTTGGCAGCTCATGACAAGAGCCTCAGGTGATCACTGACGTCATAAATAAGAATGTTAATTATTGAATTAACAACACGAATCACTGTGCACTTACTTCTCAGGCAGGACTTCTATCCTGAATGAGTTGTATTATGAGAATTAATTGTAAAACTTGTTCTCAGTTTGTGTGTGTGTGTATGTGTGTATTCAAATTGTTGAAATCTTTACTTAGTATAGAGTTGGTCCTCTGTATATAAAATTAATTAAAAATTAATCTTAATAAAGAATGGGATGGGAGAGCAAGTAGGAGGGGGGATGGGAGTGGGGGTTGGAGCGTGGGAATGGGCAGAAGAACCACAATATTCCTATAGTTGTACCTACGAAATTTGCATTCATTAAATAAAAGCTTTACAAAAAAGAAACAAAAGACACTATGTCAAACACTAATGGAAGTACAATGATAAATTAAGCAGTCCTTATCCTTAGGAATTAAAAATCAAGGTGAATCCATCCTACCATATATAACGAAAGGAAGAGGCAGTTAAGTGCAAGAAAAATGCTACAGAGGATGAAAGTAGGGTAGGTTCTATTCAGTTGGGAAAGTCGGAAGCATATCAAGAAAAGTTGTCCGCAAACGGTGGTGTCTTAGATGATCTTTGAAGGAAGTTTGGGTATTTAATAAGAGAAATTTCTGCTTATCTGTACCTAGCTCAGTAGTCAATGGAGAGTCATTGGACATTTTTGAATAGGGTCCTAAAATCAGAATCCCCCTCTGGTAGAATTGAGTTGGAATAGTGTGTCAGGACAGGGTAGGGACAAGAGTGAGAGTGATCCAGGTTAGGTTGTAAACTAAGGTGGTAGAAATAAGAATAGAAGGCATACTCTAAGGATCCTCTGGACTGGGGAATAGGGTCTGGGAAGCGAGTATGGTGGCTGAGGAGTCTGAGGTTTCCACACATAGTTATTGATGACGTTCTTAACAAGTCAGAAGGATAAAGCAATGTGGGGGAGAAGACCAGAGATCCAGTTCTGACATTCATGTGGAAATGCTATTTTAATTCCTAGGCACAAAGTCTGGTTGAAGATATGAAAGTGTTTTATTTTCCAGAAGAAATAAATACATGGAATATGTTATCCCTAGGATAGTACAGATCAAGCATATAGGATTTTGGTAATCAAGGGATCTGTGGATAGGAGTTAGTGTATTGTGAACATGGACAGGAAAAAAAAAGCCTTTATTTTTCACTCACCATGGCAACAAATAAGGATGTTATTAACAATACTTGTGACATCATCACTCACAGAAATTACAGATTTTTATATCCATTTTACTGTTATGGTGGAAATAATAATTATTTCATCTTGAATATTGGTTTTATCATTAATTTCAAGATTTTGATAGTTATTAGATGTACTGCTAAGCTTTGGTTTTAATGCGTTAATAAGGATATGAATTCCTTTATCACAAATATATTCGGTATTTTAATAATAACATTTCAACAAGTTTTCCATTTTGTAGCCACATATGTTTCATGCATTTTGAAACAGGATTCTGAGGAATGCCATGGGCTTCACAAGATTGCTGAAGAGTTCATGGCAAACCAAAAGCTTAAGATACCTGTGGTAGAGGTTTAGGAAGTCAGGGGCAGGGAGCTCAAAGATGATCTGTTTTGGCAAACATAATCAATGTATCCAGGTAAGATTTTTGTTCAGTTTTTAAAATACTGACTTTTTAAAAAAGACACTAAATCCAAAGTATGTAAACATGCATATTCCTTCAAAATTATTCTGTAACTACTATTGGGTTTTATTTTGTCTGAGGTAATCATTTGGGCTTTGTTTCTGTGTAAATTCATTTTGATCCAGACCTTCTATCACAAACTTCTTCTTTGGAAGGCCTGATTATTGTAAGTGGAGAAGAAGGCCATTTATGAAAAAAAAAAAGTATGAGTTCAAAGGCTTCTATGTTTACTTAAAACTATTATCACTTTCTGTTGTGAGTTAATTAAGAATCAATTTGTGAAAGTTGATAAAAAGCTCAACTTAGGAATATCAGGAGTGCTGGTGAAACAGATGAGGTTCAGCTTACAAAACTCAGGCTTCAAGCATGGATTCATTTAGGAAGAATTAGAAACATACAAAAAAAAACATCTAGAAAAGTTCTGCTGATGCTGTGTCAGATGAACATGATTGTCATTTACACAAACACAACCTCCAGCCACTAACAAACAACTGTGAATGATACAATTAAGAACAGAGAAATGAAGCTGTTGCTTAAAGCAGACATCTCACCAAGCTTATGTTGACACAGCAGGCAAAAACTGTGTGGGCTTTGTTGGTGCAAGTAGCCACACACTTCCACCTAGAAGGTGCTCTCTGCAAGGTTTTGGCAGACCACAAGGTGTCCATGGTAAGTCAGTTACACTGATTAAGAAAGCTTTGCAGGAGGGGAGATCTTAAATGCCTTAAATGGAATGGGATCATAAGACTTAAATACAGGATCCTCTTAGGAAGCAGACATTGAATCTCTTAAGAAAACAAGTTTTCAGAAATAACTGACAAATGAAATCAACTGTACCTCTGACTTTTCATAAATTTTTAAGTATTGCTTTGATAAAGTATGCACTTCAGTACATTTGATGGAAGATCTTGTGGGCACATCATGAATTATAATGACTATAGAGTATGCATTCTGGCATTAGTGACCATAGATGACCCTCACTGGCTGACACATGCTTGCCTGGAGGACAAGCCACCTAAAGAAATAAAAACTTCATCATCAAAGGGAAGGGCTGGGCCCCATGTTTTGCTTCCAGAATCCTAAATTTATTTTTCTTTCTAAACTCGGTACTTTGTAAAATGTCCTTTTTGAATATTTTTTCCATGAGAGAAGTGCATTTTATACCTGAAATCTATTCACAGCATGCCCCATGCATTGCCTATGCAAAGCAATAAAAATCAAATATGACATTTTGGGTGCCTTTAATGTGATTTGGAATATTTGATTAAAAACACTATGATTCTGTTTTGCAAGCACAATGAGCCCTAAATATTAATAAAGATGCCAGTCAATAAATACTATTGCTGTAATCTCTGTGAAGTTTTAAAAATAGGGTAATAAGATACTAGTTTTTTAAAAATGAATTGCTGCATTTAGTGTGTGTGGCATTAAGAAGAAATCATAGAATATGGGAAATGGCAGTTCCTTCTTGCTTGGCAGGCTTCTTGTGAAAGCCAAGGCCATGGTTAAGATAAATGAGCTGAACAAGACAAGTGAACTCATAATCAGTTCAAGAGGGCTCCCTCAGAGAAGTGCTTGGACTCTAGCAACAAAGGACGTCGGCCATGCTCTACCTGACTCTCACCCTACGATCAGGGCCTCAATGTGTCTTGAAGGATTTCTGATTGCTGCACTCTTAATACTGGACTTAGTTTTAAAACATCCCTGATAGACAGCCATGCAATTTCTCTTTGAACCTTTGCAGTAGCTAGAGGCTTCCTGCTACTTGGCAGTACAGCTCTATTAACAGACAGCTCCGCTGTTGGACAACTACTTTCCTCTCTGAATCCGCTCCTTATCTGCACTCGTATCGTTTTATATTGGTCCTCTGTCATGCTTTGACCACAGAGGACATGTGCTCCCACCTCCCTAAGGTAGTTCTTCAGATGTTTGAAGCTGGTTTTACCATGATTTTCCCCATCAGTTTTCAGATTATATGGACCAAGCCCAGCTTGTTGTCTGCCTGTGAAACAGTGTCCAGAGCCATCATGCTCCTTGTCATTGTTCTTTTTAAAATTTATTTAAAATCATTTTTATTTATATAAGGTGAATACATCTCATGGATTTCACATATACAGGTATTCAGGAGCATGGTGATAGTTCCACCCTACCGTCCCTCCCACCCACACTCCCCCACCCCGCTTTTATTATTTTTTCATTTAATTTTCACAATGCTTGTCGTTGGTCTTTACATTTACCCAGTTTGTTATTACATCCTTCAAAATGAGACTCAGACTCATCATCATCCTCTACTGTAAACAAAACAACTGGGATCTAAATACCAACATCAAAGAGCTGCCCTATATATTCTTGGCCAGAGAATCTAAGTTCAGCCTCTCCTCTGCCTGGCTACTAGCAAAAGTATGCGATGAAAAAGAACTGTCTCACAGATGTGCAGTCACTTACTTTCTTGTGCTTCCCTACTACATGACTGGCTCTGGGCAAATCCATGTCCTTGGATGCTACTATTTTGATTTCCAAAAGTAATTATTTTCACTAAACTGTGTTCGATTTTCAATTTCCATGAGAATGAGTAAAAAGCATTCAGCTAACTTGTTCTATCATAATTTAAAAATTTCTAAGTATTTCACCTTTTTTTTTTTGCTCAATGAGGCATCCTGGGAGTGATTTATCTTAGGTTACTACAGAAGAATTTGTTACTTCAGAAAAAAAACTGATGAAGTCATAGTTTGTGGTGACTGTGATCCTGTAATTTATTTGTCTCCTTGCCTTGGCTACTGTGAAATTCAGAGATGAATTTATTACTCATTTTAATAATGGCCTAGGTCTCTTCACTATACTTGTTTATGGCTTAATTTCATTCCTGACTTCTTTATACCAGTCTATCATTATTGTACCTTTATTGTATTATATCAGCCACAAGTATTTATAGACATCATTCCAGGAACTCAGGCATAGTCTGTACCCTAACAGGGTTTTCAGTTTATTGTAAAGACAGATGTTTACTTATTTTCATATACTTATATTACGTAAATTGTGTTAGCAGTCTCAAATCTTTTCTACCTTATATAAGGTCTACAGAATATACTCAAACAATTAAGAATGGAAGTTGATACAAATATATTTTTGAGTATCACTACTTTCTCCTTGAAATGAAAGTATCAATACAGTTTATTTTTTAAAATATAATAAATGTAAATTTATAAAGTACAACTTTTGCATTGTTGTGGCTTTTCCCCCATAACCTCCCTCCCACTCACAGCAATCCCATCTCCTGCTCCCTCTCCCATCCCACTCTTCATCAAGATTCATTTTTAATTATCTTTATACACAGAAGATCAACTTAGTATATACTAAGCAATTCATTGTGGTTTTGATTTGCATTTCCTTGATGGCTAGAGATCCTGAGCATTTTTTCATGTGTCTGTTGGCCATTTGGATTTCCTCTTTTGAAAAATGTCTGTTAAGGTCCTTGTCCCATCTTTTTATTGGGTTGTTTGTTTTGTTGCTGTGGAGTTTCTTGCTTTCTAGTTGTTAATCCTTATTTTATTTATTTATTTATTTATTTGACAGGCAGAGTGGACAGTGAGAGAGAGAGAGAGAAAGGTCTTCCTTTGCCATTGGTTCATCCTCCAATGGCCGCCGCGGCCGGCGTGCTGCGGCCAGCGCACCGTGCTGATCTGATGGCAGGAGCCAGGTACTTATCCTAGTCTCCCATGGGGTGCAGGGCCCAAGCACTTTGGCCATCCTCCACTGCACTCCCTGGCCACGGCAGAGAGCTGGCCTGGAAGAGGGGCAACCGGGACAGAATCCGGCGCCCCGACTGGGACTAGAACCCGGTGTGCTGGCGCCGCAAGGTGGAGGATTAGCCTAGTGAGACGCGGCACCGGCCCTAGTTGTTAATCCTTTATCAGTTGTGTAGTTTGCAAATACACCAGTATCTCTGATGAACATAGATGCAAAAATATTCAACAGAATACTAGCTAATCAAATCTGACAACACACCAGAAAGATCATTCACCTGGACCAAATGGATTTATCCTTGGTATACAGGGATAGTTTGACATATGAAAATCAATAAATGTGATATATCACATATGCAAACTGAAGAATAAAAACAGCATGATTATTTCAACAGATGAAGAGAAAGCATTTGATAAAATTGAACATCACATCATTATAAAATATTAAGCAAATTGTGTACAGAAGGAACATTTCTCAACATCATCAAGGTAATCAATATATGACAGATCCACAGCCAGCATCTTATTGAAAAGTTGGAAGTATTTTCACTTAGATCCAGAACCAGATAAGGATGTTCATTCTCAATACTGCTATTCAATATAGTCCTGGAAATTTGAGTCAGAGCCACTAAGCAAGAAAAAGAAATCAAAAGGATACAAATTAGAAAGGAAGAAGTGAAATTATCTCTATTTTCAGATGACAGTCTTATACAGAGGGGAATCAAAAGACTCCACTAAGAGACTATTGGAGCTCATAACAGAGTTTGGTACAGTTGTAGGATATAAAATCAACATGCAACTATCAATAGCCTTTGTATACACAAACCATGCCATGGCTGAGAGAGCTGTTGTAAGATCAGTATCATTCACAATTGACAAAAAATATTAAGTGACTTGGAATAAATTTAAAGGATGTGAAAAGTTTCTGCAATGAAAATTACAAACTATTGAAGAAAGGAATAGAAGATGACACACACACACACACAAATGGAAGAATCTTCCATGTTCAGGAATGGAAGAATTAACATCATCAAAATATTCATATTACCCAAAACAATTTACAGAATATGTAATCCTAATCTAAATACCAGATTTAAATCTAAATACCTAATCTAAATACAGATCTAGTAAAGACAATGCCAAAATTAATATGGAAATCACGAGTCTCTGAATAGCTAAAACAATCTTAAACGACAAAAACAAAGTCCAAGGAACACAATATCAGATTTTAAGACATACTATAGGGCAATTATAATCAAAACAGTCTGCTACTGGCACAAAAATAGACATGTAGACCAATGGAATAGACAAGAATCGACATTCTTGTCAACAAAGGATGTTGGGAAAATTGGATCTCCACAAGTAGAACAGACCCATTCTTACAATGGATCAAGAATCTAAATCTATGACCTGATTCCATCATATTACTAGAGGAAAACATCAGGGGAACCCTGAAAGACATTGGCATGGACAAAGACTTCTTGGAGAATACCACTGAAGCACAGGTAATAAAGGCAAAAATAGACAAATAGGACTACATCAAGCTAAGAAGCTTCTGTACTGCAAAAGAAATTCAACAAAGAGGCAGCTGACAGAATGGGAGAAAATATTTGCGATGCAACTGATAAGGGATTAATATACAGAATCTATAAAGAGTTCAAGAAACTCAACACCAACAAAACATAGAATCCAGTTAAGAAATGGGCAAAGGGCATGAATGGGCATTTTTCAAAGAAGAAATACAAATGGCAAATAGACACTTGAAAAAATACTCAGGATCACTCACCATCTGGGTAATGGAAATAAAAACAACAATGAGGTTTCATCTAACTCCAGTTAGAATGGCTATCATCCCAAAATAAAAATAATAATAAATGTTGGCAATAATGTGGTGAAAAAGGTACACTAATCCATTGTTGCTGGGAATGTAAACTAGCATAAGCATTATGGAAGATAGTATGGAGATTCCTTGGAAATCTAAAAATAGATCTATCATATGATTCAGACATCCGCTCCTGGGAATTTACCCAAATGAAAAGAAATCAGCATATGGGAGGGTCATTTGTATCTGCATGTTTATTGCAGCCCAATTCACAATAGCTAAGATATGCTATCAATGCAGAGGTCCATCAGCTGATGACTAGGTAAAGAAAATGTGCTAAATTTACACAATGGAATAATACCCAGCCATAAAAAGAATGAAATTCTGTCTTTTGCAACAAAATTGATGCAACTGGAAACCATTATGCTTAGTGGAATAAGCCAGTCCACAAAAGACAAATCTTTCATATTTCTCTGATATGTGGGAGTTAATATAGAATACAAAAAATATATGGGAATGAAACATATATCTTATGATTTTTTGTTGTTTTTAGGTATTTTTACTCCTGTGGAACTGTGGTCTTTCTACTTTTTACTTGAATATTCTGGTTAGTCCTGTATTAAGCCTATTATTATAGAATAGAGTGAAATTATATATTTTTGCAAAAATTAAAGAAAAAAAGGAAGAAAAGAAGGAGGAGGATTGAAGGAAGCAGAGAGGGAAGAAGGGAAATACTGTTGTGAAAATTGTACTTATGAAATATATGAAATCTATTCTGTTTAATAAAAATAATGCTTTTTTCACAGAAAAGAAAGAAGGTTATAGGCTTTGAACACCTCTAATTTCTCTGTGTTATAATAATATTCACCCCTACTAGTGGGACTATTACTTCTCTGTTCTTGGTTTTTGTTTTTAGGAAAAAATGACTCTTTGGGGAAGGAGAATATTGTTTTCCATTTGGCTATGGTCCATCTGGAATTATTTGAATAACTGTGGTTTTTAAAAATTGATTTCTTAATTATGCTTACTATTTTCTCTTCATGTAAAAATACAGAATAAAAATCTGAGTTTTTTTAGAGAAATTTCTTGGTGAACAAGATTGGTTTCTTCCTATGTTCCTTATTTTTTCCTCTTAAATGTTTCTGTCCATGGCTTCTAATCTTTTTTCACATCATTTAGAAAATTATTTTTTGACATCTTTTTAATTTTTTAAGATTATAATACTTATACATATTTATGGGCTACAGAGTGACATTCCAATACACATATACAATGTGTACTGATCAAAACAGGATAGTCAACATTCCCCCTGCTCCTTTTTCAAACTGATGCAAAATTTTTATTCCAAATTAATTACTTTATGCAGTAATTTCTCTCCTTCGCAGACTTCTGATGACCACTCTTTTAAATCTGTAAATATTGTCAAAATAATCTCTGAAATCTCACAAAAATTTATATTTTACAGCCTACCCTGAATATCAAGCTTTCAAGAATAGCGCATTTCCTAAATCCAAATAATTTATAGCTGCAACCAGAAAGCAAAACGACAAAAAACAGAAAACAACAAAAAACCCAAGTATGCTTGGTTAAGCACTAAAGTTATCCAAGCAGCCAAAAATAAAATAGTAAATTTTTTAGCATTAATTTTATGCAATTATAAATTCAATGGTAACTGTGTCATTGACAATGATTGAGCACAGAGGTGAGTGTCCCAGGGTTTCGTAGTAGAAGCTACTGCTGTAGACCAATGTCTACTCTGTATCTCTGTACCATCAGCTCCCACCTGTGTATCACCCCAAATACATTGCATGTATACAAATAAAAGCTCTTTCCTACCACACAGACTTCCTTCTATTAAGCAGTAAACAGGAAAGAACAACAGCAAAAGTTAAGCCAACCACTTTCTCATTGATTACTTCTCTTTGCATGGATAATTCAATAACACCATATTCAAGGAAAAGGTAAAGAATGATTCCTTGTGTATTCTCTCTAAACACACGAACTGAGTTTACTGGGCAGATCTACCTGTGAGCATTTATTTATATGTCTACTTCCAGGCATCATCATCTGATGTTTCACTGCTACCGATGTCCATGTCAAATCCTCAACAGACATCTTTTATCATTTTAGACTCAGTTTCTTTCTTCAATTTGTGCATACACTACCTACTAGGTTATTGTGAATTATTCCTCTCCATTGTGCTGTATAAAACTAGAAACTTACTCCTATGCTCTAACTCTGATTTGGTATCCATTATCCACATTCTGTCTATTCTCTCCTCCTCCTCCTAGCCTATAGTAATCAACACTCTGTGTTCAGACTGTGGTGGTTTTTTCCTTTACTTCTACATATGAGGAAGAATATGTGGTACTTGTCTTACTAGGTCTGGTTTATTTCATTTAACATGATGCTGACCATGTTTCTTTATCTATATATACTGTGCAGTTCAGTCTGTTTTTAAGAAGGATCTCAACCCCCAGGACAAGAGGCCTTGGAATGGGAAGATCTAACACTGTTCTCAATTGTTACCCTACCTCTGAGAGTCTATCTCAAATCTGTGCCTCTTGAAGACATTCCGTCTGGTATGAATTAAATGGATCTTTATCTATTAAAATTAAACTGAAAATAACTAATTTTATAGCAGAAAGAAAAAGCACCTTTTATATTTCAACCAGGTAGACGGGACAGGCAGTTAATTGCTGAATGGATTGGTTGGGAATGGTCTTGCTGAATACAGCAAAGCATCAGAACATTAATTCTGAAAGACCTGAGGTCTGCAATTCAGATTCCAGGACAGTCAGGAACTTGCCTCTGTTAGTTCTGCTTCTGTGTCCCTTCCAGAGAAGATAGCTGAGATTGAAAACCAGTGTGTATTGTTCAGGGATAATCAATTTAAGGCAGATAAAAAAACAGTCTTTCCTATTCTCATATTCAATGCATGCAACAAGAGAGCATTCTATTTGCTATTTTATATTGTTATTTTATTATATTTTCCACTGAGAAAATAGCACCATCTGGAATTACATATTTATTTGTTGAATTTGGAATCCTCTTCTAGAATGTAAGCCCTGCGAGAGTAGGAATCTTCTTTCATTCATCATTTTATTTCTAGCATCCAGAACAGGGTCCGATACAGGAAGTAATCAACTCATTCATGCACACAACATGTATTATTCAGGGACTACTATGTGCCTGCCTAGCCTATAGGTTCTGAAGGTATAGCAATGAATAAAATAGACAAAAATCCCCACACTTACAGGGTGTACATGCTACTGTTATGGGAGAGATGGGCCATAGCAGTATAAATAAATAAAATGTTCGGCCAGCACCGTGGCTCACTTGGCTAATCCTTCGCCTGCGGCACTGGCACCCCGGGGTTCTAGTCCTGGTTGGGGTGCCAGATTCTGTCCTGGTTGCTCCTCTTCCAGTCCAGCTCTCTGCTGTGGCCAGGGAAGGCAGTGGAGGATGGCCCAAGTGCGTGGGCCCTGAACCTGCATTGGAGACCAAGAGGAAGCACCTGGCTCCTGGCTTTGGATGGGCACAGTGTGCCAGCGGTGGCGGCTATTTGGGCGGTGAACCAATGGAAAAAGGAAGACCTTTCTCTCTCTCTCTCTCTCTCTCTCATTGTCTAACTCTGCCTGTCAAAATAAATAAATAAATAAATAAATAAATAAATAAATAAAATGTTCATCATGTTAGGGAGGGATAACTGCTACAGACGGAAAAAAATATACCATCAGAAGGAAGAGAGGATGCAGAAATTAGGAGAGCTGGAAGTCTGGACAGAATGGCTGGGGAGGACTCACTCAAAAGGTGACTTTACTGCATTTCAGAAGTGAAATTCCATAATCCATCAATCTCAAGCAATGGTGCTTTTGGAATTCAGTCTGCCTGGGCCTTCCAGGCCTGCTCCCCATGCAAGGGACAGCTCTTTTGATGCCAATTCCTTGCTTTCAAACTTATAGTTCTTCTAACTTGCTGTCATATCCGAACTCCTTTGTCTGGCTTTTAAGATCTGCAGAACATGAATTCCTCAGGAGTAGACCTTCTGGGCAGACTCAGGCTCATCTCTTTCCTATTTTCTACATAGTGCCATGCTGTAACATAATAATGTGATACAAAGACAGGATTTCATGCCTCTGTGTGTTTTGTCCCTGCCTGCAATGGTAGTCAGCAGGTTACACATCAGCTAATCCTCAATCTCCTGCTTTTTCTGGGCTGCACACACGGCCTCTTTCCCTCATCCTCATTGCCTTTCCTCTAGAGTTGTTTTAAGGATCAAATGAGATAACATCAAACTGAGACTCTGTCTCTTAACATAATCAATCGGCCCATATCAAATGGGGTCCAAAATGCCAATTGCTGCCTCTCTTTTACAAGTTTTCATTAACACAAAGAAGAATTATGAAAATGTGGAGGGGGCATAAGGTGAAACAATTGACATAGCTTGGGACACCTGAATCCCATACTGGAGTCCCTGGGTTCATGTACTGGCTCTACTTCTGATTCTATTTTCCTGCTAATGTGCACCCTGGCAGGCAGCATATGATAGCTCAAGTAGTTTGGTCCATATCACCCAAGTGGGAGACCTGCATCTAGTTCATCCCAGCTCCAGTTGTTGCAGGCATTTCTAAAATAAACCAGTGAATATAAGATGTCTCTGTGTCTGTCTCTCTACCTTTCAAATAAATCAAAATAAACAACTAAAAATGAAAAAGAATTATGATTAAATCTATGTATCATCCAAAATCTCTCCTTATATAGCAAGATATTTAAAATGTAAAAAACAAAATAATGTCTATCAAAGTCTGAGGTGCTCAAGGAACCTGACTTTGTCAGTGCAAACCCACTCGAAGGAATTTGGGTTTTACTATATACAATGAAGTGCTTGAGACTGACAAGTCACTGTATCTTCTCAATACATAACCACTTTGGTGAGCTGGATTTCAGTGCCCAGCCATTTGATAATCCATTTCCTGAGAAATTTTGAAGCTACTCTAGATAAATTGCAAAGCTGCGTGGCTGCAGTTGGCACATGGGAATGAGCCTTGGTTAAATGGGCAGTGGCTCCAATTCATCATTAAAATGACCACTAATAACTCTGCTGTTGTAGGCTTCCATGCTAATGGACAATCTGCCTATCCACAATTGAGAAAGGCATTGCCTCAAAGGAACATGCTAATTATAGCAATGAATGAAATAAGAGTTCTCTGTATGGGTGAGGAAGAGACATTTGTAAAATATATGTGTTTCTGTTAAAGTCATCTTCTCAAGAGATTAATTTTCATGTTGACACCATGGAAAATAACCCAGTCTACTGGTTTTGATAATATGAATCCATGTGGATTAAATTTTCCATGCTTTGTTTCAAAGAGTCTGTTTATACAACAAAGTGAATTATGGCAAAGGTTGAAAACATGTTAAAAGATGTTTGACAAGAGTTGTCTGGCTTGAATCATTTTTGCACAAAAAATGTTGTAAATTTATTAGGCAAATAATGACTTAATCATTGCAATTTTCTATAGCTGTATGATTATAATCATATTATCTGAACATTAAAATAAAAAATCTTAAGTACAATTTATTTAAATGTTATAATTGGGGAAAAAAGTAGTGAAAGGGGGCAAAAGTAGGATTAAAGTCATTTTCCCTGTAAACAAAAAACTATTTTAAAGTACTACATTCAATAATTAAAAAGTCAATTATGAATTCGGTTACTTTCAACTGATTAGAACCATATAATCCACTTGCTTCAAAAACACATTTTCCTTGAAAGATTTTGTGAGAGCATTAACACTTCATGGAAAAGCTTAGTGCAGCTCTCGTCACACATATACACAAGAGGACCCATCACTTCTTATTCAGTGAGAGTGTTTTAAAACCATCAAAAGACAAGAACTGGCAACCAAATTGTGCCAGATGATGCTATGGGGCCCATGGAGTGGGGAATTGCTATTGATTTTTCTCTACTCCATTTGCCCTACAGAAATAAAGAAGTAAAGTGACTAAAACAGCAGAAAACAAAATCTCCTTGAGAAGTTAAAGTACTCCTGGCAGTAGACTTTATGATGTAGTATAATACCAGGAAAAAATAAACCCAGCAGATAGATGTCTCTAGAAAGTAATAACCATAAACTCTGAAACTACTACACATGTAAGTATCTGCCCAAGGAACATGGCAGATAGATGCTTCTCTAGGGATCAACCTGCAAGCAAAAGCACTTGTTGCTCTTGGTGACCAGATTTGAAATGAAGTTGCAAACCAGCATCAGTGTGAGAATCACTGAAATATTTTATAGACCAGAAAAGCTGGCAAGCAATAGACAGACACTAGACAACACACACTTCCTTTTTCCCAAAATATATTCACAGACAGCTTTAAAAACTGCAGATACTCCTCCTAGATCCAGCAAGTCAGCAAAAGGGTGCGTTTTCTCTTGCTGCTGATCTGTTGATAGACACCAAGAATTCCTTGTACCCCTCTGTGACCAAACACTGAAGCTGATGTTTCCACATATTGAGAAACATACTGGGAAGGAGAGATAGGATGAAATTCAAAGTAATAAAATATTTTATCCTGCGCTGAAATTTCTAGGGATATTTATTTAAATTTTACTTAAATTTTGTTGGTATAGTTTGAGGTATGCAGTTGAAATCAAAACATATGAAGTGGTGATGGGAGACGTAAAAGTAGAAAGTGCTATTAGCATGGATTTTTTTCTATCTTTTTAAAAGAAATTTATTTATTTATTTGAAAGACAGTTACAGAGAGATGAGGACAAGAACAAGAACAAAAGTGTGAGAGAGATATCTTCAATATTCTGGTTCACTCCCCAAATTGCTACAATGACCAGGGCTGGGCTGGGCCGAAGGCAGAAGCCTGGAACTCCATCTGGTTTTCCCACATGGGTGACAGGAACATCTTTTGCTGTCTTCATAGGTACATTATCAGGGAGCTGGATTGGAAATTGAGCAGTTGGGACTCCAACCAGCATCCAACTGGATGTCCCAGGCAGCAACTTAACCCACCCTGTGACAATGCTGCCCCCCATTCTTCTCTCTTTAAATGGAAACATAACTCAATTTTCTCACCAGTAATATCATAGAGAAGCAATAAATAAACTTGAATGTCTCTGTCAGTTAAAATATCAGCTGTTTTTAGATATTCTGCAATCTCTGATTCTATTCAGAGTAGTGGCAGGAAGGTCAGGCTGTTGAAGAGCCAGGACTGTTTTTTCGATTCCTGGGCCCTCTAAAATGAATGAGGCTGGCAGGGACCCAGATTATCACCTGCATAATCCAAAAAAAGGCATTATTTTCCTCTCTTGCCACAAGGGAGTGTAGGCTACGCCCTGTCCAATGGCATCTGCAGCAGAGGAGAGGAAAGGCAAAAGACTGATAGCAGAGGTGTGCAAACTTCTGTGTAAAGGGTTATACAGTCAATATTTTAGATTCTGTGAGCATTTTGTTCTCTCATGCAGCTACTCAGCTCTGTAGCTTTTGTTGTGCCAAAGCAGCCACAGATCTTACATGAACAGGTGTGAGTGTGTTCTAATAAAACTTCATAGGCAGTGGGCAGGGTTTGGTCCATAGGCTGCGGTGTGTGAACACTTGGTTCAGAGTATTACTACAGCAACAGTGTGATCTCCACACTCATCTGACACGACCAGATTCTCTTGCTCTTTAGTCCTTGCTTCATAAAGGTTTCCAGGATGCGCCTTCTCCTTGTGAGAAAGGGTTCATCATGACAGAAATTTTATTTCAGCACTCATTGTGGAATTAAAGGTTCTCATCCAAAAATAAACTTAAAGCATAGGAAAAATTATATATGGTACTTAATGTTTTGTCTCTTTAAATAGAACAATAACCAAAGGACAAGTAGATTCAGACAGAGAAAAATATCACCCATTTAGAAATTTCTTTGGCAGAACTGAGTTCTGAATACTACCTTGAAAGTGAGAGAACTAAGAGAAAAATGGCTTCCTTTCTTTTTGATTCCTGTTAAGTCATTAGACAAAATAAGCATTAACTGATCAGAAAAGTATTTGATCTTTGTCTTCTCTGCTTAATGCTACTTAGTGGAAAACCATAATTGAAAGAAAAGTAATAAGCAATCAACCAGATTCTGTTATCTGGAATGAGCATTAGGCAACTTTTATATTACTGTAGAATTCTAAGTGCTTGAATAAAGTTTTCTAGAGCATTTCTCCTTTTTCATGAAACTTTGTGCAACAAAGCAACTCTATAATCTCCAGTTTCAAAATGATTTTCCACAATAATCTGATTTTTAAAGGATTTCTGTAAAACCTTAAACTGGTAAAAAGGGGGGGGGTCACATTCTTTATAGCACACACATACAAACATACATACTGTTTTTAGTGCTTCTGAGAATAACTCTCCAACATTCAATACTTTAAAAAAATCTATGGCATTTCTAATAAAGTACTGTTGACTCCAAGGATTTTATTTAAACATCTTATTTTTTTAGAGCAGTTTTGGGTTCACAGAAAAATTGAGAGGAAGGCACAAAGATTTCCCATGACCCCAAGGTTTTAAAATTTTATTTCCACTGAGAAACATAAAATTTCTCAAGACATAGGATTTTCTTTTAACTAATTCAAAATTTACAGCTCTATCAATATGATACGACTGCAGTAACGAGTAACATACAACAAAGAAACTATTAACTAGGACCATATATTGCAGAAAGTCAGAAAAATTTTTCTTCCCAGATGAGCCATCAGTGAATGAATGAATGAATGGCTACTGTTTTCTTCTGTTGGCCAAGGTGTTTCCTTTTCAGTTTGATTTAGCGATTTAGGGAGCTTTGGTGGAACTAATACTTAATTAGGCATTAGAAGATCTGGAATTTAGATTTGCTTCATTACTTCCTAGCTTCCAACCAAACCATGGGCAAATCTCTTTCTCAGCTTTAATTTCTTCATCTGTAAAGTGAAGTAATAGGTGTTGTGTGTAGTGAGGATTTACATCCATACGTGATGAAATTTTATGCTTTTGGGAAGATTATAAAATCCCTGAGAGTGGGCCTTCAGCTTACTCCTTTGAATCTAATAGAAAGTAATTGAACATGGAGTAGGCACCAATTTTAACCACAAGTATCTTATTCAAAGAAGTAGCTCAATAATTATTTTTGATTTGGTTACATACCATACTTCATGACAAACAGATATTCATTTATTTACTAGTATTAGCAAATACAAGTCCTTGCAAGATGATGTCTATTCTACAGTAGGTTGTTAAGGGAAGAATATGAAAACTGGCTTCCTTCAAGGCAGAGTGTGTTCAGATCGATAGCAGTGTGGTAGGAGCTATGGCAAATGTTCTCATGTTTAGCAACTGTACCAGCAGCCAGAAAGGCAGTGCAGTCTTTGACATCATGGAAAAACCATAACAAGTGATTGTTCCTATTTCTACTAAAAAGAAAAGTCTGTTTGAAAACTTGTTAGATTATACTTAATATGTTCTTAAAGTCTAATTCTCCTCACCTGGGTAGATATAGTTGATATTACTGAAACCACGTATGGAAAAAAAACCCAATTGTAATTTTTGATTTTTAGTTTTTTTGGTATTGTATAGATGTGCATATGTAATAAACACGTGGTGGTAATATAGCTATTGAACAGTCACAACAAGATTTTAACACTTAATCCACTGGAGCTAGTAGTTATTTTGATCAGTAGTCATAGTAGGGGGATGTTAATGAAGAATGAAATATAGTATACAACATAGTAACAGGCATGTTTGAATTATAAGGAAGGAAAGAATTTTATTGATAGTGTTTGTCAGACCAGTCTTCTATGCAAACTTTAGAACTCTTGGCCGGCGCCGCGGCTCACTAGGCTAATCCTCCGCCTTGCGGCGCCGGCACCCCGGGTTCTAGTCCCGGTCGGGGCGCCGGATTCTGTCCCGGTTGCCCCTCTTCCAGGCCAGCTCTCTGCTGTGGCCAGGGAGTGCAGTGGAGGATGGCCAAAGTGCTTGGGCCCTGCACCCGCATGGGAGACCAGGAAAAGCACCTGGCTCCTGGCTCCTGCCATCGGATCAGCGCGGTGCGCCGGCCGCAGCGCGCCGGCCGCGACGGCCATTGGAGGGTGAACCAACGGCAAAGGAAGACCTTTCTCTCTGTCTCTCTCTCTCTCACTGTCCACTCTGCCTGTCAAAAAAAAAAAAAAAAAAAAAAAAAAAAAAAAAAAAAAAAAAAGAACTCTTGCTAAGTATTTCAGTAGTGACATCAGATAACCACTGGTTGTCAACGAGTCCTATCAGATACCTGAATTTCTAAGATCATCTACATACTCTTGGACAACATCAAATTTAATGAAATAGGGATCAATAATAGGAAAAGGACAACAAAGATTGATGAATTCTGTGTGCATGATACTGAACTCAACACAGGGATTTCTTTGATCTTTAAGGTCTGATGTCTGAGAATTTACAAACCAAGATAGTAGATAAGTAATCTTTTTGTTCAATAATATGTGATAGAAAACAAGAGAATGATTATACTAATAATGGAGGAGACATAAAGGGCATTCTGATCCAAGCTGAGAATATGAAGAGAGTCAAAATCCTATCGTGGAGTAGATATTTGGGATAAGATTTTTTGGGATGCTATATCCCATATTGGAGCACCTCAGTTCAAGAACTTGCTTTGCTCTTAAACTTTCTGATCATGTGCACCTTGGGATGCAGCAGATGATGTCTCGAGTATTGAGTCCCTCTCACCCAAATGAGACACCTGGATTGAGTGTTGATCTAGCCTGGGCCTGGACCAGCCTGGGCTGTTGCAGACATTTGGGGGGTGAACCAGAAAATGGGAAGATTGTCTCTGTTTACTCTCTGTCTGTCCATCTTTCTGTATCTCAAATAAAATTTTTCAAAAGTTTCTCTAAAAACAAAATTCTATGCCAATGCCAAGTGTCAGGCTCTCTGCCCAAAAGAGGAAAGGCCACTTACTAATGATTGAGCTAAGCCATCAAGTTCAACCATATGGAATGGCCATCACTGTAGGTGAGAAACAATCCCATTTCTGCCATTTTACATGGCACAACCTAACATGCAATATCTGTATTATGCTTATACTTTGTTGTGTATATATGTGTGCACATTTACATAACTCCAATACAAAATTCATATATATCTTCTCAGATGCACAAAGAACAATATCTTAAAAAGATGTGGGGAAAATGACTTCCAAAGTTGAAAATAGTATTATAAAACACTTCCTTTATCTAGAGGACTATCAGCTCAGTTACCTTCTTGGATTAAAAATGAATCATTTTGGGGGGGCATAAATAGCTTCTTTAAGAAATACCCGAATTTGTTATATTTCTAGTATAACATTTAAAAAATAAATAAGTACAGTGAAATTGAGGAGCAACTAAATAGTTCTGACTAAAGCCAAACTTTAAGTAGGAAACTCAAGTTGGTTATCCTCAGGTTACTCCTCAACACCTTAGTTTCTGGTACAAAGTCATGACATGCTGATTGGGTGAGTAAGCCAAAAAGGAAACTTAGTAAGAGACCACATTGTTTATTCTTATTCCTGAAGTCAGCCACACTTGAGACATGAAGAAGCAACAGGTGCTGCCCAAGTTTACAATGAGGGGTTTCTTGGCCAAGCTATAAATCTTTGTGTGTGTGTGTGTGTTTATGCATGCATGTATATATAATGAAAATGAAGAGCATACATATCATGTGTTAATCTGACAGGCAGACTTCAGTGAGTTTGGGAAAAGACCATCTGATTTAAGAATAAGCTCCATGGGATCCACGCTGTGGAGTAGTAGGCTAAACTTCTGCCTGCAGCACCGGCATCTCATACGGGCGCTGGTTCATTTTCCAGTTGCTCCCTTTCTGATCCAGCTCTCTGCTGTGGCCTGGGAAAGCTGTAGAAGATGGCCCAAGTGCTTGGGCCCCTCCACCAGCGTGGGAGACTCAGAAGAAGCTCCTGGCATTGGATTGGCCCAGCTCTGGCTATTATGGCCATTTGAGGAGTGAACCAGTGGATGGAAAATATTTCTTTCTGTCTCTCCCTCTCTCTCTACCTGTAACTCTATCAAATAAATAAAGAAAACCTTAAAAAAAGAATAAGCCCCATTTATAAAAACAAGCATACAAACAATATAGTGTATACAAAGTCCTTGGTAATCGCTGTCTGCACATTTGCACTGGTCTGCTAAATAATGGATGCCAACAATTTGGGAGGTACAATCCAAGCTTCCCCTACATCCTCCAGTGTTCTACTTTTCTCAACTATCCTTTTACCTCTTTTAAAGTCCAACTTTCTTTGAGATGTTTTTCCTCACTAGCCTAGACCATAATGATTTTTCTCTTCTCCACATTTTCAGCATATGAGTTTGCATTCAAATGCTAATATTAATGTGTCTCATGTGATTCTCTAATTCAACATTTTCCAAACTATTTTCTTTAAAGCACCAGTAGCTTCGAAATTATCATAGGTCTTACTGTGTCCAACACATTTAGGGACTGCTGGGTTCAATGACAGTAACTGATTTCCTTTGTCACCTAACTTCTGAGATACCTTTAACTTCTAATGTGAATGGCAAAGTTCTAGGAGAAGATTCTGGTATGCCATGTTTCTAAAACATGGATCAAAGAACACCAGTCTACTTATCTTTGTACAGATATTTTAAGTGACAGTTAATGTTTCTTAGAACCTGGTGTGGAAAGCACTACATTCTTGAGAACGGGGACCACATTTTTCATTTCTTTTGAGACACTTTTGCAGTGCACAGCACAGTTCTGAAAATGTCCAAGTACCTAATAAATATTGTTGATTGTTTCACAAGGTTGAAGGAAAATAAGAAGAAAGGAATAAAAAATATAAAGACAAATATGTGTCAGATTGATTGACTTTCCTCTAAATAAATAAAGGATACCTTTTGTTTTAAATGTACATGTTAAAATTACACAATGCCATTATCTTTCCCTATACAGATCAAAAGGCATTACAAAGAAAGGGTCTGGCGACTGATTATCAAACACTTGCAAGAACCTGAAAAATTTATGGAGTAAAATTTTATACAACAAGAAATGTGTTTCAATCCTAAAGGGGGTGATAAAAAAAGGTGGAAAATAAAACCCTAAGAGTAATGCCATTACATTTATGGCAGTTTATTTCCTACGTGTGAATGGAGTCTAATGGAAAACTTCTGACTGCGGATTTTGTCCTTTGTCACAGCCAAAAGGAGGCAAAGCTAAATTTTTGCTTCATATAACAAAATGTACAGAAGTAATATTGAACCTTAAATATATCTTCCATTGACTTCTGCAAGACATAAAACAAATCAGTTCTCATTCTCCTTGATTTCTTCGACTCCCTCCAAAAACAACAAGTCTTTAAGGCATAATTGAGTGGATTTTATTGAAGTCAGCTGCTGGCAGTTCCTGCCAATCAGCTGAGCCAGTTACTGAGTCAGAGGAAGTGACTCCCAATCTGTCTGGAGTAAATTCTTCTCCAAGCATTTGCCACTGTCCCACAGTGCTTCTCATCTTGCTCTGCTTAAGATCAAGTCATGACTTTCAAATTGAATACACTCGAGTTTCTGTTTTCCTACTGAACATTCAGCAAATATTTAAATGTCACCACAAATTTAAGAGAAGGGTATCTTTCAGAATATTGCTTTCTTTTGAATAGTGAAAAGATAATGTATCTGATTCCAAGTTATTAGTGATTTGATTTCTGTTCATTAATGTTCCTAAACTAATGAAGAAGAAAATAATATGTTTGTGAGACACCAAAATCAAATTCCTATTGGTCTCGGGATGACAAATCAAGGTGGTAAAAATGTAAGCTCTCTATAATGGACTTCTGGATGTCACAGAGAGTGTGGTCTAATGGAGGGAGACACTTACTGGACTGGACAGTAGTTATCTCCCAAGTTCCATCCCAACATGTGATCTTGGGCAGGCACTTTAGCCTCTCTGGGAGTAGTATCTCTTCTATAAAACCAAGATGTTGATCTACATAAGTTAAAAGATTGCTTCTAGATAAATCCAAATCCATGATATTATTATTTCATGGAAAAGTGTCCCCTAGTCCTTTCACACAAATACAAAGCAGGTTACTCTCTACAGAAAGCACTTTGTTGGGTATTACCAGCTTTCCAGCCATATAATCCTATTGTTCTCAACCATATTATGAGCCTTTTCAAAAATTTAAATGGCAATATCTACATCCAGTATATTACATTTTAACAGCAGCTGGACTGTTGAAATTTGGATTTGACAATAACTACAATAGCCTCTAACAATAGTTAACAACTTTGAGACTGCAGGGATACTTTTCTCCTTTAAATTGTTGGATGCTCTGGGGCAGTGATCAGTACAACAATAACACTTGCTCTGATGATACCTTTCACAGTCCCAACCAGACCACAGTAGTTCATGATGAAATGTGGGAATATGGGTTTTAGGAAGGGAAAAAGCGGAAGAAGATCATTAAATTCTCATTACTGTCAAGAGTTGCATTTTGTAAGTGCAATAGATACTGAACTGGGGGATGACTAAACCCTGGGAGCCTCTAGTCACACCTATTTCATCAACTGAACAATATCTGGCCATGTTTTATGTGTTTAATGCTACCATACAAACAGTTGATTCATTATACTGAACTCCTAGCTAATATATATAGCAAACACTATAACTTATGCATAAAGAACCTTATCTAACACGTGTATTTTCTACAAGAGGAAAACCACAGCCTCCTTGTACTCAGGTGTGGTAGACAGCACTCAACATCTCCCTTGGGGATCATTCAAAATAGTGACATTATCAACAAAAAGCACAGAAATGCCAAAAAATTATAGTAGTTAAAAGGTCTTGGAAGGGACAGTGTTTACAGCATGACAGTTGA
Organism: Oryctolagus cuniculus; assembly: GCF_964237555.1. Classification (NCBI taxonomy): domain Eukaryota; kingdom Metazoa; phylum Chordata; class Mammalia; order Lagomorpha; family Leporidae; genus Oryctolagus; species Oryctolagus cuniculus. Next base: position 99,603,842 of record NC_091436.1, read on the forward strand.
AATACGAAGGCAGAGCATCAACTTGTTCACACCCAGCTGGGGACTTGCCCACTGGGAGGCAAAACTTTTCTGCTGTTCTGGACATGGCACGAAGGTGCTGTAAATATTGATTTTCAGCTCACAAACGAATTTCAGTGAGTTAGCACGTTTGTAAAGATGAAATCCATGAATAATGAGGTCTAGTAAATATAGGTAAAAAGGCTGCATATGAATTTCAAGATATGTAAATACCTAAATATCACAACTTTATTTAAAAAGCACAGAATTTTGTCACTATCATCGATTCACATAAAATGTGAGCTTAAAAGAATACTTTCTTATTAAGACACAGCTTGAGAAATCAATAAAATATTTTAGTTCACACACAAATAATGTCTCTCTGTATTTTAATACTTTTTTTCACCATGGATAAAGGTGGTTTGTTTTAGAATCAACAGATAAATAGGAGTTACATCATGAAAAACCATGGAGACTGCAAATACTCTGAGGGATGTGAGAGTATCGAGGCTTTCTCCTATTATTGATTAACACAAACGATTTGAGCACATCCTTATAGTAAATCATCTGTAATTGCAAGGGTCATTGAGAGGGGTAAAATGAGCAATTTAGATGATTCCATCATCCTTAATGTTTCACAGCTTACAGTTAAAAGTCTATCAGGGCACAATTACAATTACTGAGTCCATTGACTGAATAAATACAAAGCTGCCAAGGCACTCACTGACTTGAGAACTAATGTTGTAAAAGTGGCCAACATAACAAACTTGTGATTCATTAAGCAAATATCCATTCTTTTGAATCTTCTCACATAATGAAAATGATGGGAACTTCAACCTGGCATTAAAACTCATCATAACTGACTTGACAGGAAATAACTAAGCTGTCCATCTTAAAAATAAAAGCTGTGTTAATAGCTACAACAATCCAAATAAAAGGTTCAAATAATATTTAATATCTATGTTTTTTACTATCACTTAAGTAGTATATTTGTTAGATAACATATTTCTAAATTGTAAGTGTTTTCACGTAATTGGAAATGCAGATGCCAATTTATTCTCTATGGATTTAGCAAGAAAGAAAAGTCATATAAATTAACATAATAATTTTAATTCAAGTAAAATCAGCAGTTGTTCTGTAAAAAAATAGAAGTGAAAATATACTAGGTAAATCACACTCCCATTCAGGTTTTATTGACCATTCGCCAGGGCAGCAACTGGGGTGTAGCAGGTTAAGCTACCTCTTAGGATGCCTGCGCCCTCTATTGGAGTGCCTGGAACTGAACACCGCCTCTGGTTCCTATCTAGCTTCCACTAATCTGCCTGGGAAGCAGCTGATGATGCCTCCAGCTTGGACCCCTGTGACCCATGTGAGAGACCTAGATGGAATTTCTGGCTCCTGGCTTCAGCTGGCCAAACCCTAGCTGGTATGGGTATCTGGGGAGTGAACCAGCAGATGGAAGATTTCTTTCTCCCTCTGTCACTCTGCCTTTCAAATAAATAACATAAACCTTTAAAAATATTATTATAATAAAGAAGTGACAACTCCTAGTGGTTAATAATCTTATTGGTAAGCTGAAAAGTATAAAACAGAATACTAACTCTTCAACGTGGGGTGCTAGAATTGTGGAGTGGCAGCTTAACCTGCTGTGCCACATGCTGGCATCTGTGATAATACACTTTTTAAAGATTTATTTATTTGAAAGTCAGAGTTACAGAGAGAGGAGAAGAGACAGACAGACAGACACACACACAGATATCTTCATCTGCTGGTTCACTCCTCAAATGGCCACAATGATCAGGGGTGGACCAGGCCAAAGCCAGGAGTCAGAAGATTCTACCAGACCCCCCATATGGATGCAGGGCCCCAAGCACTTGGGCCATGTTTCACTGCTCTCCCAGGCGCATTAGCAGGGAGCTGGATCAGAAGTGGAGCAGCTGGTTCTTGAAGCAGTGCCCATATTGGGTGTCAGCGTCATAGGCGGTGGATTACCAGCTATGCCACAATTGCCAGCCCCCTATTGTATAAAAATTGTACATATCAAAATAGAATACTGAGCAAAACACTTAAGTATCTGTTAAAAAGTTAAGAAAATAAGGGAACAGATAAGTCTATTTGAAAAATATTTTTATAAATTGACACCTAAGGTAGTTCCAGGGATGTCTTAATTCCTTACTGTTAGATCTATATCATTTGCCCTTGTGATACCGTGGTTGAATGTCTGTAGGATTGTTTGGGGCCTTTCTCCCAACACTCGGTCTTATTTTGGTCACTCTTATTATTTGACAGATTCAGATCTCATGACAATGTCAACAGAAGGATTTTATTATCAAGATTCTTTCACTGTGATCCCAAGCTATCAACACATGAAAACTCAGCACACACAAAATAATGAGCATCAAAGGATTGCTTTCCACTCTTGCCCATAGCTGACAAGATTTCAGAAAATCTCAGCCACACAAAATCACTCTATATTATATTTATTTGTCTTAGAGTGTTAGATGAAAAGAGCTGTTGCTGAAAGTTCAGTTAAAAAAATTAAACACTCAAGATACTTCGTACACTTGTGCTCTAGGATGTCATTCCTGTAATTACATTTGAATTGTATTGTGAATATCCTAGATCCTCAAGCTCATAAATAAACTTTCATTCCCCAACAATTTTAGTCTGAGTTTCCCCCAAAGCAACTTTTTAAAAATGGATAAAATTATCATTTTTCTAGGAATAAGGATATGTGTTGAATATCTTTGTAGGTAATGCATATATATGCATTTTCCTAAAAATATGGAAACCTGAGACCTCAAGCAAGAGCTATGTTCCTTGGAGAGTTCCTTGGAGTTCTTCAACTCCAGCAACTTATAAGTCTCTTCCTCTTGCTGCCCAAATATGAAAGTTAGTGTTAATTTGATTGAAGTAGCAAATATGAAACAGCAAAAATGAGAGCCAAAAAGGCCCTGGGCAAGATTCCCGGCTAAAGCGTCTAGAATTCTAGCTCTGATTTGCAAAATCATTATTGTCCAGGCTTAGCTGGCAAGCTAACTGCATTTTATTCTGCTTATTGATATATGTTCTGCCTCCTAATAAGACCAGAGATTACTAAACTCATTTTTTTCCTGCCAAAAAAAAAAAGTCTGATTTGAAGTTTCTATTTTTATAAAAGGAAAGCAAAGAGTATTCACTGGTTGGTAAAATCCTAAGTACTGAAACATAACTCAGAAGTACATAAGAGAAAAGAGAAGAATAAACATTTTCTAAACCTTTCTGTTCTCACTGACTGCAGTAAATAGCTTTCACAGAAAGGGTTTCAAAGAGTTTTGTACTTGTTGATGTTTCTAGTAAAATGTTCCTAGCTGAGGCATTGGAGCATTAATATGATACTTAATATGATACCAATGGACAGTAATCACATATTTTCCTGTTTTCAGATAATGTCCTGCACTTTGAAAATGTAAGAAATCATATTTCTGTAGTGCCAATTAGGGTGATGCTTCCATTATGTTGCTAAATTATTACTTGATTCTTGACCTTACTGCACAGTCTGATCAGTATCAATGGAACACATACTTTTGGGTACCTCATATGCAAAGCCTCATATGGTTTTTTTGTTTTATTTTGCCTTAATGTATCTCTACAAAATAATCTAAATTCCCTTACCATATTGTTGAATATAGAATCAGTGTTTGAATTTAATAGCTTATTGGCAGACAATTTAAATTGTGACCCAAGAAAGGGAGCATGTATTTGATGGAAGAGAGGGCTAGTTGAGCTCATGGTTATGATGCGAGGCAGCTTAGAGTGGATTTCTGTGGTGAGACTGGCAGGATATTAAACCTCACATATAAAGTTGTAAAACAATGTTTATGAATTGAACACAATAATAACTTTATGCTCCTACTAACTACATCTTTTAAATATATTATTTGAGACAATCCCTATACTTGGTACAGTAATTTTATCAAATAAACCATTCATCTTCCCAACTGGTAACACTGTGAAGGGGTGGGGGAGGGTAGAGAGGCTATAACACTGACTGCCTCTACCATCCTTTTTCATTTTTAAAGATCTATTTATTTATTTGAAGGGTAGAGATACAGAGGGAGGAGTGGGAAGAGAGAGAGGGAGAATGGTATCTTCCATCTGCTGATTAAGTCCCCAAATTGTCACAATGGTCAGGGCTGGGTCAAGTAGAATCCAGGAGCCAGGAGCTTCTTATGGGTCTCCCATGTGGGTGCAGGGGCCCAAGGACTCTGGCCATCTTCCACTGCTTTCCCAGGCCATTAGGGAGCTGGATCAGAAGTGTAGCAGCCGAGACTTCAACCGGTACTCATATGGGATGTTGGCACTGCAGGCGTCGGCTTAACCTTCTATGCCACTGTGCTGGCCCTAATTCAACCATTTGTTCTTGAATATGTTCGAGCTATTCTTCTATAATGGATAGTTTGTGACTTCACACTACTCAAAAAATGTTATTAAATTTTCAAGATTGCATTGGCTAGAATTGGATGGCTTTCATTCATTTAAAAAAATACACCTAATATATGCTAGGCACTTACTATATCAGGTGCTGGAGACAGCTTTTGCACTAAGGAATCTGGTAAAATAGTGTAGTCATTTTGAAAGAGGGCTTTCTTTTTCATGGTTTATAAGACTTAACAAGCGTGATGGATAGAAAACACTGAAATGAATTGGAAAAGGAGGATGAGGAAAAGAATGAAGTATTTTCCTGGGGAACTCCTTAAATTATCAGCCTTTATCTCAAGTTTTACATGGAAAAGGCCAATTATATGACTGCATACAACTCAAGAATAATATGGACACTTGAAGATGAATAATCACGAGAATGAAACTTCCTTAAGCTCCCAATGGTATGAAATGTTCTCATGTACATTCCAATGAAAATTAGCAATTGAGAAATGGGGGTAGGGACTGAGCAAGGACTCTCTATTGTCTCTGCACATTAGAATCGTCAGGTAGCAGTTAAAAATTAATAGCTTTCAGGCTTAATCCAAAGATGAACATAAATTAGAAGCCCTGGGAGTAGGGGCTAGGTATTGGCATTTTAAAAAAGCTTCCTACACGTGTAGAAGTAGGTTAGATATACTGTCTCTATGTCAACCCTCAAAATCCAGATCCATAAGTGATACACTCAAGGCCATATTTTAAAGTAGTCACATCCTGGATGCTAATGTACTGTAATGAATCTGACTATCTAGTACTCCAATCATCTGCTTATATCACGTTGTCTTGAGAAACTTTTGGGAAGGTGAAGATATCAAGTTCCCACACTGTTATCCCCCTTATCAGTGTGCTTCTATGGCAACCAATGTCATGGTAACCAATAGGCCCACCTGCTTGGCTAGTTGCCCACAACCCTGTTATGTGATGGCTTGGCTCTGTGCCACTTTTGTCTGTAAGCTCATGTATGAAGTTGGGAGGCATGGATGGGCACTGTTACCTCATTGCATTTGACCAGACAAGTGGTTGTTTTCCTGTGTATGTTTTCACTCACCTCTATGAATAAAGAGGAATGAGCTTGAATAAGCCTTCTAAATTATTCTCTGGTCTGACCAAATCCAGATCTCCCAGTAGGTAAATTGCATTTTAGGAACTTTTGGGAAGTCTACCAAGAATAACTCTATTATCTATTCAGAAAAGTGGACATCACTTAAATCAGTTGTCCCTAAGATGTCAAAAGCCTTTCTTGGTGGGAGGGAGGAAACCCAGAGTTTGAGAATTTCAGCCTGTGCTTAGCCACCACCCCACATCCCCTTCAACCAGAGTAACTCAATTTTGCTTTGTTGAATACATAGGTCTTCTATGTAAGATGATGTTAAGAAAGAGATCAAATAGATACTCAAAAAACACAAATCTCTAGAGCCTTTTCCCCCAACCATTAAGGTACATAATGACTTGAATTCTTATTTAGATGTGGTTTAAATTATTCTCTCTATCCTTGAAGGAATTTTTACACATAAAGGAGAGTTAGACATTGAAGGTGCCTGCATTATGAGCCTGTTAAATTATTTTGAATCTGGTTTGTAAACTTTTCTGATCATTGACTTGCTGTGTGGCTTTCTGAGCCTCACTTTGTGTATATGTGTGTGTGTGTGTATAAAAAATAGAGATATCACCAGTGGGTTGTTGCAAGTGTTACACAAAATGATAAACTTAGTAAAGGATTTAGCATGAAAAGTAAATGTAAAGCACTGATTATATTCAGCATGAAGCATGTATTCAAAATTTATTAGTGCCAATCCTTGATTTTTTCTCTTTTAGTTTCCAGGAAGCATGTACTCAAATTTATTAGTGCCAGTCCTTGATTTTCTCTTTTAGTTTCCAGGACTGGAAAAGTTTCTATGGTGACTTAAACTTACAAGCTAAAGAAATTAGCAACTGAAAATTTTTGGAGGCAGACATTGTGGGACAGCAGGTTAAGTCGCTACCTGCTACACTAGCATCCCATGGGAGTGTTGATGTTCAAGTTCTAGTTTCTCTGCTTCAGACCAGCTCCTTGCCAATGCACCTGGGAAAGCAGCAGAAGATGGCAAAGTACCTGGGCCCCTGCTACACATGTGGGATTCTCGGATGGAGTTCCAGCTCCTGGCTTCAGCCTGCTCCAATGGTCATTTGGGGAGTGAACTAGCAGATTGAAGACCTTTCTCTTTCTGTCTGTGTCTCTCTGTCACTCTGCCTTTAAAAAGAATAAATCCTTTAAAAAATTTTAAGGAATGCCTTACATTGAGAATTTTTTAAATGCATAATACCTTTAGAAAATATAACAATCATAGTTCTTCCAATAGACAAAAAGCCAAATAATTCAGTTTCAAGATTGTTAGTATCTGAGACATTATGGAAGAGCCAGGTCCTAATTCTTTCTATATCAATCTGTACCACCGCCCAATAACCCAACCAATGTAAAGGGGGTTAAATCACCTAGAAAATATGTCTTCTTCCTTTTATTAGAGGAACAAAGTTCTTTCCTGTAGTTATAATAGATTAGAGTGAGCATGCATTTTGGCAGTACTCAAGCAATTAAAAATGATTTAAAAGGCAAAAGGACAAAATTACCAGAGATAAAATATATCAAAGTAATGTAGTTGTTCAATTTTATATTTAATCAAAGGCCTCAATTTGACTTTTCGTATTAACTTTAAAGAGGAGTAAACTGAACAATTCAGGAGGACTTTGGATGATTTATTCATGTTTTGCCATGTTTATGTATCCAATTTAAATTTAAATTTCACAATTACTCAGACTATACAATGATAAGAGTGGACAAGCAAGGGTTCACTTTAGGAATGATGGTTGTGAGTGATTATGCTCACTGCTAAAATAAAGGGGTGAAAAATCGTACAACAACTGCCTGTGAAAATAACAGAAACTAATGTTTAGATCTGCCCTAGTCCTCAACTTGCTGCCAAATTTCCATGATGCTACCGTCTTAACTGCCTTTGAAGGACTCTGCCAAGAGACTTCTCCTATCTAGGGGAAGAAAACAAAGGGAGCCCTTTTCCATGAGCTAAGAACAAATCTCAAGTTAACAGGATCCAGATAAAAAGGTAGTAACAGCTGACAAGACTGGTAAACTGTGTGCACTTGAGAGCTTGCACATACACACACAGAGCAGGAGCCCCCAGAGTCCATCACACTGAATACTGTGGTCTGCCCTTCTTTTCCAAGCATCATGTGCTCATTTTAAACAGATGTCAGACACAGTTTTATCACACAGATGGAACCAGCCATTTAAACCAATCTATGGTGCCAAGTCTGTTTGGAGAGGGGCTGCACATTTAGGAAAGCACATTTTGTACCAACACTATACTTTCAGCTAAAATTTCGGCCACCCATAGCTATGGGGTGATACTTTCTATAATCATCAAGAGTGATTAGCAAGTGAGAGTCTTTAACAACATAAGCACACACAAAAGAGTATTAGAAAAGTCTTCAGAGAATAAAATTATACAGTTAACTCCTTGTCCACAAAAGCATAATTGTATTAGCAACACATCTTTTTCTTTTAAAGATCCTTCTTATGCTTACATAGTAAGGTGAAGAAATCATACAGTCTTGAAGAGGAAATATGTAATGATAAGATTGGCCTTGAAAGTAAAAAACAAAAAGAAAAACAAAACAAAAACCCTGTATCTGTCAGGTAAACCAACAAAATGGGGTTTACTTAATTGGTTAACTGAATGATAAAAGAAAAATTATGACGCATAAAAACTATACATGCTTATGGAGTTTCCCATGATATTTCAATATACACATATGTGTGTAATGTCTAAGCAGACAGTCCTTTCCTAAGTAGATACACAGGTATGTTGTTTTAGTTACTCAAATTATTTTTCCTGTGGCATTATTTTGTACTTATTTTAACTCATGCTTCTCCACGTACCTCTGCCTACACCAATCCTCTGGTTCCTTATCTCCACTTCTCCTCCCTCTCCACATTCAGCACTCACACACTTTGCTCTTTAACAGTGCGGAAGTCATACAGGTCCGGATGTGACATACCTGAATTCTCAGATGAGACTCTAATGCAGATCTATGGTTGGAAGCACAACCTTGGCACGGTCTTAGTGAACTATGTCCTGTGTCCCAAAAAAGGAAGCTGGATGAAATACCTGGAGATGAACTCAAAGACCTCATATTCTTACTGGGTTGTACTCAGTTCTGCCTAAGAGAAACACTGAAATGTTGCCAAGGAATTTGAATTTAAATGACAAGGACCTTTTGTTGACTCGGCTTTGCTATTGTTCTTTCCTGGTGGCTGGCGAACTGACATCTCATAAATCACTCAGGGTAATCTGGAGTCCAGAAAGATGAGGTAAAGACTGATGACTGTGGATGTAATATTGACTGTGCTGCCTTCTTCAGTCACTCTTGTTTTCTCACAATACTCTCCCTTTTTATTTTCCTTTTAAATTTTTATTTGCATTTGTCTTGAGTGAATAATACTTTCACCCAAAATAAAAAAACTCTGTAACATGTAAATACATAAAACTTCTCATTCCAATTCTCCAACCACCTCCACAGGTAACCAAGTGAGAGTTGTCTTTGTGTTTCTTAAAGAAGGTGCAGTTAAAGATTTCTTAGTTACAGAAAAGGTAAGGGGGCAAGTGTTTGCTGCAGTAGTTTAAGACACAGCTTGGGATGCCCCCATCCCACACTGGAGAACCTGGTGTGAGTCTTGTCCCTTGTTTCCAATCCAGCTTCCTGCTAATGTGCATCCTGGGAGGCATCAGATGATGACTCAAATACTCGGGAATACGTGCGAGATCTGGAGGAAATTCTGGGCTCCTGGCTTCAACCTGGTCTAGTCCTGGGTGTTGTTGGCATTTGGGGGTGAGGGTGAGCCAGATCCCTTTGTCTGTTTCTCTGCTTCTCTGTCTTCAAATAAAAATAAATAAATAAATAAGTAAATAAATAAATGTATAGATATAGAAGGATCTTGGTGACAGGTTGCAGAGGGATAGGGTTGGGGGAGGCTGGCCTCAAATTCTGTGATGAAGGAGTACAGAGGTGATAGGCTAGTACAAGTCACTGCTATTGAAGATGGATTTAGCTGCATTTTGATGACATTTAAACACTCCACAATTTGTTGATGTCATTTCCTATGAGAAAGATAGCTATTAAAATGCATATGGTGTCCAGTATGAACGTCTCTGGTCACATTTAGTTAATATTCTCCCCTTAGAGAAGCAAAGGATGAATTACTAGCTCTTATTCTGAGAGATGGAAAGGTCTTATGATTCACAATTTGTCAAATGAAGCAGTTCATAAGAAAAAAAATCTTGATTTATAGCTAGCTGCCTCTAAGTCAAACTTACTTGGGAAAAAGACAAATTTTTATTTAGTTTTTGTATAATGATAATGAAATGTTTTCATATACACATATGCAACTTTATTAGCTAAAATGGGTGACTGGAGAAGTTCTCATTATGTAAAGATCCATTACTGGATTATAAGATCCAGGAGAGCAGGGACCAACTCCGTTCCTCATTTGTGTACGTAGACCCTAGCACCATGCCCCAAATCCATTAGATACTTAACAAATAATCCCTTAATGGATGAAAGAATCAAATGGAACCAGCCTACTAGAAAGTTGTTGGTAAGCATTTATTGTGTTCAATAGTATGTTCTGAGTTTTCAGAAGAAACAAAAAACAGGAAACAGAACAGATACCTATTTCTGGAGCTTACAATCTAGGTGCAGCACACAAATTTAGGATCTTTGATTTGAAATAACAAAATTGAGGAGTGAGTGTTTGGCATTGTAGGTAAGATATAAGTTAGGATGCCCACATTGCATATCAGAAAACCTGGGTTTGCGTCTTGGCTACAATCCAGATCCTAGCTTCCCACTAAAGCACAGCCTGGGAGGCCACAGGAGATGACTCTAATACTTGAGTCCCTGCCACCCATGTGGGAGACCTGGATTGGGTTCCCAGCTCTCAGCTTCAAAAGAATTTGGGAAGTCAACCACTGGATGACAGTTCCCTGTCTGTTGCATCAATCAATCAAATTTTAAATAACAAAATTGAGCTCTTTAATAAAAAAGATTCTGTTAAGCAATAATTTTAGCTGGGTGATAAATGAGAGAATTGTTGGTAGGAAAGATTCCTGAGAAAGGCCTTCAAGAGCTTTGCTCATTAGAAAGTTATTGAGACAGAAGCAGTTACCATCAAAAGATTGGGAATTTCAGAGGAAGTGGAAACTGGTAGGTTAGCTTTGATTCTCATAATGTCTAAACTAAGTTTAGGCAGGAAAAAAATTTGCAAAATGGCATTAGGTTTAGAATTTAGCTTTACTGTAGGAGGTAAAAAGATTATATGCACTTTCTGATTTTATTAAAATAATATCATGCCATAATAAAAAATTTCTTTATAAAATTTTAGGGGTATTTCTTTACAAAATACTTTAAAGACACAGATTCTAGAATATTGTGGGTCTAGAATAAGAAGTTACAAGCTATGTATGTTAAAGAAGTGCTCAATGCAAAGTCCTAAACTAAATCTAGCATCATGTCTAACAAAATTTATTTACAATGCTGTAAACAATGAGGCATATTAAAAAAAGACAGAAAAAAATGCAGACCAACTTGGAAGAAGGAAAAAATTGTTGGCACAAGTGAAAGGGAGAGTCTGGGGTGTTTGTGTTTGCTTAGTGTGTGTATGCATTTGTACATAAGTGTGCTTTCTTGCAAAGTTTTCTTTGAAGTTGGCTCCCTAAGGCTATACATCAACTACTCTTATTCAATAGTACTTAACTGATTTCACTGAATCCTTCCTCTTTTCTTCCATTTCACCACCAACCCTTCATAACATCAACTTGGCAAACTTAGAATGCCCATATTTTTCCACATCCACAAACTGCTCTTTAGGAATGACCAAAATGTGCCAGGCACAAACCTTATCCTTTCAAATCTATATGACAGTTCTATAAACCAAATTATTTAATTTCAGAGATGATTCTCATTTCATTTAGTGAAATGTAAACTATATCTCCTCTTAGTTCCGTCAATTTCTCTTTTAACTTAATGGCTTTTGACAGAATATTAAGTTCTAAAAGTACTTCATACTCTTTAGAAAGGAGATCAGCTTTGTCATGTGCTAAGACTTAAACTTTGCCCTTTGTCAAGGTACACAACACTTATTCCTAAAAAAGTATTTCTTCCCTGTAATGTTCTATGAGAAATGGCTGTGGATTAACGAAAAACAGAAATACTACCACCAAATCAAATTTGATCATAGGCATATTTTCATGATTGTTAAAGGTTACAGGTTTTAGGGGAAGACACGAGTTTCTATTTTAGAAGCCTAAGAAGTTAAATTAAGGCAAAATAATTTTTTCAAGGGAAAAAGGGTCGTAGAACAATAGGGTTGAAAATTTTGATCACCAGGAGAATGTCCACACTTTTGTCCACATTCAGATGCTTCCACTGCTGTGAAAAGCTCACGTGCTCAAGTGGCAACCTGAGGAGAAGCCGAAGGAACTGGAATAACAATTTCAGATCTAAGCAGCAGCAGCGGAAAGGTCTAGAGAAGACTGTTTAAGGTCTTGAGAGCAGCTATCTAACGTAACCCTGAATAGGAACTGGATTTCACATGACCTTTTGTAGAACTCAGAACTTACGTGGGGCTGATTCATCCTTATGACATCATCAAAGGCAAAAAGTCAGTATTTGTGTTTCCCCTTTCCACGATATGGCTCTCCTCCAAGTTATGAAAACTTGGCCTTAGGACTCAAGACAGACCCTGCTGGACTGGGATTGCCTACCTGCTGTAGTCACCCCTCCTCCACTCCATTCCGATGCACATACAACTGACGGCCCACATCAGTGTGGTCACTGTCACAGCAGTCACGAGTGTCTTACTCATCGCTGTCAATAGGTGAGGACGGGACACAGCAGCTGGCTCCTGCCATTTGAGGCAGTGAGGACAGCTGAAGGGCCCTGCTGCAACCTGTGGTTTCTGTGACTCCTGAATGGACACCATACAGTTAGAACCTTACCAACCAGCTGGACTTCCCCACATCACATGAGTTTGCATTAATCAGTTTAGACAATGGTTTTAGTTTTCTCTTTTGTGAAGGGCTAGCCTCATCAACTCCATTCACTGACTTCAGGATGCCCCAACTCCAAACCAGTGAATCAGCTGAAGAATGAGGAAATCTTGGGTTACAGTCTTTTAATCAGTTTGCTTACCAAGACTGTTGCTAAGGGTCAACTTCTGAAGCAATGAAACTGAATACTGACCATTACAAATTACTATTACTACAAAACACCATCAAGACTTTTCTTTAAAAAATGCAAAGGATCAATTTTCTAGTGGATCTTGAGGACAAATTCTTAGTTTTTCCTAGAAACTATTTGATTTTAAGTAATGTGGCTTACCAAGATCCTTGTTAAAAAATTCCATGGAAATTTCTGTGATATTTTTATATTAATTTTACTCCTGAAAGAACAAAAGCAAATTCTTGCATTTTTGGGGGGTGGCATTTGAAAAAGCAGAGACTTCTGAATTAAAAGATTGTGTAGGAAAGTTTGAAATAGAAACAATTTGAGGGGATGGAGAATTCTGAAAAAAATAAGGTTCCATGTGGTTAAATATAAGATTAAATTGATAAGTATTAAAAAATTTAGTGGGGGCTGTCGTTGTGGTGTAGTAGGTAAAACCACCACCTGCAAAGTCAGCATCCCATGTGGGCGCCAGTTTGTATCCCTATTGCTCTACTTCTGATCCAGCTCCCTGATAATGGCCTGGGAAAAGCAGTGGAGAGTAGCTCAAATGTTTGGGCCCCTGACACTCACATGGGATACCAGGATGAAGCTCCTGGATTCGGCCTGGCCCAGCCTGGGCCATTGCCCCCATCTGGGTAGCGATCTGATGGATGGAAGTTCTCTCCCTCTGACTCTCCCTTTCTCTGTAATTGACTTTCAAATAATTACATAAATCTCAAAAATATTTAGTCTATTTATGGAGGGGAAAAGGTAAGGAAAATATTACTACTGCTTCCGAGTATAATTTTTATGGGAGTAGCAACTAAACTTGTTTTTTATTACAATTTGTAAAAAAGGATTTACTAGTCATTGCAGAAATGTCCATTCTTCAAAAGCGCCAAAATTGAATATGAGCAAAATTAATTTGAGATATATGTGGCATGAGTGTAAGGGGAACACTTCTAGAGCTATACCAATGTGGTTAACATTTTCCTAAAAGTTTGTAATACTGACACTATAATGTGTCTCTGGAGTATAAACTCAGAAAAATATCACAGTGATTGATGTTGATATTTCATAATCTATTTTAAAGAAATGAGAGAGACACAAAAGGACAAGGATATTTACAGCTGTCCCTGTCTGTCACTACACCCAGGAGGCACTGTTCCAACATGGGGAATCCAAGTGTCCTATTCCACTTTACATGGTTGAAGTGCTATTTGCCACATGTGATTCTATTTTGCACTCTGGCTCCAGACCATGAAAGCCAAGTGCTAAAATATCTCTACAAGAGGAAATAATACTTCCACTATTCAAACTTCCTATGAGACAGTATAAGCAGACAATGTGAATAATGTTGTAGGAAATTCATATTAATTGCAAGCCTGGATTCAACTTTTCAGTCTTGAGCACTCATTTGAAAGGGTCAAAGGTTTTTGTCTTTTTTTTCATTTTCTATAATGAGTTAAAAATAAATATTATTTTCTGCTGTTTTCTGAATGAATCTAAGTAAATACGAACATTTGCAATTGAGCATTACTATTTTATGAACATTTCCAATTAGGCAACACTACTTTAATTTTTGATCCAGTAACAAGACTAACCAGGAAAGAGTAGAAAGTAGTAAAAAAAAAATTCAAAAGAGTAATTGCTACAATTAGTATACATGCATTTATTTGTTGTTTAAAACTTTCTTTGGTCCACAGATCTGCTACCACCCCCTTCTATGGAATTTCAAGAAGGTGATGTCGTTAACATTTATTATTAAAGTCATCATATGAAATCTTTACTTTCCATTCATAAAACTCAAGTTTTTTTTTAGGTCTTCCTTTCAGAATGTATTCATAGGAAACTAAAATAAACTGTTGGCATGTATTAGTCTATTAGTATGACAATTAAACTAAATACTAAACAGATAATAGTTTAAGGGAGTAGTATTTAAAATATAAAAAAATACATTACTTAAGGGTATATTATTCATGTATATAAAGATAGTATAAATCAATCTTCATTATTTTCTTTTCTCACAATACATACCCTCAGAGGAAAAATAAATAACAACCAGGATTCCATTAAAAGAGAAAAGGAATTATATATACCATGAGGATAGGAAGCTCAAACCCAACAAACAGTTTATACGTTAATCGCAGAAGATATTCAATGCTCACTCTGCATGTGGAGTCAGCCAGAAGATTCAGAACAAGTTGTTCTCATGATTCTTAACTGTGAAGTATGGTAATGACAGGTCAGTTGAATTTGTAAGTCAGCTGGTTTTAAAAATGTCTTGGCCCTTCATGGAGCCAATAGTTTTTTGTTTTTTTTTTTTTTAATCTCATAAGAATGACCTCAAGAAGTCTTAACTCATTTCTTTCAAATTTGTTGTATAGTTAATCAAAGTTCTGCATGGTGATTATTTTAAAATTAAGAATCTGGCCACCATGAATTTGGATCCTAAGTTGGTAGGAAAAAATTGCTGATTGCTTTTTAAGCTGCAATGGTGTGCTGGTTAAATTCTAGCATGTTAATGATACCTCTTTATATCATTGTATTATTAGATCACTAAGACTGCCATGGGGCTGTTGCTTTAAACAGTTGCTTATATTTTTACTGTATCTAACTAGTCCAGAAGCCAAAGTTCCAGTTAAAGTATTCTATTATAAAAAATGAATTCTGAGTTATCTCCACGTCACTTATCTGTACAGTTTTCCAAACAGATTTGTCCTCTGTGGTTGCAATAATAAATCTCATTATTTAATATCTGGCAGAATAAATATGGCCTGAATAGATAGAATAATGGGCTGAAAGAAACAGATACTGGCCATGAAGTCTCTTTATCACATAAATCATGGTTTTTTTTTTTTTGGCACTTGAAATATAAAAAGTTAAAACAGATGTTTCTAGATGTGGAACAGTTATATCTATTAGGATTTTATATGAAAAGTGAGAAAACCTTTAACTTTTCCATTGGTGTTTCCTTAGAGATACTCTGCTGACCTTAAGATATTCCAAGCCAGTAGCTAAGAGCATACTTCACACCTCTAAAATGGCTATAAAGTGGTTAAAATGACTAATGACCTATTAAGTAACCAACAAGGCTTGCTTGCATCTCAGTTATGTTTACCAGGGAAAATCCTGTTCTTTTATGTAGGATAGTGGGTAACAAATACATTTTCATGATGCTGATAACTTCAGATACCTTAAATCTCTCCTAACTTAGCATCAAAAGAGTAAATGAAAGATTGCCTGACCTCAGGTTTGTAGTCTAGAACAATGCCTGTTTCATCAAAACTCAAGAGAAACAGCATGTTAAGTGAAGCATATTTATTAACTTGAATGTTAGAAACTTTTTAAACTTTTTTTTGGAATAGATTATTATTAAATAATACCCATGAGAGTCCATACAAGGCCCTGCCAGCTCACTAAGACAGTTGCAGTTAATACTCAGGTTCAAATGCTATTGTGGAATTTTGTTATCCAGGGATATAGTTAAAATAATCACTGGTGGGAAAGTAACAGTGCAGTCTGGAAATATGAAGAATTGTGGAGCTTTGCCTAACTGGAAGACCATCAGACTTTGAAGCCTGCGGACTTACCACAGTTATGCAACTCCCTGTGGAATTCTATGCACATCATTTGCTGTGCTTCATTTTCAGGTGTGGAAAATGAGAGAAAAGGACCTTCTTCTTCCATGTGTTGTAAGAGATAGAAATATTTGAAATATTACAATATTTCTGTATGCAAGTTGTGCTACAGCCAAGATACAACCAACAGCAAGATCAAGCACTTTACCAATAGACACATTCATATTTATTTCCTTTTCCTTTTACATTTCCAAGAAGAAATGTGTGTTTGGTTCCTTAGAAGGAACAGTTAAAATATTTATACAAAATATTTGTATAAATACAAAATTTGTACAGTGCAAAAATATCTATAGGCTTTTAATGTTTCTCCATTCTTTCTACAAAGGAATGCAAAGATTTTCCTAATCAGGACATAAGAACATAACATTTTTTTTTGACAGGCAGAGTGGACAGTGAGAGAGAGAGAGAGAGAGAGACAGAGAGACAGAGAGAAAGGTCTTCCTTTACTGTTGGTTCACCCTCCAAGGCTGCTGCGTTCGGCGTGCTGTGGCCGGCGCACCTCTCTGATCTGAACTCAGGAGCCAGGTGCTTTTTCTAGTCTCCCATGCGGGTGCAGGGCCCAAGGACTTGGGCCATCCTCCACTGCCTTCCCAGGCCACAGCAGAGAGCTGGACTGGAAGAGGAGCAACCGGGACAGAATCCGGCGCCCCAACCGGGACTAGAACCCAGGGTGCCGGCGCCACAGGTGGAGGATCAGCCTGTTGAGCCGCGGCGCTGGCCAAGAACATAACATTTCTATAGCCATTAATGATTCATGATCTATTAAAGAAGCAGTAAGCCTTCCTTGTATCTCAGCAGCCCAAGTCCTGCTCTTATAGAGATTATGGTGTGCAATAAATATTACTTGGTGACAATGATGACTTTAAGAGGTATACAGTAAAAGAAACTTGGAAAGGTGCTTATCTCATCTATGCCAATTACATTGTTTTTATTCCTTTTTTATGGCAACATCAAGTAATTTGTTAAAAATGTAGCATTGCACCACTCAGTGCAATGAGTGAGTGGTGCAATGGATTTAAAACAGATGCAAATGGCTATGAATTCAATGACGTTTTTGATGAATTGCATGATTGCATCTAGATGGTTCTTCATGCTAGGAGTAATGGGATATATGTAACAATAGGGCCTATAAGACAGTGTTTAGACCTGATTTTTGCTGAATAGATGTGATGCTAGAGTCATCTGCGTGATCTTTGCTTGTGTAAAATACTAGTAGTATTTTATGGCTCTGGCCATGTAGTGTCATGGGAAGGACATGGGAAATGACCTCTGGAACAGTCGTTCTAGTCGTGGCTCTGCTGCCTCAGTGACCTTGGGCTAGTTACATGGCTTTCCTCAATCTCTATTTTCATTGTTTAAATGAGTGTTAAAAACACTTCCAGAGTTGTGAAAAGTAAACTTGATTAAATATGTTAAATTTGTAAGTGGTCAATATGTGTAAGTTTTCCTTCTCCTTAATTTCTAAAGAATAGATCAACAAATTGCAGATGATAGAAACATGTATATATATGGTATAATCGTTCCACAATGTACAAATTTATCAAAGTATCATGTTGTTGGGTCAGTGTTGTGACTTATTGGCATCCCATATGGGTGCCAGTTCATATCCTGGCTGCTCCACTTCTGATCCAGCTCCCTGCTAATGCACCTGGAAAAGTAGCAGAAGATGGTCCAACCACTTGGGCCCCTGCAAAAAAGTGGAGACCTGGAAGAAGCTCCTGGATTCTGGCTTTGGATTAGCCCAGCTCTGGCTATTGTGGGCATTTGAGGAGTGAACCAAAGGATGGAAGATTTTTCTTTCTTTCTGTCTCTCCCTCTTTCTCTGTCTCTGTGTACCTCTGCTTTTCAAATAAATAAAAACTTTTAAAAATATCATATTGTTCTCCATAAATATATGTTATTATTTGTCAATTAAAAATTAAAGAAAAACATGGGATCTTCCCTTAAATTTTCAGATTATATTTTTTTATAAATGAATTTCCCCCTCCAATAATAAAATCATTGAAAAAGGTATTTTGAATAATATTATTATTTTACCAGCTTGTCTTTTTTATATAGTCAAAGGATATAATCTGATCTGAAATGTCTTTACTACTAGTAATTATTTCACATGATTTGATAAAAGGATGAGTGCATGGGAAAATTAAATAAGGGAATTTGATAGAGTCAGATTCCACTCTCAGGGGTTTGAAACTGTCCATTTCTATTTTGTAGCACTAGTGGCTTTTCTCCATGCAGTAAGTGAGCAGAATGGGTGACTTCTGAAACATCCACTCCCATGCAATGGAGAAAACCATGGCCAGAGCACTCTTTCTGAATGGGCTTCATTTATGGATACAATTCTCTTCATTAAGGATACAATTCAGTAAAGGCTGAAATGCCTTCTCTCTGTTTCTCAGCTGCTGGATTGAGCCAGGCTGGCACAGGCTGGGGGAGGAGAGCAGGTTCTTCAGAAGTTTGGTCTGAAGCAGTTTTCCAAAGTGCATGAGGAAACATCAGTGCCAGAGAGCACTGTGGCCTGTGCAAGGCATCTCTTTGCTAATGCCCCAAGTGTTTATCATGGATGGTTTCAGTTTGAGTGGTGGCAGTCTTTCTCAGGATTAAAGGCACCGTTTTAATGGCATTAATGGCAAAGTGATGCACTGGAGGGGACCTTGTCTTTCTTGTTCTCTGCTGAATGCTCCAGATTAGGTTCGGGAACAACACCAGGCATGTAGTAGGTGCTCAGTAAATGTAGAAAAAAGTGAATGGATGATCTTCGTAAGAATTGACTTTGATTGTTTCATAATTATGTGTATGAAGTCAATAAAAACTATAAATATGTGATGCCTTTTAATATATGTTGATCCAAAGATAACTGTATCCAATTCCACAAAATTTGGCAAAAGATGGTGTAAGGAAAATTTTAGTAAAAATTAAACATTTAATGCAATAAAAGAAATAACACATAGTAAACACAGTCCATAGTTTTTATAAAGCAGTAATAATATTGAATGCTCCTTGAATGGTCAAATGGTTTCTATATATGTTATCTCTTTATGTCACATACCTATTCTCTCTTTCTCTCCTTCTCTGTTTCTCTCTCTGGCTTGCTTGTAACAGAGGCTGGTGCAATGTAGGAGCAATATAAGTGTTAGCAATCATTATAATAATGTTTTATTATTAGCATCCCATTTAACACATGAGGCAACTGATACATAGAATAGTTTGTCCAAGATCACATAGCTAATAGGTATTTAAAATAAGATTGGAACCTAAGGTGTCTAACCATAGAGCTAGTGATGTTAATCTTTAGTCCCCCATATGGATGTTCTGAAAATGTATTTAATTCATTCTTAGTAAAAAAAAAAACCTGCTTCCAGAATTTATTCAATAATTTTCAAATGATAATTTGATACTCCTTCACAAAAATATCATTTGGAAGATTTCTGATGAATAAGAACAAGTGTTTCTGTAGGTTATTAATAAAAAATGCTATTATTAACCCAGTTGCCTGATTAATTTTAAGAGCCCATGCACTAGAAAATGATTGTTATTTTCTGTAATTTCCTTCAAAAATTGTTAGTAACTAAAAATAAACCTCATCTCAATGAGACAAGCTTTGCATGCAGTTGACACTAACACATTCTTCATGCTCAACTCCCTATGCGAGGTGATGAACCAGCAACATTAGCAGTACTTTAGAATGTATTTCTGCAGCTTCTACGTGGTGTAAGCTGGGGCAGGATCACTTCAGTGACATAGGAAAGATTGGTGTTTTTGAAAAATGTCTAAACCACTAACCTTTTTTTAAAAAATGGGAAAAAATTTAAAAAGCAGACAAGAAGAAACTGTGTTTGTCTTAAAGTCAAATTTTCTCTTCAGTTGCTTCAATGGTATGAACATGAAAAAGACTAAAAAAATCAATGATTTAATTTCTAAATCTTTTCTCAGAGCAGTTTAACTTCTGAAGTTTAAATAGCCTGTGAAATCCAGCCAACTATGTCAAATGCACTATAAAGTAAATGGCTGCAACTTCAAAAATGTTATTTTCCATTAAAAATTATAACCACTTTCCTCCCTGAAATCAGAGAGCCTGGTTTATAACACATAGGTAGAAACAGGCCAAGACTGAAGAGATTAATGTTTTTGGCTAATTAAGCAGATCGTTTTGGCTCCAGATACTACCCCTACTGAAGTCATTCCATGTCACTTTTGAGCTCTATAGCACAAGTGAATATCCAAAGAAAAATTATTTGAAAGGAACCAGTATTTCTATTTAAAAAGCTCAGTAATGAGTTTGAAGCATCAATGCTATATTTAAAATTCCTCTCAAATATTTGGAAAATTTGGAAGGCAATCACCATACTGAAAGCAGAATATCTGTGCAATCCAGGTTATGATTCTTCAACTCTTTTATCTGTAGGCCTTCTTCATTTTTTACCTGTTGAATATATTTTGGAGAGCATTTGGATATTTGACAGCTACAGAGCTTGGTGTGTCAAGAATAATTCTGCTTCTTAGTTTTTACATAGAAAATCATAAAGTCCTTGAAAAATGTTTGGCTATGTATGGGAGTAATTATCAATAGCTATATTATTAACACAAATTGATATGGGGGCATTTGATACTACAGGTCAATCAATGAATAATTTTACATAATTTAAAATTAGTGATTTTGGAAATTGAAATATTTAGAAGTAAAACATAACCTACTGTTTGATTATCTATAAGGCAAAGCATTTTTTCATTACATATTGCTGTATTTTCCCCTCCAAATCTCTCAGGTGGAGATTCGTCTGCGCTAAGGGTTCCAGTCACATTCTTAACATGGCTGCTCTCTCACAGGTCCTCTACATGAACTATTGCTTCGGCAGAGAATGCCCTTCCCCCACTTTGGGCCTGGTAAATTCTCTCATTCACAGTTTTCACTTTCTCACAGTCCAGGTGCTTCCAGGTGCTTCAGACATCTGCCCATACAAACAGTGTTCTGTTTGCTCAGAGCACTTATCTATAGTACTTTTGCATTCATTAGTGAGATAATCTGGTGAACACCTTTCCCCTGTAATAGACTATAAAACTAGTTCTCAGACAATTTTGTGTATGTGTGTGTGTGTGCAAATTGTTGAAATTTTTGCTTAGTATAGAGTTGGTCTTCTGTGTACAAAGTTGATTGAAAATGAATCTCAATGGAGAATGGGACTGGCAAGGGGAGAGGGAGGAGGATGAAGGGTGGGAGTGTGGATGGCAGGGTGGGGAAGGTGGGAAGAATAACTATATTTCTTTTTTTTTTTTTTTTTTTTGACAGGCAGAGTGGACAGTGAGAGAGAGAGAGACAGAGAGAAAGGTCTTCCTTTTTCTGTTGGTTCACCCCGCAATGGCTGCAGCCGGCGCACCGCGCTGATCCAAAGCCAGGAGCCAGGAGCTTCTCCTGGTCTCCCATGCAGGTGCAGGGCCCAAGGACTTGGGCCATCCTCCACTGCACTCCTGGGCCATAGCAGAGAGCTGGCCTGGAAGAGGGGCAACCGGGACAGAATCCGGCGCCCCGCCCGGGACTAGAACCCGGTGTGCCGGCGCCGCAAGGTGGAGGATAAGCCTATTGAGCCACGGTGCCGGCCTATATTTCTAAAGTTGTACTTAGAAATTGATATTCTTTAAAAAATAAATTAAAAAATAAAAAGTGGGGGAAAAAGGGTCTAAACATCTGGGTTAACTCTCTAATTTTATTCTATAACCTACATAGTGCCTTGTATGCAGGAAGAAACCAATAACCACTATTTCAAAGAAGAAAGAAAGAACAACAGAAGGAAAGGATGGACAGTCCTTAGTCTAGGTACTTCTTTTTTTTTTTTTTTTTTTTTTTATTTGACAGGCAGAGTTATAGACAGAGAGAGAGAGAGAGAGAGAAAGGTCTTCCTTCCGTTGGTTCACTCCCTGAATGGCCGCCATGGCCGGTGCTGTTCCAATCCGAAGCCAGGAATCAGGTGTTTCTTCCTGGTCTCCCATGTGGGTGCAGGAGCCCAAGCACTTGGGCCATCCTCCACTGCCTTCCTGGGCCACAGCAGAGAGCTGGATGGGAAGAGGAGCAACAGGGACTAGAACCTTGGGCCCATATAGGATGCCTGCACCGCAGGCGGAGGATTAACCAAGTGAGCCACGGCGCTGGCCCCTTTAAGTACTTCTATAAACTGATCCTTTTAGCTCCATGCCAGTTTTTTTTTTTTCTTTAAAGATTTGTCCATTTATTTGAAAATCAGAGTTATGGAGAGCCAGAGGGAAAAACAGAGAGAGGGACAGGGGGAGGAAAGGAGAGAGGGAAAGAGAGAGTGGGAAAAAGATTCCATCTGCTGGTTCACTCCCCAGATGGCTACAACAGCCAGGGCTGGGCCAGGCCAAAGCCAGAATTCAGGTGCTTCATCTGGGTCCCCTGTGCAAGTGGCATGGCCCAAGCAGTTGGACCATCTTCTGTCTTTTTTCTTAGCCCATTAGCAGGGAGCTGGATTGGAAGTGGAATAACTGGGACATGAACATGTGCCCATATGGGACACAGGTGTCACAGGCAGTGACTTCACCTGCTACAACACAACGCTGGCCTGGCCTCATGACATTCTTAATGGAACAGGAATTTTTGTCTCTGTTCAGTGAAACCCCACCCAGTGCCAGTTTCCTTCACATAGAGGCATATCTCATCGTTCATCTAAATATTCTTTGTGGCTTAATTTTATCTTTTTCCACATGGAAATATACCATACAAATACCTCACAGATAATTAGAGTGTTTCTTATGTGCCACCTACTTTTTGAAACACTTTATTTTTATTGCCTTATTTAATCCTGAAAACAACCCTGTTATTTCCGTTTTACCAGTAGGCAACACTAAGTCTAAGAGTCACAGAACGCGCAGGTGCTAAAGTCATGATTCCAACTGATAGCCTAAATTCAGAGTCCATGTATGTAACCACTACTTGGGCTTCATACTTCTTCTATATAAAGCAGAGTATCGAGCAAACAAGTGAGTTGTCTGAATGGTCCTTACTATCCTGACTACAATGGTTTACCTGGACACACACACTAATGCCATGTCTCCCCCTTTCTGGAGTGCTCCCTGACAGCTGCTCACATTCTGGAATCCTGCTCATACCTGGCCTGACTTCCCAGCACCAAGGACCATTCCCCAGCAGTTGTAGCCCCAGCTGGGATAGGCCAGGGGCCAGGGAAACATGCTCCTGTTAGACAAAATTCAGGACGGATTGGGCAACATCCATCCTTATGAAGAACAGCATCAGAGCCAGACAAAACATTTCCTGCTGACACTTTAAAAATTCACTGAGATGACAGCCATCTCAACAATAATGCATAAGTAACTTAGTTTGATAAAATATTTCCTTTGGTAGACCTGGTAAAATTACGTATTGAGTCTTGTTTGGGGAATTTCTTAGTCCCATTTCATTCAACCTCAAACCTCTACTCCTTCTGTGAAACCAAGGGGAGAATTTTGGGTACGATGCAGAGTATCAAAGAATGAGTTTAAAGACGCCTTGGAGGTCATGAGTCCAACAACCTCATTTTATAAGAGGAAAAACTAAGGCCCATAGATGCAATTTAAGAATGGATATTCCTTTTGAACCTCACAGTGACTCAGAAAGATACCAAGGAGAAACAACTACTTTATTATATACTGCCTTCCCATTTAGTTACAAAACTGAGAAAACTAGTCTGAAATGACCATTGCTATTAATCTTGCTACTCACATTCACATTTTGTTCAACTTTCTCAGAAGTGACTATAAAAAGTGCTGAGGAAATTCATGCCCTTGGGGTAGTCAGGATCAAATACAAGGGACTGAGTGGGAGATGAAGGCTTCTGGAGTTTAGTATCAGAGACACTATCTGATTTTGCAGGCTTGGATCAACTGTAAAAAGATAATAAGGTCAAAAAAGCTTTGTTGAGTGACCGAAAGCATAATAGGGCTTCTCTCATCTGGAATGCATGGATCAGCCTGGAAGAACACATTATGCCACCCAATTCAAAGAAGCAGATGCTTAGGAGGCACTTAGCCAAGGGGGATCTATCTGAGAATTGAAAATGAAGTTTAGGGGTCAAGGATTTAAACTAGGACCACTACTAGGAATACAAGAAAGCTTGGAAGAATTGGGATCCAATGAGCCCAGAAAAAGGTGTCTTGTACATGTCCTTAAAGCAGAGAAGTGTCTCCAGCAATAGTAAGCATGGACTTCTGAAAGAGCAGGGTCCCTGGTGTGCTGGGTCTACAGTCTCTGCTCTACTGACCTCTGCCCATCCTGCTTGCTGTTGTGGTCTGGGAGCCCTGACAGTCAGTGTCACTTTGGGGCTAAGTTCACAGAAGCAAGTTCACAGGAGCAAGGCCACTTCTCCTCATCCCAGCTTCTCCCCATTCTTCAAATAGCACTTTGGTTCTGTGATGCTCAGCACACATCAATCAGTAATAATAGCTACATTTGCAGAGATGTAAAAAACTTTTTTTTTAAAAAAGATTTGTTTATTTATTTGAAAGGCAGAGTTACAGAGAGAGAAGGAGAGACAGAGAGAAAGATATCTTCCATCTGCTGGTTCACTCCTCAAAGGGCTGGCTAGGGCCAGAAGGAAGCCAGGAGCCAGTACCTCCATCTGGGTCCTATATGTGGGTGGCAGCAGCCCAAGTACTTGGGCCTTCTTCTATTGGCTTCTCAGGTACATCAGTAGGGAGCTGGATTGAAAGTAGAGCAGCCAGGACACAAATCAGAGCTCATATGGCATGCTGACGTTGCGAGCCACAGCTCAACCTACTGTGCCACAGTGTTGGTCCCAAGAATTTGTTTCATTTCTCATACATTCTAAGTTTCCATTGGCTGGTTTACTCCCCAAATACTCAAAACACTCCAGAGTTGGGCCTGGCTAAACTTCAAAGCCCATAATTCAATCAAAGTTTAGCAAATGGGTGTCAGGGACCCAAGTATTTGAGCCATCTCCTGCTTTCTCACAGAGAGTAAATTAGCAGGAAGCTGACATTGGAAGCAGGATCAAGAGTTGAACCTAGGCATTCTGATATTAAATCTGGGTGTCTCAGGCAGCATCTTAACTATTGTACCAAAGCCCAATCTCTTTATTCATTTTTCTAAAAAGCTTTTTTGAGATTTAATACACATACCATAAAATTCATTTGTGTCAAATGTATAAACATAATTTTGATTATTGGTATGCTTATAGAATTGTCAACTAATATGTTTATTTTAAAACATTTCTATCTTTTCAAAGAGAAATCTCATGCTGATTTGCCTGAATTCCCATTCCTACCCCTAGACCTAGGCATCCACTAATCTATTTCTGTCTTATTCATTTTTGAAGCTCAGGAAATGCTTGGCACCTAATAGGCACTCAGTGAAAGTCTGTCAAATCAATATCTTAAGTAAATGATTAATTGGATATATAGCACCTGGTGCTCATGAAATATCATTTGTGTATCAATTACTTTAATCTTGCATATTACTTGTGAAGTGATCAGGGCAGGATGATGTTTCCTGAAAATTATATTAAAAAAGATTTAGATAGGGTGAGTGATACACTCAACTCTCCCAATCATAAGTGATAAAGCTGTGCCTTTGACTGCATTACCAGTATGAACTCCCACATGGTCAAAATAAAGTGATATTAGGGCGAGCACTGTGGCATAGTGGGTAAAGCCACTGTCTACAGTGCTAGCATCCCACATAGGTGCTGGTTCAAGTCCTGGCTGCTCCACTTTTGTTCTAGTTCTTTGCTATGGCCTGGGAAAGCAGTAGATAGATGGCCCAAGCCCTTGGGCCCCTGCACCAGTGTGGGAGACCGGGAAGAAGCTCTTGACTTCTGGCTTTGGATCGGCCAGTGAAGCTGCCTCTAACTCTGCCTCTCTGTAACTCTGACTTTCAAATAAAATAAATAAATCTTTAAACAAAGATAAAGTGATAGACTATTGAGAAAACATAGGGTCTGTGTAAATATATATTTGGGCTTTTACATGGAGTTTAAATATAAGCTCCCATTTCTTTAACCTGGAATTGACTTGATGTAGTACAATTAAAAGGTGTTTACTTTAAAATGGGGATACACAGGCATGATACAATGACCAATAAAGAAATTACTTAAGGTTTCTAAAAACCCATTTTCTCCTGTTACTGGAAAATTTGGGAGCACACAGCTTTCTGAGGAGCCCTTTGTGAGGCTGCTTGTTTAATCTTAGCTTTCATTTTGGGAAATGATTTGGGATTCATATCATTTATATAACTTTTATATAAAAAAGTTATATGAGAGATGAATCATTAAAAGGAGTCCAGAAAAAAAGAGGAAATCACCTGTTACTGAAACTTACTTTAACTTTATCAACAGTATATCTATCTTGCTTATTTGTGCTATATTTCACTTTCTCAGCACTATATCTATCTTGCTTATTTGTGCTATATTTCACAGATGTATGATTCTGTGGTAGAAGCAAGCATGGCTCCCCTCTAAACAGGTCTCTGCTTGGCACATGGCTGTAAAGTTTGTTATCCAGTCTCTCAGGGAAGATTCTTGCTGGTTCAAGCAAAGGATGACAAAGTCCCTTGCCCAAAGTACAACAGACTTCAGTTGGCAGCTGAATTTGTCCTGGACTTACAAAACATCACACAGGAACTTCAAGACCTATACTCTCGGAATATCTAAAAAATTGAAGGAAGGGTGATTTAAAGAATTTTAAAGTTTTTCTGAGTGCCTGAAGTGATAATTCCTTTTATGGACCATTATTTATAAATTACTATAATAAAATTTCCCTTCTTTAACCCCCCCACTCATATATATAATTTATAGTTGTTTGCATGAGTTAGCTATTTTGTTTGTACTTTCAGTTCCCTGGAGATTCTTACAATCTCAGTTATAGTAATAGCTACAGTTTTACCTCAATTATGCAAATGTACAAATGAAAATGTGAGGAAATTACAGAGACAACATATGAATGAGAGTACATTTGTATCATGGTACTTAAGGCGGAGTCAGAATCTGAAAACTAGAAGTCACAAAGGCTGAGAATGAGGAAACCAAGGTCCGGAGAGACTGAATCACATGTGGAAACAGCTGAGGAAGCGAGAGGCAAGGAAGAGATTTTGACAAAAGTCAACAATTTGCTATAGAATTCCTATTTTAATAACTGAAATCAGAAACCTAATACGTATATTGACTTCAGATGGACATAATAGAACAAACATAGCATTTACCATTGTAATTTCAGCTGTGAGAAGTAAAAATCATAAATTTGTCAGTTCAAAACTTGACATGTGAGTCATTTTAGCACAACATCCAAACCTATGCAACCTCTCCCTCCCTTTAGGAAAAACCCCTCACATCAGTCTTTGGGTTAAATTTAATGTAAAAATTAGAGTGTTAAATCATTCTTTCTTTCATCTTTTTTATTTTTTACAGTAAATATTTACTTACTGTCTGCTACAAATTGGGCACTGGGTTATATTCTGATAATAATGCCAGAAAAAGTCATGTGAGCTCTCTGGCCCCTAGGAGATTATAGTCTGGTTGGAAGGCAGATCATGCACAAGAAAATCAATACCAATGGTCTCTTAAAAGTTAGTGGGAAGTGTATATTATGAAAAAACTATATATGGATTTCGAATGTCTTTGCACTCAAACTTACCTTTTAACCTCATTTTCCACTAAATCTTTGAAGTTCCCTCTCTACATGGGTCTTTTTGTATGCTTGTGAAAGTTGGTTATCCCGTCCCTCAGGGAAGATTCAGTGATCCTAACACTTTATCTATCACCACACTGAAGTGCTCACTTTTCTGTTTAAATCCATGTACCTTCACTATGACACTTGTTTGTAGTGCCCTCTCCCAATAAAACTCCAGCCTTGACTCACTTACCTGCCTTTTCTTGCCTCATGCCTGAGAAACTAAAGCACATATGAGAAAAATCTCTTAACTGTGTTCACTGTTCTCCCTGTAAATTCATGACTACATGTCTCAAATGCGTCCACTGCATAACAGCAAATATTACCTTTGATATTTTAAAGTTCAGTCCAAAATATATGCTCAGGGTAGACAACTGAGTGGAGAGTACCAGATATTACGATGGGGATCTTGGGAAAATATTTTGGGGGTGACATTAATAATTTTCATTTGGCTATACTAAGTTTCAGATTAATCTCAGCTAAGAAGGTAGAAATGTCAAAGAAGCTTCTAGTTGTTGAGCCTGGAATTCAGGAGGAGGATCAAGGCAGCAAATTGAAAAAAAAGGACATTATCAGAATAGAGGTGGGATCTGAAGACATACCATTTAATGGAATTATTTAGAGGAAATATTAAAATAAAGAAGACACAAAGCTGAGTTCTGGACACCCCATATATAAAATCAATTAGAATGGAAAAATCTTTCATTTTAGTGAATTGGATGATTTAATATCATCAAAATATCCATACTATTGAAAGCAATTTAAAGATTCAGTGTGATCTCAATCAAAATCCCAATGACATTCTCCTCAGATTTATAAAACACAATGCTAAAATTCATTTGGAAACACAAGAGACCCTGAATATTTATGCTGACAGATCACCTGGGTCCCAGAATTATATTCCCCATTATTTTGACAATTTTACCACTCTATTTACTGGAGACCCATAATAGCTAAAGCAATCTTACACAAAAACAGAGCATGAGACATCACAATACCAGATTTCAAGATATACTACAGGGCAATTATGTTGAAAGCAGCCTCGTACTGGCACAAAAACAGACACACAAACCAATGGAACAGAACAGAAACCCCAGAAAGTAACCCATTCATCTACAACCAACGAATGTTTGACAAAGGAGCTAAAATTATACCCTGGAGAAAGGACAGTTTCTTCAACAAATGGTGCTATGAAAACTGGATCTCCACATGCAGAAGTTGAAACAAGACCGCCACCTTACATCTTACATAAGAATCCACTCAATGCCAACAGAAAGAACGGGCCATCAAAGAAGGAGGTACCTTTCTCTGAAGGGAGGAGAGAACTTCCACTTTTACTTTGGCTTTGTCTAACTAAGGTCGGAGTTTGTGAACTCAAGAGGCTTCCATATCCCTGGCAGCTCATGACAAGAGCCTCAGGTGATTACTGACATAATAAATAAGAGGGTCAATTGTGAAAACAACAACAGGAGTCACAGTGCACCTACTCTCCATGTAAGATCTCTGTTCTTATGTGTTGTACTATGCAAATTAACAGTAAAACTAGCATTCAAACAGTACTTTCTACTTTGTGTGTCTGTGTGGGTGCAAACTGTTGAAATCTTTACCTAGTATAACTCAGTTGAACTTCTGTATATAAAGATAATTAAAAATATTCTTAATGAAGAAAAAAAGAATCATCAAAATAGATCAAGGACCTCAATCTACCACCCAATACCATGAAATTACAAGAGAACATTGGAGAACCTCTGCAACATATTGGCACAAGCCAAAGACTTCCTGGAAAAGACCTCAGAAGGACAGGCAATCAAAGCCAAAATTGATAAATGGGATTACATCAAGCTAAGAAGCTTCTGCACTGCAAAAGGAACACTCAGTAAAGAGGCAACAGACAGAATGGAGAAAATATTTGCAAACTATAAACTGTTAAAGGATTAATATCCAGAATCTATAAAGAGCTCAGGAAATTCAACAACAAAACAATCCAGTTAAGATATGGGCAAAGGACTTGAACAGGCATTTTTCAAGAGAGGAAATTCAAATGGCCAACAGACAGAAAATGTCACTAGTCATCAGGGAAATACAAATCAAAAACACAATGAGGTTTGACCTTACCCCAGTTAAAATGGATATACAGAAATCAATAAATAATAAATGGTGCGAAGATGTAGGGAAAAAGTTACCCTAATTCACTACTTGTGGGAATGGAAAGTGGTGGAGCCACTGTGGAAGACAGCATGGATATATCTTAGAAATCTTAGTATAGACCTACCATATGACCCAGCCATTCCACTCCTGCGAATTTACTCAAAGGAAATGAAATCAGAATATGAAAGAGTTATCTGTACCCCCATATTCACTGCAGCTGAATTCACAATAGTTAATATATGGAATCAATCAAGATATCCATCAACTGAAGACTGGATAAAGAAAATTATGGCATATATATACTATGGAATACTATATAGTGGTTAAGAAAATGAAATCCTGTCTTGTAACAAAATGGATGCAGCTAGAAACCATTATTCTTAGTGAAATAAGCCAGTCCCCAAAAGACAAATACTATACATTTTCCCTGATCTGTG
The DNA here is from genome assembly GCF_964237555.1 of Oryctolagus cuniculus. Taxonomy (NCBI): domain Eukaryota; kingdom Metazoa; phylum Chordata; class Mammalia; order Lagomorpha; family Leporidae; genus Oryctolagus; species Oryctolagus cuniculus. Next base: position 99,634,473 of record NC_091436.1, read on the forward strand.
GCAACGCATAGAGTACCTAAAAGGTAATCTATAGGAGTGAAATTGACATTTTGAGATTTGATGATTGTGTATAGCCCTTGTCTTGACTACTGAGGGACAGAAATGCATGTCTAGTAATGATGGGGATGATAACAATGGAAACTGATGATGGTAAAGAAGAGAAGGAGGGTAGAGGGGATGGTCATTGTGATAGTGATAATGAAGACAATGGCAATGATGATGAGAGCCATTATAATGGATGATGATAATACACTTTTATAAATGAAACTCAAAAACAAAAAAATACAATTCTCATGATCACACAATTAGCAAATAATTCAGCCATAATTTCCCTTTACTGAGCAAGGATGTCACCAACTCTGAAAACTTGACTTTAAGCACCTCACTTCCTACATTTTGCATCATTTATTTTCTCAAACTAAGACTGTATGTTATACTTTCTATCCCAAAAATAGCCAGTTGTATTCCTTATTGCACTGACTGTCTGGAATTATCTCTTTAATGCAAGATGCTATATATTTATTCATTTACTTATTTAATTACACCTATTTATTTACTTTTCATTGTCCATATTGCCTCTTTAAAGAAAAAAATTCTGTGATATCAAGGATCTTGTATAAAAGCTAGAACAATGACTGGGTCATAGTAATGATGTATCAGCATGAGGGGTCTTTAAAAATGTTCAAAATGGAAAAAAAGAAATTATGCATGGATTTTTAAATGTTTTACAGCAAAATCAACTTTTTTTAAATTCTATTTTTCAAGATAAATTGTAAAATTTGATATAGTTATTGTTTTAGGATTTATTTGATTTTAAGGCAATCAATTTAAAGAAAGAAAGACAGTTGCAACTCAAAGGGAAAGCCTACTTATCTTTGACAGAGGAGCTAAAAACATATCCTGGAGGAGACAGTCTCCTCAGTATCTAAATTGGATATCCACACACAAAAGACTGAAATGAGATCCACAGTTCACCCTATACAAAGTCTCCTTAAAATGGATCAAAGATATAAATTTAGATATGAAACCCTGAGTTAGAAGGTAACATAGGAGGAAATTCAAGACATTTGCATAGGTAATAACTTTTTGGATAAGATTCCAAAATCAAGCAAACACACAAACCAAACCAGACAAATAGGATCCCATCAAGCTAAGAAGCTTCTGCACAGCTAAGAAAACAACAGAATAAAGAAGTCGCCTAAGGAAATAGGAGAAAATATTTGCAAACTATCCATCTGACAAGGGATTAATAATCAGAATACTTAAAGAACTCAGAAAATTCACCAACAAAGTAACAGTCAATCCAGATATGAAATGGACAAGCTACCTAAATAGTCATTTCTCAGAAGATATATGAATGGCCAATAAATCCATGAGAGAATGCTCAATCTTCCAAGCCACCTTGGAAATGCAAATAATCACTATGAGGTTTCACCTCACTCAAGTTAAAATGACTTTTATCAAGAAGACTAAAAATAAATTCTCATGAGGATGTGGAGAAAGAGAATCCTAATACACTGCTGGTGGGAATGCAAATTAGTATGGTTATGATGAAAAGAAGTATGGAGATTCATCAAAAAACTAAAAATATATCCAGGATATGACCCAGCTATCCCATTTCTAGGTATATATCTGAAGGAAATGAAATAGTACATTAAAGAAATAACTGCACTCCCATAGTGGGAGTACTATTCACAAGGGTAAGATATGGAATCAACCTAGCTGTCCATCAATTGATGAATGGATAAATAAAGTACACACACACATATAATTCTACCATAAAAACGAATGAAATCCTGATATTTGCAGCAAATAGATGGAACTAGATATAATTATGTTAAGTGAAATATACAAGACCTACAAAGATATATACCACATGTTTTTTCTCATATGTGGAAGGAAAAATTATACATTCCAATATGAATTTAAAATAGGATGGGGAGACTGGATGGATAACGGGAACTAAAACACAGAGGGTGAATGTAGCAAGTTCAGGTGTTTTGCAGCAGTGGAGTGACTTCAGTTCACATTATGTATGCTATTTGGATAGGAACCAGAACAGAGAGCTCCAAACACAAGGAAATCGTAAGGAAGAGGAAAGCCTGGTAAAGGCAGTTTAAGCTAGGGATATGTGTTGAAAGTTGCAGTGGGCCCACCAAAATCATATAAGTATTATATGATAATTCAGAATTTTAAAATAAACTAAAATATACAAGAAAGATATTTATTTATATGTGAAGCATGCTTAAAAAATCTCAGTATTTAGGCTTATGGAGTAGAAGACAGGTAATGGTTAAATTACAAGAGCTAATTTGAAGCAATTAAGTAGAATTAATTACCAGCAACAGATGACAGAAGATCATTTATTGGTACTCACTGCAGAGATTCAGCTAACATGTGCTGAGAGGCAAGGTGTGAATCTCCGGAAAGTAAGAGTGTTGCCTTCTGACTGCTCACCCTCCACCCCCACTGCCAGCAGGGTGGGAAGCTCATCCTTTAACAGTTATGGATGGGATCCCTCCAGAAGCAAACACACAACCCTTCAGTAGATGACAGAAATCTCCCAGCTCCATGTGACTCCCATCTACAGTGTTCATAACACCTCCTAATGTATTAAAATTTTGGCTGAAATTACTAAAATTTCTAACATGGTAAATTACATTCACAATTCTTTCCAATCTGAGTATCTGAAGGTGAATTTTATTTACTAAACTAAAAAACATATTGGCTTATTAAAAATTCAGTTTTTTCCCCACATTGCTGCTTTGTTGAGGACTCTTTTTCAAGAATGGCACTAGATTATTTCATTTTAAAACTATTTTAAAGCAACAGAATTAATTTATGCTTTGTATAAGTCATAGTCAATGGACAGACTTCATTTTTAAGTTGAAAAAGACAGTATACATTATTTCATATGAATTTTCAATAAATATTTTCCAGGCACCTTTAAAGCAGTTTTAGTGTAAAATAAAGTACAGCAAGATTCATAATGGTTACCAATAAATCATCAGGGAGATGAGTTTCTTGATGCAATAACGATTTAAAAAGCAAAAATCATAAAATCCCTCTTAAATTTTATAGTACATATAATGTACATGTAATTGAAGAGATAGCTTCATTTCAAACTATTTGATATGATGTGTGATTATATGCACAAAAGTCAGAATTACTGGGGTGTATCAATCTTGAGCTAATAGAAAATTATGAGGTTCTACATGAAAATAAATTGTAAAAGACCAAGTCTAGGAAACTGGTAAAGAAAGGAGAGCTACTTTATCTTACTTTTTTTAAAGTTTGTTTTTAAAATGGGAACTACACAAATATGTATTAAACCCAGTTACTTTTGTCAAAGTGACACATGTATATAATTCAGAGTTTCTCACTCCCAAACCAACTACTTTCAGATGATTTGAAAAAGAAAATATAAATAAGATGCCTATTTTCTGCTTCTTGGTTATTCAGGTTTAGGCATTTTTTAAAAGGTTTATTTATTTGAAAGGCAGAGTTATAGACAGGGGGAAAGAGAGAGAGGTTTTCCATATGCAAGTTCACCCTGCAAATGACTACAATAGCCAGGGCTGGGCTAAGCCAAAGCCAGGAGCCTGGAACTATCTGGGACTCCCATTTGGGTACTTGGGTCATCTTCCATGGCTTTCCCAGGAACATTAGCAGGGAGCTGGATCATAAGTGGAACAGCTGGGATCCAACCCATATGGGATGCTGGCATTATAGACTGCAGTTTAACTTACTGTGCTACAATGCTGGCTCCTAGGCATCATCTTCTGACTTCCTACTAGGAAGATAAGGACATAGCTCCCTTCCTCATCATCACCCTGCCACCCTCACCTCCACCACACACACATGTGTGCGTGTGCATGTACACACACACACACACACACCACATACCTCGGTTCCCACTGTCTAAACAATTACAATATATTTTGGATATGATCTATGTTCAATATTGCTAATACCAGAGCTAATACTAGACTTTTCTCCTGAGAAAAGTCAAGCAGTGAGAAGCATAAAAGATGACAGGTGGACTTTAGTGTCAGTGACCTGGCTGGGTCTTTTCCTAAGAACTATCTCCTGCCCCCTCCATTCTTATTTTATGGAGTCAGGGCTTTCATGTTGGGTTACAGAGATTCTCTAGAGAAGGTTTTCCCAGTGCTTTGGGACTCAGGTGGGGTGCGTGTGTTGGGGGGCTTATTTGTAATAATTTCACCTGGCCAACCTATCTTCAACACTGTATTCTTTCCACAACTAGCCTGGGCACTATATTTTGGAAGCTCTCACTTGTGGTCTCTCCAGAGAACTCACTTCCAGTTTTTGCCAGATTGTGTAGAGTTAGTGAATGACTCTTGGTCTAACTGCCTGTTAAATCTACAGGAAACAATTTGTTTTAGCACCTATGCCCACCACTTTATGCCCTCACTTCCAACTACAGTTGCAAGCCTTTTGGTCCACTTGCAGTATAAATCAGGTTGCTTCTTGGCTTTCTCAGCTGCTGACTTTAGGACTGAACTTTCTAGGCTGTGCTAAGTTGGTTCACACCTGCCCAAATGCCTCCCAGAGTTGTTTGTATTCTCTCTTTTATTTCCAGAGTCCTAGTAATTTAGGATCTTTTAAAAAATAACTCTTTATAATTATTGGGATTTCAGAAGGGGATCAGAGGCTAATGCATGTGTTCAAAACACTACATTTAACAAGACATCTTGGAATGTCATTCTCTACAAGTGATTAAATAGCAATTTTTAAAAATATAGGTTTTCAGATGAGATATTTTCATTGTAACATTAGCAGATTATATTGCCAAACATGCCACAGACTGAGAAACTGATTTCATTTAAAAATGAGTTCTATTACTTAAAATGTTATTTATCTATCCAAGTTTCTTCAAATAAACTTTAGTATCCAGATAAAGTGGGCCATCAAAGACATCAGACATTAAAGTCTATATGTTTCTGTACAAGGACTAGAGATATATCTGAATACATGAAAGTAAAGAGCAATTCCTGAAAATGAATCTTGATGTGAATGGAATGGGAAAGGGAGCAGGAGATGGGAGGGGTGTGAGTGGGAGGGAAATTATGGGGGGGTGAGCCATTGTAATCCATTAACTGTACTTTGAAAATTTATATTTACTAAATAAAAAAAAAGTAAAGAGCGACTCCATCACAATAAAAGTGAACCACAGGCCATGATGACCCACTCACTTATGCAGAGCAGTTAGCAAACAAATGTGAAAGTTCAATGTATCTATTAAATAAGCAGGACTAAACAACGATTAAAATAGCAATTGCATGATCATTGATTCCCAAGTGTCTCTTCTAATGTATTAAGTCACAGGACAGCTTGAGATAGCAGATTTAATTTAAACAAATAAACCAATGGTTTACTGATTCACTTACTGCCTTCAATCACTTCCACAGCTGGTGTGAACATTTGTTAAGTTTTAATTGAACAGAAGCCAAAGTGTGTTGCAGTAATTAACTTATGAAAGCAATTAATGTAAGCAACATTACCATGTAGTAGTACATATGGTTAATTAAAGGTTAACATGTATTAGATCTATTTAACCTTATTTCAAGGACCACTGGCAAAGTTTTTTTTTCTGCAATACCCATATGTCTTACATATATCTATATGTCTTACATATGTCTTAACTAAGGTGATTAGCTATATTAATAACCTCAATAAAAAATAGTGAAGTCCTTGTGGTTTATTACTTAGTTAACAGCAAACATCGTTCAGATGCTCTGTTTGTTTTCAAGATGACTTAGAAAATCAAGATCATGTAAAATACACAAAAACCAAATGAATGATCAATTTTTTGTGACATGATTTGTATTTAAAGAAAAATGCCTTCCTTTTTAAGTTTTAAGGTAATAAAACATAGTTGCTCCTGTTGGATGACCTTGATTTTTTAAAAAAAATATTTTAATAAACTGGTTGATGTCTTTTTCCCTTTGTTTACTTTATTTCGAAACTCTCCCTCAATTAATTAATATTTAACTGTATGATGACTCAAAGGTACATGTTTTTAAAAAAAGTTATATATGAAGTTGCACTAGCACATAACAGGATAAGCCTCCACCTTTGGTGCTGGAAGCCCATATGGGCACCAATTTGTGTCCTGGCTACCCCTCTTCTGATCCAACTCTCTTTTAATGGCCTAGGAAAACAGTGGGAAGATGGCCCAAGTACTTGGGCCCCTGCACCTATGTGGGAGATCCAGAGGAAGCTCCTGGCTCCTGGTTTTGGATTGGCCCAACTCCAGCCATTGTGGCCATTTGGGGAGTGAACAAACAGATGGAAGACCTCTTTCTCTCTCTCTCCCTCTCTCTGTAACTCTACCTCTCAAATAAATTTTTTAAAAATGTATTCATTTGAGAGGCACAGACAGACATATAAATAGCTCCCAGGGCTGGCGCTGTGGTGTAGCAGGTAGTGCTGTAGCCTCTAGTGCTGGCATCCCATTTGGGTGCCGGTTCAAGTCCCGGCTGCTCTACTTCCGATCCAGGTCTCTGCTATGGCCTGGGAAATCAGTAGAAGATGGCCCAAGTCCTTGGGCCCCTACACCCACGTGGGAGATCTGGAGGAGGCTCCTGGCTCCTGGCTTTGGATCGGGGCAGCTCTAGCCATTGTTGCCAACTGAGGAATGAACTGGCAGGTGGAAGACCTCTCTCTCTCTCTCTCTGCCTCTCCTCTCTTTGTGTAACTCTGACTTTCAAATAAATAAATAAATCTTTAAAAAAAAAAGAGCTCCCACCTACAGATTTACTCCGCAAATGCCCACAATGGCCAGGACTGGGCTAGGGCTGAAGCTGGGAACCAGGAACTCAATCCATGCCTCCCATACAGGTGTCAGGAACCTAACTACTGCAGCCATCCTCTTTGGCCCCTAGGGTCTGCATTACCAGGATGTGTGGGAATTAGGAGCCTAATCTGAGCTTGAGTCCTCAGGTACCCTGATATGTCAGAAATAAGTGTCTTAACCACTAGGCTAAACTCCCACTCTGGTATACATTTATTTTTCCTTTTATATTCTACCTTTTGCCAAAATGATTAAAGAAAGTTTAAAAAATTGATCATTATTAGTGTGAGATCAACATTGAAAAATAAAATCTAATGTAAGAAAAGGAGCAGAACACAACTAGTTACCAGTTATTGTGAACAAGCACCAACTCTTACAAGCAACTTCCTGACAGTTATGGCAAAAAGAAGGCAGATTAAATTGTACAAGTTTCATCTACATAAAAAACTGGATAAAATGTAGTTATTAACCATTGTATTTCCTATCACAAGACTGTATCCAATATTAACATCTATCAAATAGCTTTCTTAGTATTCTTTATACATTTTGCCATCTAATTGAACAAATTATACACAATTTTAAAAAGATCTATTTATTTATTTTGAAAGTGAGTTACAGAGAGAGAAGGAGAGAAGAGAAAGAGATCTTCTATCCACTGATTTACTCCACAAATGGCTACAACAGTCAGTTTTGGGCCAGGTCGAAGCCAGGAGCCAGGAGCTTCACCCTGCGTCTCCCACGTGGGTGGCAGGGGCCCAAACACTTGGGTCTGCTCCCTCTACTTTTCCCAGGCACATTAATAGGGAGCTGGATCACAGGTGGAGCACACAGATACAAACAGGCACCCATAGAGGATGCCAGCGTCCCAGGTAACGGCTTTACCCACTACGCCTTAGTACCGGCCTCTACACTACACACATTTTGGATCACCCTGGATAAAATGAGGATTTTTAATGTCGGGATTTTAATGTCTGGATATTCCTCTCGAGTTACTTCCTTCTATCCTACTAGATTTCTAGCACCACTGCAGGATTGTAAACTGACAACTTCGCAGTTTGAAACACATGAAACACATGGAGTTGTTCTGTAATTCCAAAGGACAATGTTCTTAATCAATATATTTAGGATTTTAATGAATAACAGACTATGCCAGATATTTCCTTGTGCACAACCAGCAGTGTTTTTATTTTGTTTTGTTTTGTTTTGATTTTTGGCAGTTACTTTATGTGCTTGTAAGAAGGAAGCTTAGGAAGAGTGGGCATTTGGTTCACAGTGTCCATTTGGTCCTGTTCCACTGAACTTTATTTCTCTTTATTTTGGTTAAGGAACACAAACTTTCAACTCCTTTCCTCACCCTATTAACAGGCAACTGGTTAACTGCCACTCTCAGCTAAAGCCTATAAACATGGAAGGGATCTTAGTTGTTTCACTACCACATTTTACAAATCAAACTTCTCAACTCATTGAGAGGTTAACAGACTTGTTTACACCTTTACAACTAAGTATTTATGTATTAGGATTTTAAGATATCATTTATAGACTGATTAACTATACCATCACAATGATCAACCTATAGCTCTACACATATGACTCAGAACTGGAAACTAGCCTTAGGATGCTTTGTGAATCTTTGAATACAAAGGAAGATGTCTTACTTATCCTTATATCTCCAACACTTGCCAAAGTACCTGGCATCCCATATGGATATCAATTTGAGTCCTGGCTGCTCTCCTTCCAATTCAGCTTTCTTCTAGTCGCCTGGGAAGACAGCAGAAGATAGCACAAGTCCTTGGGCCCCTGTGACCGTGTGGGAGATCCGGATAAAGCTCTCACTCTTGGCTTTGGCGCAGCCCAGCTGCAGCCACTGCGGCCATTTGAGAAGTGAATCACTGGATGGAAATTTCTTTCTCTCTTTCTCCCTCTCTCTCTCTCTATAACTCTGCCTTTCAAATATATAAAAATAAATTTAACAAAAGAATGAAAAAAAAAGTACCTGGCACAGAAGGTTTAATAAATGTTTGCTGACTGTGTGAAGAATTCATAGTCAGATAGAAAGAATACATTCTAGTATTCCACAGCACAGTTGGGCGAATATAGTTCACAGTAACATATTACATATTTTATAAGGACCTAGGAAAGAAGAGTTCAAAGGCTGCAAACATAAATAAATGAAAATACTAATTGACCCAAAAATCAGCAGATGCTATATATACATGTACTGAAATAGCACACTGTATCCCAAAATTATCCCAAATATTATGTGCTCAAAAATCAAAATAAAGAATCACAAATAAAATGTTATTGGCACCTGCAGAATAAGAAATCGTGCTGGGTTTATTAGTAATTCATTCTAACATCTAATTTCCATAGCAGTTTGACTAAGAATTATTTTTCTTCCCAGATACATAGAGTCTATTTTATACCACTATCTATTTATCTCTATCTGCTGTATTGATCTACTTATCTTTCTATGTAGATAGGGGTTTCTTTTTCCAAATTGAAATTTATTGAAAAGAAAAATAAAGGGGCTTTGTTGTAGCATAGCAACCTGGGACGCCGGCACTCCTTACGTGATGGTTCATTTTCCGGTTGCTCCACTTCCAATCCAACTCCCTGCTAAAGCTCCTGGAAAAACAGTGGAAGATGGTCCAAGTGTTTGGGCCTCTGCCATGCATGTGGAAGATCCTGATGAAGCTGCTGGCTCCTGGCTTAGGCCTGACACAGCTCTGGCCATTGCAGCCATAGGGGGAATGAGCAAGTAGATGGAAGATCTCTCTCTCTCTCTCTCTCTCTCTCTCTCTCTTTCAAATAAGTAAACAAAGAAAACAAATGCTTCTCATGCAAACGTAGAATAGAAAAATGTGTATAATACATTCTCTCATATAAAATTAATTATAAGTGAATTTTCTTTAAAATTTTATGGCAGGAGATGCCAATACAACATTTTTGAACTCTAAGATTTTTCCAGTATAGAAGGGATCTTAATAGACATACGAACCAAGAGCAATTGTGAATAACACTGATAAAGCTCCAGGATTCCTCAGATGTTTCGGTGGGTCCCTCCAACTGCATAGAGTCCCTGTACATTGCATTTTGGGTATATTTCAAGACATCTATTTTCTAAATTAAAAGAGCACCCAATAAAATATTTGCCCTGTATAATTTGCCAAAAGCAGAGTGGCATTTCTGACTTAGTAATGAAATTAGCGTATCACAAAGAACTTCACAATAATTTGTTGTGTACGGAAGGACCTGCCACAGTCAGAGACTAAAGATGAAGGTATCAGTTTCTCCTCAGGTAACATTAAGTCTTGGCTTTTAACAGAGACAACTTTTGTCGCTTGAAGAGGTCACAAATAGCACACTTTTTTTGAACATGTAAATTTGATATTTTTTTCTTTTTTCATATATTTGTCCCAGGATTAAGTTTTTCACATGTCACATTTTTCTTTCCTTAATGCTTAGAAGGCATAAGGTGCAGGTATGGGAACCAATGTTTGTTGAATAACTTTCCTTTTGGCATTAGAAATAGTTCTTAGATATCTTTGGAACCAGAACTGTCATTTGTAAAAGTAATGGGGAAAAACACTTGTATTGGCCACATATAGATGACTACAAATTAATACCAACAGACTTAGTTAAAATAATATCAATTGACACATTCATTGCAATGTTAGATAGAAATTCAACTAAAAAGGGCAATAGCATATGCAATATTAGAGAAAATAGAACAGGGGCCAGCGCCGTGGCTCACTTGGTTAATCCTCTGCCTGCGGCACCGGCATCCCATATGGGTGCTGGGTTCTAGTCCCGGTTGCTCCTCTTCCAGTCCAGCTCTCTGCTGTGGCCTGGGAGTGCAGTGGAAGATGGCCCAAGTGCTTGGACCCTGCACCCACATGAGAAACCAGGAAGAAGCACCTGGATCCTGGCTTTGGATCAGCATGGCTCCGGCCATAGCATCCATTTGGGATGTGAACCAATGGAAGGAAGACCTTTCTCTTTGTTCCTCTCTCTCACTGTTTAACTCTAGCTGTCAAATAAAAAATAAAAAGAAAGAAAACAGACTGATAGGGTTGGCAATTAACGCTGTTTGCATTGCGATCTTTAAATATTTTGTTTTTCCTGATAGGAGGAAGTTAGCTAGATTTTCATACCTACCTACCTCATTTTCTTTTTTGAGAGGCTGATTTACTTGAAATGCTTATTAAAACATTGTCTTTTATACTAAAAGCCTTTGTTTGTGGAAAGCACTAGATCGCCAAAGCCACATAAGAACATGACAAAAACAATTCACAGTAAAGTAAGAGGTGACTTGCTTCCTTGATTTGCAGTATAAACAAATAAACCAGTTCAGAAAGTGAGATATGAACAAGCTATATTCTCTCAAAAATATTTTTTCAGCTCGCTTGTCATAGTTGAAGCATTTGAGAAACTCAGTGGGAGTTAGTCCAGGGATATTTGCCACATATTAAAACTACAGAATCCTGAAAGCTTTAGCATTTCCACACGGCTCATAAAGAACCACTAAATCCTGCTGAAACAACCATAAATTTTCCCCCCGTGGGACCAAAATTAGCCAAATTTTTAAAAATTTAATTCCTCTGTCAACATTCTGAGAGACTTCAGTTTTTATTTTTTAAACCAAGATTTTCATCCTTGACTCCAGTAGTAAGAATAATTCAAAGTCAAGAAGTCACCATGGTAATGAGACAGTTCTTGGAGCTAATATATTAGTTGTCCCTACATGTTTTTAATAAAAATCTGAATCTCCTTATCTCTCTCTTTTCAAAATGCTATATAAAGAAGATTCTGAACTTTTATAGTTAGAGGATTTTTCACCCAAGAAATTAAATGGAAAATTCTAAGGAACATTAGGGTTGTTGGCACCCTTTTTATATTGCTCATTGTCTTAATATAATTTGAGGCTTAAGAAGTCATTAGGGACCGTTGTTTAAATAACCACTCCCAGGGTCAGAAATAATTATTATAATTATAAATATACCAACTTCCAGAAATAAGAATAAAATGCCTGGTTGAGGGTGGAGAGAAAGAGAGAGAGAAAGAAATGATGCCTCAGTGATGATACCTCAGCAAGGACTGTGCAGCTGGTTTGCAATGAACAATGCAGGCATTCTGGCTTTAATACAGTGTAGCTTTTCATGAGCTGATGATTTCTCACAGCAGTAATATTAATTAATCTTTTCTAGTCAGCTCTGTGTCTCTAATCAATAAACTTGTGTGAGGCAGAGGAGTTTCTCATCCTCCCTGGTAGTCAATGGGATGAGTGAGGGTGAGTCCCTGAGACCAGCAAGCTCTGATCTCAATCCTTCCACCCGACTGACAACACTTCCTGGATCCACCGTACGGCTGAGATGCAGCCTCTTCCAGCTCCCTGCTCTGTCTCTCTTGCATGGCGGCTTCTGTTTTTCACCAATGCAGTATATTCTTTATACTGTACCAACTGTAAAACCCTTAGGTGGCTTTGCTTTTGCCCTAGTTTATAAAGCTCTGTGAGGTCAGTGACTGTCACCTTCAGCAACAGCACCTTTTTTCTTCAAGGCACCTGTTGCAACCTCTCCTTTGGGTTCTTTGAATTCCAAAGTGAACTCCACCATCACACAGATTGTTCCCTCTACCCAGACTCACCCTTCATCACAGCCTGGATGACATCCAACTTTGAATTTCAAGGTCATCATGTGCCCCCACTCTTTGCTATTTTACCTATATATTTTCTTCTAAAGCCATTATAATGAGTTTTAATTGTGTATTTACTGGAATTCTCTTAACATTTTATTTACTTTTTATTCAAAAAGCAGAGAGACAGAGACAGACAGACAGATACCTTCTACTGCTGGTTCACTTCTCAAATGCCTACAAACAGCAAGAGCTTGGTTTAGCAAAGGGCAGGATCCAAGATCTCATTCTCAGTCTACCATATGGATGGCAGGGACGTAAGTACTTCCCAGGGTGCATATTACATGGAAACTGGATTCAGAAGCAGAGCTGGGAACTTGAATCCAGAGATTCTTACATGGGATGCAGGCATACCAAATGACTTCTTAAATGCTGTGTTGAACACCTGCCCTTGTCTTTTTTTTTCTATTATCTTAGTGTATCATAAACTCCATGAGGGCAAGTGCTGAGACTATTTTTGCTCAGAACATTCCCAGAAGGATAACTGGCACATAGTGTATGGTTAAATAAGAAATACTTGGATGCATAAATGAATGGTTATTTGTAGACTTATTCTGATGATGGTGGCTCTCAGGGTTATAACATGCAAAATCAACTAGTTGAGGTAGAAAGCATTTAAGCAAGTGGCAGCTGTTTGAGCCAAGTTCTTTTTTTTTTTTTTTTTTTTTTTTTTTGGACAGGCAGAGTGGACAGTGAGAGAGAAAGAGAGAGAAAAGTCTTCTTTTACCATTGGTTCACCCTCCAATGGCCGCTGTGGCTGGCGCGCTGTGGCCAGAACACCACGCTGATCTAAAGCCAGGAGCCAGGTGCTTCCTCCTGGTCTCCCCATGGGGTGCAGGGCCCAAGCACTTGGGCCATCCTCCACTGCCCTCCTGGGCCACAGCAGAGAGCTGGACTGGAAGAGGGGCAACCGGGACAGAATCCAGCGCCCCAACCGGGACTAGAACCCAGTGTGCCAGCGCTGCATGCGGGGAGGATTAGCCTAGTGAGCCACGGCGCCAGCCTGTTTGAGCCAATTTTTAAAACACCTCCTTTGAGTTGACAGATCTGAATCCAAGAGCTCCTTGTGTGAACTAATCTAGATTTCCACAGTCCCACATACACTGATACTTTGCAACAGTTCCCAATGCATCTATTCATAGGACGCTATACGAGAACACCCTTATCCAGAGTGTTGGGCATACTTATCCACATACTTTTTTGAAATAAATATTTAATTATTTTCCTTATGAAGATTGGTTAATGACAGATAGTCATCAACAGTAGATCCCTCCACTTCTGCTATATATTAAAAGTAAGCATTCTCTTTATTTATAAATCATAAGACATTTCTTAAAAATAGTCATTAAATAGATGCATAGAATCATGTCCTAAAAATGACAAATTAGGAGAAGTATTGAATAGGTCCCTCTCTGACCTTTTCACGTGAATAAGTTTTTTAGAGTGCAAAAAAGAATGAAAATTTGGCTCAGACTGTGAGCACAAAGTTGTACAATCCTGAGAGAAAAAAAAAAGAAGGAACAAGGGAAAAAGGATGGAGAAGAAGGTGAGTAACTGCAAGGGGCCCCGTACTCTCTCCTCTTACTACTCTTCAGCTATGTGACTGTATTAATAAATTCCACATTCTAGGAAATTCTTTAGTTGTGGGCTACCAGGACAGCCACTTCTTACCCTACAAGGGAGGAGTCAGGGAGGGTGAGAGAAGAGAAGGATCCTGCAGAGATCTGGGAAGGGGAGATAATGATCTGCCACCTGAGACTGAGGCACTGAGCACGGCTCAGAAAGATTTCAAAATAACATATTTCAGGGTGGGTGTCTGACCTGGTGGCTGAGGCACATGCATCCCATATTGGGTTACCTGAGATTCATTCCTGACTCCAGCTTCCAAGTACAGATTCCAGCCAACATAGACCTTGATTTAGTCATTCTAATATACATTATACATCACCTAAAATGTACAAATTTTTATCTGTAAATTTATAAATTTAAATTTAGACATAAAGACTATATCCAAATAGAGCATTATACTTATATGCATGACTTTCAAAAGATTTTTGCACCAAAATCTCTCACCTTTAAATTCTACTTTCCATGAATTTTTTAAAGTACCATGTATAGTAGGTAACTAAAAGACAAAAAAAAAAAAAAAAGATGAAACCTTCTATTAAACAATCAACTGGAATTGATGGAATATTTTTATATGCTTATATTCTTTAGAATGTTTCTACATAAAATATGGCCACAAATATGACGACATTCTTAAGAGTGAATCATGGGGGAGGCTTCTATGATATCTTTTGAGGGATTTGCTGATTACATGTCATTGCCATTTAGTAAGCTCTAAGGAGATGAATTTCCCTGGCACTGTCCCCATTCTCCACCCTTTGGAGGAAAATCTTTTAACAGTATCAAGAGTGTTAACAGAGGGAGCCGTATGACTTAAAATTCTTCTTTATATCCTTAACCAAGAAAGTTATTATACGAGGGTCATAAATCCATGTTAGGTCATTAAATGAATTATTAATTATTAATGGCTAGTTTGAATTTGGAAATACTATTTTCCTCTCAACTCGGATTGCATTGTTACATTGACCTTAAAACAAGCATATTATTCCTTATGGTGTGAATCCAGTCTTGAGGTGGAAGCGTGTGCTAATTGCTCTAACACTTGTGTAAACTTCTCTTCTAACCTCTTGTGTCAACTAAACTACAATCCCCCCTTTTCATTATTCTCTGAGTCCAGGAGGACAACATCCTTGTGAGTTTGTTTTCATGTTTTTAGGTGTTCCAATAAATGTTGAATTTATAGTCAAACATATAAGAAAAGTACGTAAGAAAGAAAATTAATTTTGGTTCCAAATTTAATGAAACTCAAACACAGAGCCCAAGAGTACATCTACTTGAAGCTAGGTAAATACCATGGTGGCTAGCAAAACTCCTTGGCTCACTAGTTAAAGGAGACTGTTGATTTATCCAAATTTTAGTGTGTTGTAAAAACATATTAATAAAATCAAATTAGATACAACACAAAAGCACTGACTAAAATTTAGTAAGCAAAATATTTTTAAAAGACAGTCTGGAATTAGATGAGAGAGGGACCATTAACATTATTTGGAGCAAAATGTAGAACATAGAAAAAAGAAAAGAGCACTGAGCTTTTTCCTCACTGAAGTAAATGTCAGGGAAATGTTAAAGGTTAGAGTTTCTTGATTCTGAAATAACACCTGAGTGGTGGAAGTCTTCAGGAAGTAGTTTTAATGGCCATCCTATTAATAGAGCAAGCTATAGGGACTATAGATCTGCATAAGATCACTGATATTCTTAGGTGACCCTACCCAGTTATTGTTCAGGATGTTCCATTATATTTAAAGGAGTCAGAACATTCTCTTTGATTAACCAATTTAAAAAAAAGCAGTGCAGCTCATAGCACAGTGGACAGGCTCCACTTTCTTGGGCAGATGGGGGTAGAGGCAGAGCTGCCACAAGACAGCTTCAGTGAGCATCTGGAACTCAGTCCTGGATTGTGATGGACATCAGCTGGACTAAGGGCTCTTGGCTTCAAGCAAGAGGCAAACTCTGAGTGATATTCATATAAATTACTAGAGAGCTTTTAGTGCATCCATTCTGGGCATGGACATTCACAGAGAAACTACCCAATTAATCTATAACTACAGGCTAGTTTAATATTGGATGCCCACCTGGGACAGTTTGCCAAAATCAAGGCATGTAATTGTCTAAAGTTATGTTTTTACTTTCTCATTTTTTTTTCCAGAGAAAGAGTTCAGCAGAATATTTAAGAGCATAGAGTCTGAGCCAGGCACCCAAGTTTAAACCCAAGTTTAAATCCAGTCTCTGCCATTTATCAGCTATTTGGGATCTAAACTTCCCTGGTACTCTATTTCCTCATCTGTAAGATGAGAAAAATAATCATATCTTCTCATCATTTATAATGAGAATAAAATGAGTGAATGATCAAAAAGCACTTAAGAAAGCATTCAACAAACATATATGTACCAGTGAACAAATGTTTTTATGACCATGTGGTTGTCAGTATTACTGTTGTGAACGTTGCAGTGGGTTGTAATAGCTACATTTTGGCATTTCTGCTTTACCCATGACTTCCTTAAAAGCTATCTTGGCCCTTTAGAGCCTGATCAATGAATAGCAGATCAATAAGCAGGTACTCTATGAATATCCTGGGCTTGCTCCCTCTTTCCATGGTGTTTGATGACTGGGTCACAGGCAAACTCCCACAAAAGGCCAAACAGTTCATTGGATGGCCATGGGCACTCAGGCCATTGGGGAAAATTCATCTAGAATCAGAGACCAAAGCCAATGTAAGGGCAGACCAGTGTCATTAACCACTGAAGTTGTAATAAGTGAAATTGCCAGGAAGAAGAATGTGGAAAGAAGAGACGGGAAAATATGGAGATGGAGAGTACAGAGAAGAAGGAGGGTGATGAGGAAGACAGGGAGAGTGAGAGGAGGGGGGCAGGAACAGAGGAGGGGAGAAGAGAAGGAGAAAGGAAAGATAATATACAAGGAAAGAAGAGAAGAGAGCCCTTCAGCTCCCCACAAAGCCTTCCTGGTTCCCAGCTCTGGTCTCTATGCATCCTTTCTGGATGTAAGGCAATGTTTCTTTTCAGTACTGTCCACTTATTAACTTGAGCTTCTTTAGTAACACAGTGTCACAGCGGTGCATACACCACAGAGGTCCCCAATTTGTAGGCAGGGTTCCGGAGGTTTACTGGGTGGTTCTCTGGTCCACACCCCAACACCTACTCCCCTCTAGCTGTACTGTTGGCTTCAATGTGACTTTCTGGAGGGTGAAGGACTGTAAGGTAGCCAGCACTCAATGTCCTTTGAATTTCTGATTAGGAACTTTACTGTCAGATTCATTTTTCTCTTCTCTATTGCTCTGACTGGCACCCAAGTTCTCAAGGCTCTGGAATGAATGAAATTTGCTTTTTCTCATATAAAGACCTCTCTGTCATGGCCTTGAAGTATATTCATAAAATTGTAACGCTTGTGTTTAGATTTTTAAACAATGAACCATTAAAATATAAAACAAACTGACTGCTATTTTGGGTTTTACTAGTCAAAGCCCACCCTTAAAATGTTTCAAGGGCAAAGAACTCCAAAGAATAATGATAGATGTTAGTGGAAAACAGGGGTCCCATGCTTAAATAAACAGGTTTAAACAAAGTCAAGCAGGACTTTGAGGAGAATTTAGTATGCTAATGGGTAGCAGGGATCTTTAAAAAGAAGAGAGAGCATGTATCAGTTCCCATGGTATCACTTTTTATGGAACATAGTGACATCGCTGATTCAGTTTAGAAAGTTTAATCTGGATCAATTGTTCTCAATTAGAGACAGGGTTGTCTTCCCTGGCCTCACACACCTTCCTTGGGAACATACAGCCTTGTCTGGAGATGCTATTGGTTGTCAGAACTCAGGAGTGGAAGTGCCACTGCATGTAGTAGGCAAATGCTAGGAGGCTGCTAAACATCTGACAGTGTGCAGGGCCATTCCACCCTAAAGCATCACCTGGTCCAAAGGTCAATAGCACTGAAACATCAGAACTCCTGATCCAAATTGTAGTAATTTGATTCACTAACATTAAGGGGAACCTGATGGGTGGAGCAAAAAGTGCAGGCAGCAAGCTTCCTGGGTGTATCCTTGCTTCTTAGGGTAAACACCTTTTGGAAATGGAGATCTTAAATCTCCCAGACTCTGTACCAGACTAAATTCTTTGCAGGGCCTTGATGTTCTCAGTTCTCTGGTTTTTTTTTTTTTTTTTCTTTTGTAATGTCTTTCAGCTTATTATAACCATTCTTTTAAAAGTAGTCCAAATGTATAACATAAAAGGGAAAGCAAGGGTGGAATAAGTATTGGTATTTTCTCCTAGCCTCATGCTTTCTCAAGATTTACACATTCCAATTCATCTCCATCACATGTTGGGGGAGATGAGCAGCAGCACCAGTTCTTTGGGGAGCTGGGCTCCTCTAGAGTGCCTCAGCCTCCTGCCCCAGGTGAAGACATTCCTATGGCTGTGTATGAACATGAAAGTCTTACTCCTCCAGGGAGTATGCCCAGGGCACAAGAAGAGGGTTGGAAAATGAATATTCACAGGAAGTATTAGACATCTGGAAAGGAAGTACTTTAGTGTAGGGTCTTCCTAGAGCTTCTCAGATCAGCCCAGTAAGTGACTGTAGATATTGAAACCTCCAACCCTTGAGGATGCATCTCAGAGGTATCGTTCACCCCAAGGGGAGCATCAGTGCCAGGGGCAGGAGTGACCCAGCAAGCACGGGGATGTGGATTCTTTTCTTGTCCTCATTGAGTGACACTGGGAGACTGTCTCCTACCCCACTCTGGTAGGTTACCAGCTTTCCCAACCTCCATGGAGTCCCTCCTATTTGTTGTGGAATGTAAAGTCTCACCCGAGATGCCTGGGAACTGCATCCTCACTGGGGTTGAGTGGGGGGGCCCCTGCCCATTCCTCCTGGCCCTTTGCAGGCACAGTTTGATCACCAGAGCTGGTCAACTGTACAAAAACTCAGTAAGTTCACTGAAAGTGCATATTACAAAAAAGCCCTACATATTAGTTTCAAAACTTTGCATCAAACTTAATTACATTTTAATTCCCTTATATACTGAAAAGTTGTGATCCCACAGATCAGAAAACTATAGTATTGAACATTTTTATATTCTTCTCACTTTTTTTCAAGTGTAAATGAAATAAAGCTAGAATATTCTTTCAATCTGTTCCTTAATATGTCATTGTTAATATTAAAGCAAACTTTTTTGGTGAATAGAAGTACAATTATTAAATCAAATATTGCAGAATGATGCAGTTATGTAAGAAAACTCTTTGGATTTACTTAAGGGTGAGATATAAAAAGGAAGAATTCATTTCCACCTCAGTGGAACTGACAACAGATTTGAGAAGGTTTACTGCTAAGATCCATGGATGAAATAATCCAGCAGAATGCAGACACACTCGTCTTCTCTGACAGCACTTAGAAAGCAGTGTCACCCACAGGATGGCATATGAGCAGGAGTGAGTTGGCATCTCAGAGAAATCCTCCTCCTCTTTATCAACAGCACAGTTCCAATTCTTTATTCCCCTCCAGCTCACTTAGATTTTCTCCTTTTCTATTTCCTTAAGAAGTTTACAAGAGCATGAGGTGACATCAGTCTGCAAGCACAATACCTGGTAGTAACAGGGTTATAGCCATGCAATACTTGAGGTGAAATCTGAATTTTTTTGATTTGTTTTAGGAATTGGCACCTATTTCTTATCTTGTGTAAAGAATAAAGTGGCTGGAACAAGACATAAAATGGAAATCGCTGTTATAAAAACTATCAATAATTCTGCACTGTCACCATAGTTTTTAAGAGGTGTGTGAAGAAGTGGAGTTTTAATAATTTAACATTAAAGAATGAATTTTCTCCCAAAGACCAATTCTATGTCTCAAGTCACATCTATCAGAGATAAAACTAAAACCATCTAATATCCACAGCCTGGGGGGGGGGGGTTCATTAACAAATCATGAGTACAGCACTGTTTGCTCTCAAATTTTTATGCAAACTGTGGTTTACTTGAGAAACCTGTTACTGATTGTGATTTCTGGAAGAGTCTATGCACATTATGGATCTTACTTTTCAACCTTGATTCATTGTCATGTGTTACTATTCAAATACAGGACCTTATATACATAATTAAACAAGGCTAGGCCTGAAAACAGATGTAGAATTTGTGTTATTTTTCTAACGGTTGGACATTTTTGACGGTACTTTAGGTTTACTGAGCATGTCTCTTTGTGCGTGTATGTATGTGTGTGTATGTGTGGATGTGTGTGTTCATGTTCACAAGAGAGGCATACATACAGGAAAACCTCTGCTGTGCTTAAATCTTCAAGTTCTTAGCACAGACACCATGAGAGGACTTCAAAAAGTGTGCAGGAAATGGAATCAGAAGAAGAGTTCATTTTAGCACAAAATTTTTGAAATCCATAGTCAGGGGGCCTTTACAAAACTTGTGGAAAATGTGTATCAAGAAAAAAATATACCTGCATCTCAAGTTTTTTGCACCAAAATAAGCTTATCTTTTAATCGTATTTTTCCATGAACACCTTGAAGTACTCTGAGTATTTATTGTTTTTTTTTTTTTGAAAAATTAACATTTTATGGGACAGATGTTGGATGCTGTGGTGAAAATACCAGCTGGGATGCCCATATCCTATATTGGAGCACCAAGGTTCTAGTCTTGGCACCATTTCTGATTCCAGCTTCCTGCTAATGTGCACTCTGGCAGGCTGTGGGTTATGGCTCAAGTATTTGCATTTCTTCCACCCACTTGCAGACTTACACTGAGTTTGTTCAGCCTAGCTCAGCCCTGGCTATTGAGGGCATTTGGGGAATGAACTAGCAGATGACAGATTTGTCTGTCTGTCTGTCTGTCTCTGTGTCTTTCAAATAAGTCAAAAATTTAAAAATAAATAAAAGGAAGAATTTATTAAAAACAACCTTATCTAAAAATTTAAATACTTAAGATAGAATCTTGTATTTTCAGGGGGATTTAGAAATATTTATTTGTGGGGGAATCAGGAAAACTGTTCAATATAAAAGTAATTTGATAAATTTTTCTGATATCTTTTTTTAAGGGGTCAAAGATGTAGCCCTTAACCAACAGTTATCCAAGCTTTTTCAAAACAAGAGGCAAAACTCCCTGAAGTCAGAACGCATCTTAAGCAGCCAAACTATACACCCCTTATAATTAGAATAGACATGCCTTGTAACTGAGAAGTCCTTCTTCAAATCTAAACTAAATATATCTTGCTGCCAACTCTGGTTACATCTTATTTTGCCTCAGTGGGGGAAAAAAGATCTACATTTTCACTGCAACATTTTTTTTCTTTTTGCTAAAGAGCCATTATTAAGTTGTTCCTTTCAGCATCTCTTCTCTTGATTAAGTAACCTCAACCCCTTTACCTTATTTAATTAATAGGTTCTATTTTCTGATTCATGCATCACTCTTGTACCTTTTGCTCCACATCCTTTTTGAAAACACAGAGCTGCAGAAATGGCAGTGTTCTCTATTGAATGGGAAAGAGAGAGTCAGATAGGTAGAAGTGTTTATTTGGTCTGAGTTTTGCCCATTTTCTTTGACTAGGAAACTTGTTGAGCTTAAATTCTTCCTAAGGCTCCCTGTGTCTCCCATGGTCTATATAAAAAATAACCGCCTGAGTTCTTGGTGAGTCAAAGGCTCTCCTGGAGTTCCCAATGACTGGAAAACCCTCCCATCAGCTCAGCCTACAGGACACTCTCCTTGGGAAAGAAACCGAGGGGTACCCTTCAGCGCTTTAAGGCTTTCATCTTTCTTTGGTTATAGCAATGGAAGTTACCCTGTTTTATTTTACATTGTTTTTGAAACCTACTTTTATTGTTCTTTGCATATGTTCTAGTCAAAATGGGAGAGAGAGTGCCCACGGAATGGAAGATGTGCCAGTGGGAAGCTGGTGCCTCAAAATGCAAGACCAGCTCTCTCTACCTCCTTCCTCGTACTGGAGAGATTGAGTTCACCAGGGTGGCCTGGTTTTGAAAGACAGCTTTCAGTTGAGCTTTTGTTAACCCCATCCTGAGCACCTACTTTTGGAAATTTAATAAATTAATACATTTGCAGACTAAAATTCATCTTGTTTCCCTTTCCCTCACTAATAGAATAAACACACGCCCCCTTCCTACCTTTTCTCCAGTTCTTTCATTATTCTCTTTTAGCAAATTTCTCATTACTTCCTTCCCAGCTTGAACTGAGTTAGTAATGAATCTAAAGGCCATACTAACACCCACCATTTCTCTATTCTAGTTTCCATACCCATGTAAATACTTCCAAGCCATTGACCTTAAAGTACCAGAACTCCATCGATGGGTTCAACACACTCTAACCCGAAGTACGTATGACACCTTGGCACTTGACAAAACAGCAGAAGCAGTAAGGTCACTCTTACAGTCACCTTGCCCTTTGCACTTGAAGCAGGTCATTAAGATCCTCATTCCAGTGCTGCCTGCTTTATACCTAAAGAAAAGGGACAACCTGATCTCTGAAAACCTGGTACACGAGAAGAATCTGCACAAATATGTCTTGCTAAGTTTTCCCCAGTTCACTACCATTAGATCATACCCTTGTGACTTCCAGTCGTATTTCTCTAGGACTGCTCAATCTTCCTCAAAGGTAAGCATAAAAACACATAAAGTTGATGTATTCCTTTGAGTTTCCATCTCCTTATGAAGGCTCTCTTGTCATGGAAACATATTAAGTAAATGTGTATGCTTTTGTCTTGCTAATATGTCTTTTGTTATAGTGGCCTAGAAAGAAAATATACTTCTTTCCTTCCACACCATTTAAAATGTCTAAAGGTTCAGCATGAAAGCAAATAGACTAAATTTACATAATGTTGGTTGGAAAATCAAGTAACAAAACACTACTCAAATATAGTAACCCTTTGAATGAATTTTTCTTTTTCTAGTCAAAATTCTGTTCTTGTTAAACTTATCACACACAGGTGGGATACATACTCTTCATTTCCTACAGATAACTCTCAGTGGATCCTTGGACAGGCACATCCCTTGTCATTCCAAGTCTCCCAGCAGCTCCCGCTGCTCTAGGGAATAGTTACACTGACATGGTGCCACTTATTACTCTAAACTCTAGTGATGATCCAGTAGTCTTTTAGGCCTGAATATCCTTGACTTTACCACACAGGCTAACTTGAGAGTTCCTTAGGTTTCTTTGCCAACAACAATGCATCAATTAAAACTAACTGAAGTCTACTGGTGGTGACAAAATAGAAAATGGATACATACACTTGGAATTTCAAATTGTAGCTCATATTCTGGACATTTCATGTTGGAATTTTTTATCTAAATTAAAGTAGGCTTGATGTATATATCACGAATGAAGAACATTTAAAGAAGATGAAGCTTTCTGAGTAGTGATATATAATTCAGTGTGATTATCTCTTATTAAAGATTTTTAAAAATTTTTTTGAAACATAGAGTTACATAGAAAGAGGTTACACTGAAAGAGGATCTTCCATTAGCTGGTTCACTCTCCCAGTGGTCACAACAGGCTGAAGCCAGGAGCCAGAAACTTCTTCAGAGTCTCCCACATGAGGGCAGGGACCCAGCTACTTGGACCATCCTCCACTGCCTTTCCAGGCCACCAGCAGGGAGCTGGATAGGAAATGGCATGACCAAGACTTGAACTGGTGCTCATATGGGATGCTGGCACCACAGGTACCACCCACTGAGCCACTGAGCCAACCCAAGTTTCTGGATTAAAAATAGCTTTGTCCATCTAATGTTTTTAAATACAACAAAAATATCCTTGGAGGATTTTTTAAAACTTGACCAAATAGTCTTTTCTTTGTCTAATATTGCACTAGATTTAAAAAAAAAAAACATACTCTGATTAAACCCCTAAGCACTTCTGCAAGACTCATTATTGCTTGCAAGAGGACAACACTACACTCAGGAAAGTTTGACAACTTGTCCAAGGTTGCCAAACTGAAATGCGCCATAACTTGAATTTAAACCACATTAACATGATGATGAAGTCTGAGCAGTTAACACTGCAAAAGGTGACAAACGTTTCCGGTAAATTCAACAAAAAAGAAAACAGAAGCTGTGATTGTTGGGAAATCACAAGCAGCTCAGAAACTAAGCAAATAGGTCCCTGAATGAATAAGGGGGTGGAGAGCTTTGTTCTCTAGTGGAAGTACCTATATTTTAGTAAACAGATCTAATCCATTAATGTTTGTTATGAAAAAGTTAAATTTTTCATAAACTCAGTTGTCAAGAGTACATGGCCTTGGGTTGCTAGCACACATACTTTCCTCCAAGTAATTAACCATTTTCAGTGATGATGAGGATTCTGGATCTGATCCAAGCTTTACATGTCAACATTTGGGATGATTTCACCATAGAGTAAGAGAAATAATCTGCAATAACTGCCCAGGTGTGTACCTGTTTACTCTTGCATGTTTGTTTTCTAATCTCTTCCTCTTTCGAGCACTAGTCATTAGAAAGCATATCACTTGAACCTTGCAGTAAAGAATGAGAGCAGAAATGCACACTGCCAAATGGGGAAGTGGAAAATGAATGGGCAAGATTTCCAAAGCACAGAAGCCATCAGCAAAACTGCCAGCCCGGAAGTAATGTCATTTTAGTGGGGAATGAGCTCACCATCTTTAAGGAAGGCAAACTGCTAAAAGCAAAATGCTATCTTGACAAACAAAACTGAGAACTTTTCCTTTACTCTGGATTCAGCACAACATAAAAACATAGTATTTTTCAGTTTTGCAGATTTGCAAATTAATTGTACATTAATCCTAATGTACACTCAATGACAGCCACCATGCCAGTCGACAAACTTCTCCTGCCTGGATTTCTGCAAGAGAATCAGTACTGGTAACTCAGCTTCTTGAGGCCATCAGCTGATGCAAAGCTAGTCAATCTCTATATCTGATTCTCACAGATTGAATACCAAGTCGCATTCACACTCTCCACCTTATATGTTAGTTGTTATTCATCTTCATTTTTATCCTCTTCCTCTTCCTTGTATATGAATTTGTCCAGAGACTCAGATTAGCCAAGTCTGGGTTCAGTGGTATGTGAGTAAGAGGAGTAGGAGGTCCATGAAGGGGGGAAGAAGTATGAATAGGAAAATAGTGCACATGGAACAACAATTTATCAGCAATATCCCTCTCCTCCCTCAACAAGAATTGATTTCCTTTCTCTAAGAGTTTTTCTAAATGAAAGGGTTTAATTTATGAAGTTATACACATTAACAGAAAAACAGGGGAAGAAAGACAGGCAGGAGAATGGTTCTCAGGGGGAGAAGTGTTTGGTGCTGTGGTTATGAAACTGGTGGGAACACCATATCCTGTATCAGAGCGCCTGGGCTCAGGTCCTGGCTCTGCTCCTGATTCCAGCTTCCTGTGAATACAGAACCTGGCAGGTTGAAGCTGATGGTGCAAGTAAGTGAATCTCTGCTGCCCATGTGAGAGACCTGGATAAAGTTCCTGGTTCCTGGGCATTTAGGGAGTGAACCAGCAGATGGGAGGTCTTTCTGCCTGTCTGTCTCTGTTTCTCTGCCTCTCAAATAAAATGAAAAGAATGATTCACAGATGACAGTAATAAAAATGCAATTCTTATAATATTCAGTGTAAGCATTATATGCACTGGCGGGTGATTCCTCTCTGTCACTGACTGTGCAACAATGCACAGATTTAATCATATGGCTTTCTTTCCTCACCTGTAAGAAGACATAAAAAAGAAATCAAACTGAAAGTCCTTTTCATCTCTAAATTTAATAATTTCAAAAGAATTTTCTTATAAATGTGTAAGGAATGAAATAAAATTCAATCTTGCAACTTAGTATCATATGTAAGGATCAGATCAGCTTTATGTTTACATGGTATTTCTGCAATTTAGGTGTGTCATTAATGGACGGCAGTAATGTGTTTAATTCAAGTAAAAAGACTGAGCTGTACATGATAAAGGGATTCACATATTTTGTAGATTTTCTTGTTGAAGGTATAATCCCATATCAGAGAAATTCAGTAGCACTGAACAGTAAGGAGCTACCTAGACCTATTCGCACCACCTTTTACTTTATCTAGTAAATAGGAGCTTCATGTCTAAAGACTAGACTTTCTGACGGGATACATCTTTGCTCTTACTTAAAGGAATGATTAACAGTTTCAAATGTTTTCTTTTTTCCACTAGCCATAGTCAGCCTATTCCTTTAGAAAACTCCCAGCTATTCCTTTAGATTCCCAGCTATTCCTGTGCTTTAAATTCTGTCTTCCATACCGAGTAAGCTATGGAAAGTCCAAATAGGGGCATGCTGGCCTACTGACTACCCTTTGGATGTTGCTTTTCCCAGTCACTGTGTTTCCATTAGCAGAGAGCTCTGGGCAGAGTGGAGAGTATCCTCTTGACCCGTGTGGCTCTCAATCTGAGCTTCTGCCACTGTGACCTGTCCTTAGCACCCACTCATGGCAGCAAGCTGATGTTGGACAAAGATTGTCAAGCTCGCTTTGGAAGTTTTCTCTTAGTGCTTTAATTTCCAATCAGATTGATCAAGGAAAAAGTTTTGAGATTTTTTATATACTGTCCTCAGATTCAATCTATTTAATTCTTGTTCACTCTTGTGCTATTACTGTTTGTTTTCCTTATTTTTAAAATCTCACTCAGTATCACACCTCATTTCTCTTGTCTGCCCCAAAGCTATTTTCTCTGGAGAACACTATCAGTTTTTGTCTATTTTTCACAACCATTAAATCTTATTACCTGGAACTTTTCCCCTTACACCTACATCTTTCTTTCAAGTGATTTAAAATCTGCTATGCCTCTATAGCTTTACCTTTTGTTTGAGAACTTCCTCACTGAAATGTTGTTTCAATTTAAAATATATGAGAATTTAAAAGATCACAACAATGGTCACAAAATAAGGTCTGTGTTGGGAATTTTCTATTTTATATATTCAACTTCAATATCTTTAATTGCATAAATGGGAAATATTGTGAAGTTATATGAATTTTCTCAAATTAAAAAAAGAAAATGCTAAATATTGAAGTAAAGCACAGGTGGCATATTCCAATTAGCTGACACCTTTAATTTAAAAAAAAGATGACAGAAATATTTATAAGAATTTCTTCAACTCATTTGATTCTCTGTTAGACCCTCTCATTAAAAGATCACGAATATTCTCACATTCCAATTTAAAGATTTTTGCTCTCATGGCACAAAATTGTTTCCTTTATTCCTTTGCTCTCCTGTTTTTTAATAATTCACCACCATGCCTTGTTGCATCCAGCCCTATTCAGAAGTGTCTTTGAGTTCCAAAAAGGTTTACTTAATTTTAGAAAGTCCATATGTTCTGTTGATAAATTCTCTCTAGAGACCTAGTTAAATGGATATGGAAAATCTTCCTGTGGATAAATTATGTTCTTTCACATATTTTAAAAATGTTTTAGGGAAAATAAAGTTCACAAATGCAAATTCTTGATGATAGAAATGAACTAATGTACACACTTGGGGAAGGTACTTAAGGAAGACAGTATCTTGGCTTTTTAATTCATTTCTATTAATATTACTGGCTCAGACTTTAATATAGAATATTTTTATTTTCTAATACAAGAGAAACATATATCTATTCTGAATGATGATGAACTACCGTGACTCCATCTTCATAAGGCAGTCAAACAATAGCATGGAAAGATGAAAGTTGTGAGTGCAGGGTTGTAAGAGTACTGCTTTTATTTGCAAGAAGCAGTCTGAAGTCTTGACTGAACTATGAATGGTTTTGTAAATTTGTACCCCTTTCTGAGTAGGTCTCTCCATTTGTGCAAATAGAGATGGTGGGGCAGATGAACTCTTTCTTCTGTATTGAGATATAACTTGGGCCGGCGCCATGGCTCACTAGGCTAATCCTCCGCCTGCAGCACCGGTACCCCAGGTTCTAGCCCCAGTTGGGGTGCCAGATTCTGTTCCGGTTGCCCCTCTTCCAGTCCAGCTCTCTGCTATGGCCTGAGAGTACAGTGGAGGATGGCCCAAGTGCTTGGGCCCTGCACCCACATGGGAGACCAGGAAAAGCACCTGTCTCCTGGCTTCGGATCAGCGGGGTGCGCCGGCCACAGTGCACTGGCCGCAGCAGCCATTGGAGGGTGAACCAACGGCAAAGGAAGACCTTTCTCTCTGTCTCTCTCTCCCTTACTGTCCACTCTGCCTGTCAAAAAAAAAAAAAAAAAAAAAAAAAAGAGAGAGAGAGAGAGAGATATAACCTGCACTCAGGTGGGCATAGAATTGATTAGAAGGCTAAGAATTCAGAGATATTTGTCACTGAAAAGATCAAGTAGAACACAATTTATAAGAGCTATTTAAAAATAAGATTGTGGCAATGTTCCTATATATTAAAATTTCAAGGGTCATGATAATTACTTGTCATGGTTCATTGTATGTACTAATCACTTAGGATAAAAAAAAAAGCCTACATCCCCACTGGTGTCACAGTATGAAAGCTGGTTGGAAATAATTAACAGAGAAAGGCACCACTAAGCTCTTATTCTTTTAATGACATTGGTTTAGAACATTTAATCATTTTAGTGGCCTCCTTCTTTTCTTAAAAACAATACCTGAAGCTCACTTTATTGAAAAGTCTTTCTGGATTGCTAAGAACCCTCAACTAACCTATTTAACAGGTGAAAATTGTCAGAATTTCTTCTACAATTAACGTAAAATCATTTATCCTGATTTTTCAGAAACTCTTGAAAGATTGTTTTTAATGAAAACATAAAGTGTAATAGTTATTGCGGTATGCAATGACATATGAAAAGACAGTCAAATTAAGAGAATAAAAGAGATAGCTTAGAAAGAATTACACAGAATTTTACTTATAGTGTAAGAAATGTCAGTTAGTAAAGAAGGGAAGGATTGATAAATTGTTGTAGGACAAGTAGCTACTTATGAAGAAAAAACAAGATGAAGTCCTTCTTTCATAGTATTCACCAACAGGAAACACAATATATATTTATAGTAGTTGTAAATAATAGTTTCCAAATTATACATAAAATATAAATAATGTTACAGAAAATCAATTAGAGGCTAGAATTATAGGATATGTGCAAAATTTCACAGCAAAAGTAATAAAGATTTAAAATTTCTATGTGATCCAAAGGATTATTCTATAATCTAAAAAGTATACCACAATCTGCCTAGAAAAATTATGGCATAACCAGTAATATGATGACAGCAACATATATAAACTCTTCTAAATCTTTAAGAAAAACCTTATAATTACAATGAGTACTTAAGCAGTAATGCAGCTGGAAAAAAAGAAGGAAAATAATGGGTAAATATATTTGAAAGCACTAGTAATAAAAGTGAATTAAGAAAAATGAGCACAGTATTTTATCAAAATAGTTAAATGAGATAAAAAATCTTATACATTGCAAAATATAAGTAGAGATGAAAAATCTATTTTAAAAGTCTTTTAGAGATGTTTCAAGTGCCTCAAATCTATTCATATTACTTGACCCAATAATCATATCAATATAAATCTATCCTTAGTAAATAATCTGATATAAGGAAAAACCTTATGCACAGTGATAATTCAAGAGAAAAAGAATTTTAGTGTTTCAAGAAAGGATGATGGTTGATGGGACATTTCAGGACATGTACACCTTGGGCTAGTATGCAGTTATTAAAATGACTTTTGAGAAGAACATAGAACATCAGGAGAAAATACTTTGCTTAAAAACTAAATGAAAATCAGGATATGCAAAATTAGCTGCTCAATACATAGTTATATAGACATTTCCTCTCACCTGTCAGTATCCACTAACAAACAGAAAACAGACTTTGCATACCTATTAAACAGCCAACTGTTAGTACTTTAGCCTCTTAATTTATCATTGAAGCTGACCAAAATTATCAAGGAAAATATTACTGTCTTGCTCTATTTTGGTAGTGTGGACAAGATGGATAGACAGGGTTTTGACAATATAGATGTGATATAAACAACTTCATTTGAAAAAATAAAGGCATTATCAGCTACAAGATAAACCATCTCCTAGGAA
Organism: Oryctolagus cuniculus; assembly: GCF_964237555.1. Lineage (NCBI taxonomy): Eukaryota > Metazoa > Chordata > Mammalia > Lagomorpha > Leporidae > Oryctolagus > Oryctolagus cuniculus. Next base: position 99,664,632 of record NC_091436.1, read on the forward strand.
GTTCAATTAATCTTAGAAATAGTTTTAGAAACATTTGCACACCAACTTCCAGCAAAAAAGTCATAATTTTTGGCTATGGACCTCTACTTCCCTATACTCCTAGGGCCTGTCATAGTGCAGCCAGAGTTTGCTCTCAACCCTTTGTACTTCCTCCCTTCCTTTTTGACTTGTCTTTTGTTTTGATTTTTTTCTTTTCTGAAGCCTGGTCTTATTTATTAGTTACTTTTAACATTTATTTTTGACAGAACTCAGATTCAGAAATAGAAACTCTCAGAAGACATCTCCTGCACTTCTGGGCAATCTGTTCCTTGCATTTTTCTCTGGCCTCTTTCAAACTCTTGGCTACAATTTTAGGTTACTGAATAGTCCCTTCCTTACTTTTGTTGGTATACTACTTCCTCAGAGCAGTACACCAGTATTTCTGTTGTAGGACACTGGAGTAACAAGACACTGAATCTTGGGTGCTTTGGTCCTACGTTTCTTAACAACACTGTTTAAGGGTTTTGTTAGAACATATGTGGGCATACTTTCTTTAAAGAGTTTGAAGTGTTGGAGGGTACTTCTAGCTCTTTGGAAGCTCGGTTAAGATAGTAGTGTAGTGTAAGTCAGTCCTGGAATATCCTTCTATCTGTATTGTATGGTAAGAATACAGTTGCCAAGCTGGGAATGCTCATTATCAGCATCCACAGCACAACCTGGGACAGATTTGTGCTTTTTTTCTCCAGGTCTCCTTGGTCTATAATGGGAATGTGCCTTAGTCAGCAGCAGGTGCACATGAATGTGGGTCAAGGCAGCCAGCTTCAGGGAGAAACCTTGTTTGATGAAAATTTCCACCATTGATTCAAACCACATAATCCTTCCAATCTTTGCTCAAAAGGTTTGTGTATGTAGCAATAGGCTTTTCCTATAAAGCCTAATATCTGCATTACTTGTCCACCTCACTGAGTTTCTGGTGGCCTGTGGCTGGGAGGCAGACATTCAGGTTTATCTTGAAGGAGCTGATCACCTCCACAGTACCACAAAAAAAGAGCCTCATGGTTCTACTTTTGTTGAGCTCCCAATGATCCTAATAATTGTTCATAAGCTTTTGTTGTCTAGAGACCAACAGCTCCAGCTAAGTGAACTTCATTTTTCTATAAATTCTCTCCCCCTCCCCACACAGTAATTCCCATCACATATGCAGTGTAATGTTAATTCTTTTCCTCATTATCCTAGTCTCCACAGTGGACCAGTATACTTGTAATCTTCTCCTAGAATACTTTGCTCTACTCATCTTTACCCATACGTATTTTGCTTTCTTTTTTGGTTTATTAAAAAGATTTATTATTTATTTTGAAATAGTTACAGAGAGAGAGAAAGACAGAGTTACAGAGAGAGTGTGAGAGAGAGAGAGAGAACAAGAGAGAGAAATACAGAGAGTGAGAGAGAGAGACAGAGTGAGATCCATCATCCATCAGCTGGCTCACTGCCCCAGATAGCCACAACAGCCAGAGCTGGGCCAGGCTAAAGCCAGGAGCCAGGATCATAATCCAGGTCTCCCATGTGGGTGGCAGGGGAACAGACACTTGGGCCATCTTCTGTTGCCTTTTCCCAGGCCATTAGCAGAGGGCTGGATCAGAAGTGGAGCAGGCAGGAACACAAACTAGCACCCATATGAGATGCTGGCATCATAGCATCCATATGAGATGCTTGCATCATAGCACCCATAAGGGATGCTGGCAGCTTAACCTCATCTGCCACAATGTCAGACCCCAATATTCTGCTTTCTATGCTGAGTCTTTCATTCAAGCTTTCCAGTCTGTTGGCAATGACCTCCTTAGATGGCTATAACACTAGAATATGGTAGCTAAGGACAAAACAGGATTCAGAGGATTCCCCAGCAACAGAATAGGAAAGGAAGTCTTTATTTGGACTGATTCCTACAACACTTGAATTTTCTGAGTTTTTGAGTTACCACATAGCAAAGCTAACAGTGACTGGGACTGAGGTGAGAGGAGGGTTCTAGGAAATCCACACTTTACATAACTTGAGAGGCTTTGGGGACTACTAGGGACTCTAAACTTCAGTTGACCAAAATTTATCATTAAAATTACTATACTGGGAATGGAGGTAGTATTAAAAATTATGCTGGGGGCCAGCACCACGACTCACTTGGCTAATCCTCCGCCTGTGGTGCCGGCACCCCAGGTTCTAGTCCTGGTTGGGGCGCCAGATTCTGTCCCAGTTGCTCCTCTTTCAGTCCAGCTCTCTGCTGTGGCCAAGGAAGGCAGTGGAGGATGGCCCAGGTGCTTGGGCCCTGTACCCGCATGGGAGACCAGGGGGAAGCACCTGGCTCCTGGCTTCAGATCAGTGTAGCATGCCAGCCATGGCGGCCATTTGGGGAGTGAACCAATGGAAAAAGGAAGACCTTTCTCTCTGTCTTTCTCTCTCTCACTGTCTAACTCTGCCTGTCAAAAAAATTTATGCTGGGACAACAAGCAAAAATCATAACAAGTATAAAGAAATGTTTACTGCCTCAATATATTTTAGAATACAGATTCTGATATTTCTGATTTTATGAGGCTAAATCTTTACAGTTACAGCCTGGAACTTGCATTTCAAACAGGCTCCTCAGTTATATATTCATTTAAGTTTGATAACATTCTTTTAAGGTTTTATTCTTAAATATTTTGGTATTTCTTTGTGATTCTTTATAATAATCTCCCTTTAAACATTTAATAGAAATCATCAATAATACAGAGTATGTAATCTATATATGGTGTCTTTAGGGTATGGTAAACATACAAAGTTAAAACTTGCTTTCTGGAGCCCATACTGTGGTGCTGGCATCCCATATGGGTGCAGGTTCAAGTCATGGCTGCCCTACTTCCAATCCAGCTACCTGCTAATGCTCTGGGAAAGCAGTGGAAGGAGGCCCAAGTGCTTGGGATCCAGCATCTATGTGGGAGACTTGAAAGAAGCTCCTGGCTCATGGCTTTGGATTGGCCCAGCTTCAGCCACTTTGGCCATTTGGGGAGTAAACCAGCAGATAGAAGACCTCTCTGTCTCTCCTTCTTTCAGCCTGTAACTTTGCATCTCAAAAAAAGAAATAAATGTTTAAAAAAAAAACTTGCTTTCTGTCTGACAGTTCCAACAATGCATTTACACACCCAAGATGTACCCAATTAAAGACTTGGTTTGTATAATGTTAAATAATTATAGAAATATTATATTCAAGTATTTTTTCAGGGCAATTACATCACATTTCAATTATATTGTGATCTTCTTTACAAATGCTTATTAGATACTTACAAATAATATTTTTATAATTTAATAGTTTGCTGTGAAATGAACTTTTGGAACTCACTCATTGTCTATATGGGTGACTCGAATATACTTTCATAAGAATATTTTTTGCAATGGATTAAACTCTATGTTATTTAGAATTTGTCCAACACAAATAATAAATATCACTGAATTTTTAAGTAAGGAAGTATATTTTATGAGTAGATTTAAGAAATTTTTGACCTGTTACACTTTATAAACCCTTAAAAATTAATATAGATGATTTTATATGTAGGAGAAGGCCTTTACGTTTTTATCATTCTTTAAAAAAGACTAACAGTTTCAATGTACTTAGAAGCATTTAATCAATTCATTAGACCTTTTTCATATATTTGTTGGACATCTCTTTCTCTTTTTGAGAACTGTCTATTCAGGTCTTTTGCTCATGCTTTAACTGAGAAGGTTGTCATTTTGTTGTTGAGTTTTCTGAGTGGCTGACACATTCTGGATATTAATCCTTTATCAGATTCACAGCTTGCCAACATTTTCTCCCATTTTTTTCAGATGTACTTTACTCTATTGATTGTTTCCTTTGCTGTGCAGAAGCTTCTGAGTTTGCCTAATTTTTCCTTAGTTTCCTCTGAATTTTGGGTCTTATCCAAGAAGTCATCACACCAATATCTTGACAGTTTCTCCTACATTTCCTTCTAGCAATGTCCTAGTTTCTGATCTCACAGTTAGATCTTTAACTTATCTGATTTTTGTACATGAAGATAGAGATCTAATTTCATTATATATATATTTCATTATATATATATAAAACGAGTTTTATAATACCATTTATTAAAAATACTTTCCTTTCTTCAACATATGTTCCTGGCACCTTTGTGAAAATCAGTTGGCTGAATGCAGGTGGATTAATTTCTAGGCTCTCTATTCTGTTCTATTGGTCTATGTTCTAGTTTTCATACCAGCACCATACTGTTTTGATTACTCTAGTTTTGTAGTATGATTTGAAGTCAGGTATTGTGATGCCTCCAGTTTTTTTCTGCCCTTAAGGATCACTTTGGCTATTCTGAGTCTTTTGCAATTTCATGTGAATTTTAGGATTTTCTTTTATAATTCTATAAAGAAGATCATTGGTATTTTGATAGGGATTGAATTGAATCTGTTGACTGCTTTATGTAGTATAGACATTTTAATGGTATTAATTCTTCCAATCCATGACCAAAGAATATCTTTCCAATTTTTGTGTCCTGGATGATGTATTTCATCAATGTTCTATAATTTTTATTATAGAGACTTTTCACTTCTTTGGTCCTAAATATTTGATGTTTTTCAGCTATTGTGAATGGGATTTGTTTTCCTATTTCTCTTTCAGGGAAATCACTGTTGGTATATAAAAATGCTACTATTCCTATTATGGGTAGGATAAATATATACTCAGTGGTTGAAAACATGTAAATTGAGTTCATTATTCTGTACATGAAAGTGAATAGTTCAAAGAATCAGCTAATATTCATCAGAACTCTGATTCTCTTCTGCTTCTGTTCTCTTAAAGAATCTATCTAATTATATGTTGTACTTTTCCTCTTCAAAAGTTCCTGTTACACTCCATATCTCTCCCCCAAAATCATGTTCTCAGTGACATGCTTCTGAATTGCTTACCAGAAGTGATGATCAGCATTCTTGTCATTCACCATATAACTGAAGTTAAAGTATGGTCTAGTGGTTTCAACTGGGGATGGATATCTGAATCATTGATGGAGGTCTTTTTGTTTGTTTGTTTTAAATGTAGACCTTGGTGCTCCATATTAAATGCCTATATCAGAACACATGGAGCTGAGATGTTCATGTGTGTGTTCTCCTGGGTATTCCCAGGTAACAGACAATATATATCACTCTTCATTCATAAGGAAACCACTAACAGTGAGAAGTCTGTGCACTATTGCTTTAGAGTTTGGGCTTCAATTTCCAGGGAAGACTTAGCACAGATTCCTGCCAAACTACATAGTAGGTATGTGTACATGTTATTTGCTATCTCAGATTAATTGACACTCTGAAATATGGAAGTTATCATACAAGCCTCAAAATGTGGCTTTGTGGAATCAAATAAGGCAACCTGGGTAAGATGCCCAAATTTCTCTTGATGTAAGAAAAATTTTCTTCCTTTATATGAAAGAATATTTTTTAGAAGAGTAATGCTATTTTTACAATATCCTTATTCTAGTTTTCACTTCATCAAGACAGATCTGGCAATCTTCCTGAGGAATCATGAAAATAATCAATTTCATTCTAGAAGAATTGTCAATCAAGACAAAGGCCACAGGGCAACTCATTTGTATTAACTCTTAATAGTTGATTTATAAAGAAATTTGTGGCTTCTTTTGCTTTGAAAATAAAAACTTGGGACATAGTCTCTTAGAAAAATTTGCCTATATCTTTTAACAAAAATGTTATGCCCAACTATCAAAGTTCAATGCCATTCAAGTTGCTAAAGAAAAACCAAATCCCTGTAGAGGTAACAGTGACAGCTATTGCACTGTATGCCAACAGAGAAATGGGAAAACATCAAGACATTGGGTAATTCTGTGTATTCATGGCTGTTTTCTAGATTACTTCCTCTTTTAATGGCCCCATGCAAAAATGTATGTGTTGAGAATAAGCTGTGTTTCCTAGGAAACATTAAAGGTAAAATTTCAAGTGTCAGAATAATTGCTTTGATTCATTTGAGTCAACAGAGATGATGAATGTTAAAGGGACCTGAAAAGATACTCTTTTGTAGAGTGATTATTTAGATTTCAGTATTTGAGAATGTTTTTAGTTATCTTAAAGGCTACTATAATGTTCTAAGTCACATTATTTTCAATTTAATTTACAGGACAAATAAACTCTTAAAATACTTTTGGAAGTGAAAATGATTCACAATAACTAATAATTATAGATGACTGGGATCTCATAAAGAATGAGAACCTTCTGCCATTACAGTAAGAGGAGCAGACTAGAAGGGGGAAAATTCTCCTGGGAGAGCCAAAATTATAAGAGTTGTGGAGTTAGGGCTAAGGGATAACCTGAGAAAGTTGGGCTTTCCTCGTGTAGTTTCAGCAAGTAGGAGCTTGGAGTAGAGGCAATACTTTTATTTTGACTGTACAAAGCACTGTCTGGCACATAGTAAATGCTTTATTAAAAAATTCATTAAATGAATTAATGACTGTGGGTTACCCACTTGACCTTGGTTAGCTGTCTTGGTTGGTGTGGATAAATACCTATAATTCTATGATTATTAATTGGGACAAAAACATCTGCCTAAGCATACTCTTGCTGAAGGTGGGTCAGAAGAAAAATTCATATACAGAGAATGCCATATTTTTTCTCACAAAACAAGTTAATATTTACTAAGAGAAGAAAACAGCAAAATATTTAGTTTCATAGGATTCTAACATGGCACCTGTTTTCTTTTTTTCTTTTTTGACAGGCAGAGTGGACAGTGAGAAAGAGAGACAGAGAGAAAGGTCTTCCTTTGCTGTTGGTTCACCCTCCAATGGTCACCGCGGCCGGTGTACCGCGCTGATCCGAAGGCAGGAGCCAGGTGCTTCTCCTGGTCTCCCATGAGGGTGCAGGGCCCAAGCACTTGGCCATAGCAGAGAGCTGGCCTGGAAGAGGGGCAACTGGGACAGAATCCGGCGCCCCGACTGCCTTGTAGCTTAGATTGGGAGGGGATAAGTCAAAATTTCCCTTCATGCTCCTTATCAAAACATCTCTTCTAATTTCTTGGTGACTCCCACTCCCTGCCTCCTGAAGATGATGAAGTTTCCTGTCTACAGCCACAGCCACTCAGAAACAGAAGCAAACATTCTGCCACTTCTCTTTATGATAACCTTGTTTTATATTGGAAAAGTTGTCTGGAATTGCCATTAAAAGCAACAACTACAGCAGCCTGATGCATTTGCCTCTATGTGGCCTAGGTCAGAGAAGTCTCTAGTATCTTTATAGCCCTTCCCCACTTCAATGTCCTCTGATGGCCCTCATCTGCTCCCAGCAGCCACTGCACCCAGAGTAATTACATCACTGAGCTCTACCCTATTCTTTTGCTTGTATCATGCAAAGAAACATGTTTTACAATTTTTATTTTTCATTTTTAGAGATGAACAAGGATGGAAAATTCTACTCAATATGGAAAGTTCTAGGATAGGCAAATGGAAAAAATATGCCCCCTTCTTTTCTCAGGGATGTCCATATGCCTATTCTTCCCATTTTAACTTTGCAAGGACTGTACACATATGGTTCCATTTTATGGGCTTAGCAATCATGAGATAATCAATAGAATTTGTTAAAGGCACTATACTTTTTTATTGCTTAAACAGAAGAAAAAATCCTGAAATTTTAATTTAGAGCAGATGAGCTTAAGAAAACCAGTATCTTCTGCTACTGATATTCTGTTTCAAAATTTAGAAAATTCATGATATAAGATACACTGTCTTTTTTTGTAAAGGCAGTTTTCACACAAAGCAAAAACTCAGGATAAAAATTGCTGTAGCATGAGTGTCAGTCTGCAAATTGTTTTTTAGCTAGAGGAGCTTTGCTCTCCATTGAGTAACAGGTCCCAGATTTTTATACTTTTATTATTGGTAGAGGAAATCCTCTTGTTATATCACATTAGTTTGATATATTTTCTTGAATTCTCCCAATCTGTCGGAGAGACTTCTCTACAATTAAGCCAAAGGCCTTGCTCTTTTCTATAGGCATCACAGATGTGAGCTAGTAATGTTCCTCTCAAAACTAGGAAATTCCTGTTTATTTCTAAGTGCTTTAGTTTAAAGCACAGGCATTGACCAAGGAGGCACTGCAAATTATTTGCTGGAACTACATTATGTATATGAGGCCAGTCATATGACAATAACATCTACGGTACTGGCTCTTCATAAATAACTTAGGCAAGGGCCCAAAGAGGGAGATTTCCAAATACGCATGTGGGAATGCTGCTAAAGGAAATCTGGTCTGACCATCTCACAAGAAGGCTCTGTATTTTAATGCTGGTACATACAGACCTTCAAATGGTGCTCTTAATATACTAAGCTCTAAATAAATGTTAACTGGATCCCTTTCCCAAAGGGAAGGGGAGATCTTTCCCCATTATTCTGTGATAGCATATATACAATTATTACAAATGATAGATTAGCACTTTACATAGAAATTAGACCCTAACTAATGAGAAAGACAACCATACACAAGTAAAAATGAAATGCAATATCCTCTATAAGCTGACCATGAACTCTAGCACATGCACATCTCATTTCATTGGTCTTTACTTTGTCATACTTTTCTCATCCACATTTATACAAATTGAAGACTTGTGGAAGCCCTGCATTGAACACGTCTATAAGTTGCTTTTTTTTCAACAGCATGTACTCATTTAATGTCTCTGTGTCTTTATTAACTAAAAATTCTTAAAAAATTGTGATGTAGTACCACCATGAATTTCCATATACTCCTCACATCATTTCCCCTATTAACACCTCATATTAGTTATCTTTGTCACAATTAATGAACCACACCTATCTCCTTCTATTTTTTAATCCAAACTTTTTATGCCTCTCACCACTTTCAGCCTCTAGTAATCAACATTCTGTGTTCAGATTGAGGTTTTTAAAACTTTAATTTTAGCTCCCAATAAGGAATAATGCTTGGTATTTGTCTTTTTGTGTCTGGCTTATTTCACTCAATATGATGTCCTCCAGTTCCATGCATTTTACTGCAAATGACAGGATTTCATTCTTTTTTATGGCTGAATAGTATTCTACTGTGTATATATGCCATATTTTCTTTATCCATTCATCTGATGATGGGAATTGTGGTTGATTTCTTATATTGGCTACTGTGAACAGTGCTGCAATAAACATGGTACAGCAGTTGATAAAATGAGTTTATATATTTTGGGTATGCACCCAGTAATTAATTGCTGGATGATACAACAGTTCCATTTCTAGTTTTCAATAAATATCTGCACTGTTTTCCACAGTGGAACTGATTTACATTCCTACCAACAATGTATAAGAGTCCCACTTTCTCCACATCCTGTCCAGCATTTGTTATTATCTGTCTTTTGATAATAGCCATTCTGATAGGGGTGAGGTGATATCTCATTGTGGTTTTGATTTGCATTTCTTTGATGGCTAGTGATATTGAGCATTTTTCATATATTTCTTGGCCATTTGTATTTCTTCTTTTGAGAACCATCTATTGAGGTCCTTGGCCTATTTCTTCACTGGATTGGTTGCTTTTCATTGTTGAGCTTTTTGAGATGCTGGTACATTCAGGATATTAATCCTTTCTTAGATAGGTAGCTTACAAATATTTTCCCCCATTCTGTTGGATGTCTCTTCACTCTATTGACTTTTTCCTTAGCTGTACACAACCTCTGAGTGTAAAATAATCCAATTTGTCTAGTTTTCCTTTCACTGTTTGTACTTCCAGGGTTTTATCCAAGAAGTCATTATCTACACCAATGTCCTGAAGTGTTTTTTAGGTTTTCTTCTAGCAGATTTATAGTTTCAGGTGTTATATTTAAGTCACATTTTGATAACTCTTGCAGTATTTTATTAAACTTTTTTATTATTATTATATTCATTATGCTGCCCTGTGATTAGTGATCTTTAACATTACTATTTTTTTTGGGGTGCCACAAATTACATCCATAGGAGATGGCTAACTTAACACATAAATGTTGTGTTGTGTTCTGACTGCGCACCTTCTTCTCTTCCCCTATCTTGCTCCCTCTGCTCAGGTCTCCCTATACTCTGAAGCACAAAAACAGTGGCATCAGGCCTTTTGGGGTGGGCTTCTAAATTTTTTTTGCCAGTTTCTAAAATAACCCTATAATCGCCCCTGAGTGTTCAAGTGAAAGGAAGAATTGCATGTCTCTCACTTGAAAGTCGAAACCTAGAAATGATTAAGCTTAGTGAGGAAGGTATGTAAAAGTTAAGTTAGGTGGTGAGCTGGGCCTCTTGTGCCAATTAGCAATGTTGTGAATACAAAGAAAAAGTTCTCAAAGGAAATGAACAGTGCTACTCCAGTGAACACATGAATGATGAGAAAGTGAAACAACCTTATTGCTGATGTGGAGAAAGTTAGTGATCTGAATAGAATATCAAGTCAGTTACTATTTTCTCTTAAGCCAACTCCTAATCTAGACTAAGGCTTTAATTCTTCAGTTCCATGAAGGCTGAAAGAGATGAAGATATCAAAACACTAATATTAACATGAGTTTAGGAGCAGTTTACCCAGATCTCATGGATGACTTTGAGAGTTTCAATCCTTCAGTGGATGAAGTAACTGCAGATGTGGTGGAAATACCAAGAGAACTAGAATCAGAAGTGAAGCCTGAAGACATTACTGAGTTGCTGCAATCTCATGGTAAAACTTTAGCAAACAAGGAGTTGGTTCTTAGGAACCAGCAAAGCAAGTGGTTTCTTAAGAGGGAAACTACCCCTGTGAAGATGCAGTGAATGAACACTGTTCAAACAGAAACAAAGTAGTAGTAAAGATACAACATAAACTTAGTGGACAAAACAGCAACAGGACTTGAAAGGATTGACTCCAATTTTTAAAGAATTTTTACCGTGCATCAGATGTTACCAAATAACATCCATCACATGCCACAGAGTAATCGTTCATGAACGAGTCAATCAATGTGACAAAAATTCACTGTTGTCTTATTTAAGAACTTGCCACAGCTAACCCAGTCTTCAGCAATCACCACCCTGGTCAGCAGCCATCGATACTGAGGCAGAATCCTCCACCAGCAAGAATAGTTACAATTTGTTGAAGACTCAGATGATCATTAGAATATTTAAGCAATAAAGCAGTTTTTTAGAATTTATTTGACAGATAGAGTTAGACAGTGAGAGAGAGAGAGAGAGAAAGATCTTCCTTCCATTGGTTCACCCCCCAAATGGCTGCCACAGCCAGAGCTATGCCGATCCAAAGCCAGGAACCAGGTGCTTCCTCCTGGTCTCCCATGCCGGTGCAGGTGCCCAAGCACTTGGGCCATCCTCCACTTCCTTCCTGGGCCACAGCAGAGAGCTGGACTGGAAGAGGAGCAGCCAGACTAGAACCCAGTGCCCATATGGGATTCCGGCACTGCAGGCGGAGGATTATCCAAGTGAGCCATGGCGCCGGCCCAATAAAGTAGTTTTTAATTAAGGTGTGTACATGTTTTAGATATAATATTACATAGTTAAGAGTGAATAGACTACAGCATAACGTAAGCTTAACATCAAGTAATGAAACAAACAGGTGGAATGAATAAATGGTCAATCCATGACTATCCAGGAAATAATGCAAACAACAACAAATAGATATTCTTATGTCTGACCAAGTGATGGTATTCACCAAGACCAGGTGAGCAGGAAGCTGTGATTATCTGGGTACTCCAAGAGAAGCAAGGCCCACATCACATGGTCTGACATAATTTGGTTTTATAGTTGCCGCCACCACTTTATCTTCCCCTAATTCTGAGGCCAGAAACACTGATGTTTCATGATAGACTCAGCCAGGATCAATGTCGCCAGAGTTACTGGTCTCAAACTAATATTTCATCATGATTCTCCTCTGCTTAACGTTTTTTCAGGGATTTGACACTTCTTTCAAGATAGTCTTGGAAAAACAAACAAACAAACAAAACTACTACTTCTTCATTCTTTCTCTTTACCTAGAAACCTTTTATTTAAGGTAGGAAAACTTCATGCATTTCATATATACAAATTTAGAAACATAGTGATTCTTCCCACTCTACCCTCCCTACCGCCTGCACTCCCACCCTTCTTCCTCTTCCCTCTCCCTCTGTATGGAGTCATATCAAAATACCTGCAATCTTCAAAAAAATGCTATACTTCCAGTATATATGGGTGTGTTTTCCTTTATCAGTTCTGCCATATTTACCTGACCAATTTCTGGGATCCCCTGAGCCAAGGAGCACCTTTTCTAAGAAACCCTTCCTTGAACTGCCTGGAATGTATTGATTTTCCCTCTATTTCTTGGTATGCTGGATTTAATCAATTTCTTCTTGTACATCTGTGAAGTTCTAATGTTTTACTTTATGTATTAACTCTTTTTAATCTCTGACAAGTTTTTGTCTTAAATTTTATTTTGTCTGATTTTACTATAGCCATACCAATTTCCTTCTGGTTCGTTTTCATTGGTATATATTTTCTCATAATTTTATTTTCAATAAATGCAACACAGTGTGTTGTACTTTTAAGTGGGCCTCTTATAATAGAGTTAAAACATCTATTATCTGTTGATCTTTTTAATTTGATTAATCTATTTTAGCTCATTAGGTTAGCAGTATGTTTGTGATTTTTCCCAATTTTCTTTCAGCATTCTTTTGTTTTTTGCTAATTAGATTTCTTTCTCTTCTTAGTTTTCCTGTGTACTAGTTTTGGGACTGTACTCTTTTATCATGCTATTTTAATCTTTAATTTCTTTTCTAAAGATATATCTATTCATTGGAAAGAGTTACAGAAAGATAGGGAAAGACAGAGAGAGAAAGAGAGAAAGGGAGAGAGAGAATCTTCCATCTGCTGGTGAGCACCCCAGATAGGGGTAACAGCCAGAATTGGACCTGGCTGAAGCCAGGAGCTTCTTCCAGATCCCCCACACAAGTAGCAGGGGCCCAAGTGCTTGGGCCATCTTCCACTGCTTTTCCCAGGCCATTAGCAGGTGGCTGGCAGAAGTACAGCAGCTGGGACATGAACTGGCACCCACCTGGGATGCCAGCATTGTAGGTTGTGGCTTCACCCACTTTGGCACAATGCTGGCCCTTAATCTTTAATTTCTAACATGTCTAGTTAGCAAAGTCTAAATTCAATCAACAAGCATACCCCTTTTTCAGCTAACACAAGGACCTGTGAACACATCACTTGGATTGCCACCAGGATGAACAACTGAAATGCCTTTGCTCAGCTTTCTTGTTGTTTTATCTAACATGAGAGTAAATCTTATCTTCATTCACTGTAGTCAAGGTTTACATTTATCCACGAGTCTACTCTGTGCTCAGCATACTTTCTCACATCTCAGATCTCCCTTTGGGGAAACTTTTTCTTTGAACATTTTTATTCTGATGATTCTCTTATAGTTTTAACTCTATGGCAATTAGCTTTTTTCCCATTTATTTGTCTAAATTTATATAATTATGCCTATCAATCTTTCTTTTATTAAAGACATCCTTTTGGGATAGTTTGCTTTCTTTCTGAAGAACATCTTTTAGGAAAAACACATGTGGGAGGGTTTCTTAGTAATAAATTGTTTAGTTTTAGTTTTTGTCTTTTTTTAACTTTCATTTTACAAATATAAATTTCCAAAGTACAGCTTATGGATTACAGTGGCTTTTCCCCCCTATAACTTCCCTCCCACCCGCAACCCTCCCATCTCCCGCAAGCTCTCCCATTCCATTCACATCTGAAAATCCATTATTTTGCCTTTGTTCTTCAAAGGTATACACTTATACCTGTCACTAATTTATTTCCCAGAACTCTGAAGTAATTGTTTCACTGTCTTCTGTAGTCTATGGTTGCTATTGTCTATTTTTGTCATTATTTAAGTTACATATTTTCCTTCTAGGAATATTCTGTGTTCTATCATTTGTAGATGGTATAACTTTCTTTCTTTTTATTAACCCACTTTGGAAGACATTTGCTCAATTGGATAACTGGTTTCTTTCTTTAATTTTGGAAATTTCCGAACAATCATGTTCCAGATTATTTCCTCTTTCTTGTATTCTTTCCTCTTTTAAAAGATTTATTTTCTTTATTTGAAAGGCAGAGTGACAGAAAGAAGAGAGGGAGAGACACAGAGAAAGAATTCTTCCATTTTATGATTCACTCTCCAAAGAGCTGCAATGGCCCAGGCTGGGCAAGGCCAAAGCCAGGATCCTGGAACTCCATCCTATTCTCCTATGTGAGTGGCAGGGGCCTAAGTATCCAGGCCATCTGATGCTTTTTCAGGCACATTAGCAGGCAGCATGATTGGAAGTGGAGTAGCTAGGACTCAGAGTGGTGCTCTAATATGGGATGCCAGCGTCGCAGGTGGTAGCTTAGCTTACTGTCCCACAATGCTGACCCCGTCTTTCTTTGATTCAGATTAAACAAATCTCTTAATCTTCAATGGTGTCATTTTGGCTTTTGTTAGTTTTGCTGTTCCCTTGCTCATGTTAGCTCATGATTGTTGTATATTTATTTGTGGGAATTCCAAGAGAACTGGGGTAAGGTATATTCTCTAAGAAAGGACTTTCTTTTGCTTATATTAGGTGTGAACATGGGTCTTTGCAGAACATAGAAGTAATGTGAATTTAAGTCATATTAATCCTCTGAATTACCCTACAGATTTGCCATTGTTGTTATTTTAAAGACAAGAAAACCAAGCAAGTGTGGAGTACTTTTATCTATAAAAGAAGAGTGTAATAATCATGAAAGTAAGTCCACATGATCTAATTTTTCAAAAATTTAAATTATCTCCTTCTGTTGAATCCTTGTTAATAGCTTCCTGTTGCTGGAGACCCGACATTGTGCATGGTTTCAGAGATTCACTAGAATTTATGAGAGACGGATAGGGGTATTCCTGAGGATGGTCCCAGTTGGAAGCTCTAGGTTATATCCTGGATAAGGAGTGATTATCTTTTTTTTTTTTTTTTTTACAGGCAGAGTGGACAGTGAGAGAGAGAGAGAGAAAGGTCTTCCTTTTCTGTTGGTTCACCCTCCAATGGCCGCCGCGGCTGGTGCACCTCGCTGATCCGAAGGCAGGAGCCAGGTACTTATCCTGGTCTCCCATGGGGTGCAGGGCCCAAGCACTTGGGCCATCCTCCACTGCACTCCCTGGCCATAGCAGAGAGCTGGCCTGGAAGAGGGGCAACCGGGACAGAATCCGGCGCCCCGACTAGGACTAGAACCTGGTGTGTCGGCGCCGCAAGACGGAGGATTAGCCTAGTGAACCACGGCGCTGGCCAGGAATAATTATCTTTAAGCAAGAATGCCATTCACAAGGTGAAAATTTTGGTAAAAGAATTCAACCCTCCATTTTGTGTATCTGTCAGAATTTATAATTGAGTCATATCTTCAAACATGTATGTGATGTGGCAGAGATGAATCTCACCACATAAATTCTGAGAACATGAAGAAGAAGAAATTGCATATGACTTTGAGGCTATTGATTCTTAAGATTCATTGAGCAATAAAAATAGTAATCACTAAGTAATATATAGTTACATTCAATTTTACTAACGACTTCCTTTAAGCAGCAACTTGTACTTTATTCAGAACTTGCTTGTGCTTCTGTGACATTTTAAGTCCTCACTCCTCTTAATCTGCCTTATTTTAGGTTCCAGCTTTTTGTGTTCTTTGTTCTCTCTACTTCCTTATCTTTTATGGCAGCCCAGGCGGATGCCTGGTCTCCTCTTATACTCACTCACTGCCTGCTGTGTGATGAGTTGTAGCATGAAATTTTCCTGCAGGCAGCAATGGGAACTTTTCTGTTTAGTTCTTCTGCACCCCTGGTTTCTATACATGCACAACACTCTCTTTTCTGATGCTCTTTCTCACTATTGCTTGCAAATGTTCTCTTCTGATGACTTCTGTCATTCTGGGTCAGCTCCATCCCAAGTGTTTTTGTTTCATATTTGACTCCTTTTTAAAAACCATTCTTTTTTCTTGTTTTAAATCCTTTGAAAGTTTTGTCTCTGAATTTTTAAGAAGAGTCTATAAAATCCAACAATGATGCTTCAGGGATTTTTAATAGGGCAGGAACTCAGCAGGAAAAGTAGTCTAATCAAGACTCTCATGTTATCATTTCTCACTCTGTTTTGCAAAGACACTACATTTGGAAAAACATTGTTTATTTGGGAACAGGAGGCATCAACTGTTCCAGAAAGAAACAGTAGTAAGAATAAATAGACAAAAACAGTATAACAGGGAAAGTTGCCTTGTTAAACATTTGTAAAGTGCAGAGCATCAATGTGGTTCTTACTTTCAGCAGCTGTCATCAGACAATGATCACCTGACATAAGAGCAGAGAAGGGAGACGGGTGCATCTAAGACTCACAACTGCTAGGAATCTCACAGGAGTGGGTTTTTGATGGGTCTTAAGCCCATGATTAACTACAGACCAACAAGTACATGAGTCATTACTTGTTAGTCACATTAAGACTCTGTCTAAATCAAGTTTAAAATAAAAAGGGATACAGATCTGTTTTTCCCACATGAAAAAAGAAGTTGCTTCTAACATTAAAGACCAAAAAGCTCCCACAATGACGCGTATACTGTTGTCAAACTTCCCTCACTTCCTTAGAAAGACATCTCACAATCAATACCAACCCAGATAATGCAGAGGATTGAGTTAAGCTGTTCCTAGAATGTGTGGTGTATGCTGTTAAAAAGAGAAGGAAACAGAAATAGCCATATGTCCATACACAAGAACAATTACTCCAAAACCTCAAGAGAATTTTTAAGTACTGATTTTTAGAAAAACGAATATTTGACAGTGAAAGATAAGGCAAATAAAATTATCAACATGTGTGAAAATTTAAATATACTCCTCTTAACTTTAAAGAATCTTAGTGTTTTAGATTTTTTTTAATATATCACCTTTTGATGAGTTGTCTTACTTGACTACATTTCATTTAAAGGCATTTTTCTTCAGTTTTAAGACATCTTAGGTATTTAAAGGATGTAAAATTCATCCAAGATTTGCTTGCGCGAGTTCAGGCCTTTTAAAAAGAGTATTTCCTAGTTGATGCCTGCACCCTGCTCTGCATTACTAACAATTATGCAAATGAATCTTAGAACCACCCACATCTACTTTTAACATGATGCTCTCTTTGTACAGCAGAACTAAAATTCAGAGATTAAATATATCTGTAATAGCAATGGTCTTTTAAAATTTAAATTGGGATATTTTGGCTTTTGAAGTGGCAATCATATATTTCATAAAATTATTACATAAAGGGAAAATATACTGTCTTTTTTCCTCTCTTTTCATGCAAAACACCAAGTGCATGGGTGGCCTACAGAGAAATGAACGTACCTCTCTTTTTATACATTTTAATTAAAATTTTTAATAAAAAGTTGTACATAATTATGGGGTATCACGTGATATTCTGATACATGCATATACAGTATAATGTCCAGTCAGTGTAAACATATCTACCTCTTCAAACACTTCAGACTTCTTCATGGTGAAAACATCTAAAATCCTATCTCCTAGCTTTAAAAAATTATTTATTTACTTATTTTCATTTTATTTGAAAACAGAAGTGGGAGAGGGAGAGGTGGCAAGGGAGACAAAATGGAAAAAAATCTATCTACTGGTTCACTCTCCAAATGCCCACCACAGCCAGAGCCAGATGAGGTCAAAGCCAGTAGACTGGAACTCAATCCAGATCTCCCATGTGGGTGGCAGTGACAAAACTACTTAAGTCATCCTCTGCTGTCTCCCAGAGTATGCCTTAACAGAAAGCTGGATTGGAAATGGAGCTGGTGGAACTCGAACCAGAAACTTTGATATAGGATCCAGGCATCTCGAACAGTGACTTCAACGTTGCACCATATGCCTGCCCTGCTTTTTGTTTTTTTAAATACAATTACACATTTACATTACCTAGAATCATCAACTGAACCCCAGAAATTCTTGCTCTTATTGGCCTAAGACTTAGTATCTATTAATCAGCTGCTTCCTATCATGCCCTACTCTCTTCCCTCCCCAGCCTTTGGTTATCACCATTATACTTTCAACTTCTATGAGATTAGCTTTTTTTTTAAACTCCACATATGAGTGATGTCATGTAATACTTTTCTGTGCTTGGCTTAGTTCACTCAACATATGACCTCCAGGCCCATCCATGCTATTGTGAATAATGAAAGTCCATTTTTTATGTCTGAGTAATATTACATTGTGTATATGTAATACATTTTCTTTATCCATTCTGCAGTGAATAGATAATTAATTTGTTTCCATTTCTTCACTATTGTGAATCAGTGGAAACGCAATTAAAAAACCTAAATATAAAGACCAAATTTCAGGATCATCAATTGGAAAGAATCACAAAAGGTTAATCTAATTTATTCTTCAGATTTTATCCCATGTAAGTATTCTGCTTGGACTTCTTGGACTTTCATCTACAACACTTCGTTTATGGTGCCTGAAATTTGTGAGCTTCAGTGTACTGAACTCTCTGAAGAAATGTTGTTCCAGTTGTCCTTTTTAATCCCATCATGCCTAGCACATAATTGGTGATCAATAATGGTTTGTAAAATAGAATCTATGAACCATGGTTTTCTATCTTAGTTTGAAAACAAAAATCTCCAGAGAAAATAATTCTAGACATTGTTGAAAAAGAAGTGAAAAAAATTGACTTAAAATGATCTATGCTGGAGTTGAAATTCATTACCTCTGTTTCTAAAGAACTAATTGCTTATCTAATGTTGAGGGAGGGTTTTAAGTTAGAGAGCCTGGTTTGATCTTATCAGCTGCCAGCTGTATAACCATGAGAAAGTCACTAGAATTCTCTAAGACTTGCTTTCACACCCCTTAGATGGTGACACTGGTAGTTACCTTCCTCATGAGTTTCTGATGCACATATGAATATTTAGCAGTTTCTGAAATGTAGTAACATTCACTTGTTAAATGGTATTCATCATCATTACCATTGTCTAGTTGAATTCTCATGGTCAATGATTTCAAATATGATCTTATCAACTTCTTTAATCCCCTTCTGCTCCAACAACCTTGGGTCAGTGCAACTGTCCATCCTTTTCCTCTTGCCATTTTCCCTTTGAGAGCTATTAATCTTTACCATTGATCATTGTACTGGAGGTTCTAGGAAAAGCAATAAGACAAGATACTGAATTTTGGAAAGATAGAGAAAAAAGTTGACATAATTGATGGATTTGATAATCTAAATACAAAATACAAGATAATATGAAGGTACCTATTAAAACTAATTAGGCAGGGCTGGCAGGTAAATCCTCTGCCTGCAGCACTGGCATCCCACATGGGCACTGGTTCCAGTCCTGGAGCTGCTCCACTTCTGATCCAGCTCTCTGCTATGGCCTGGGAAAGCGGTGGAAGATGGCCCATGTCTTTGAGCCTCTGTATCCATGTAGGAGACCCAGAAGAAGCTCCAGGCTCCTGACTTCGGATAGGCTCAGCTGCGGCTGTTGCAGCCATCTGGGGAGTGAACCAGTGGATGGAAGACTGAATCTCTCTCTCTGCTTCTGCCTCTCTGTAGCTCTACCTTTCAAATAAATAAATAAATAAATAAACCTAATTAGACAGTTCAGGAAGGTCAGAGTACGTGAGACAAAAATATAAAAATCAACAGTACTTCTACACAGCAGCAGCAGTCAAAGAGAAAATAAAATTTAAAAAGAAGCTATTTCACAATGGTAATAAAACCTTTGGGAATCACAGGCCTAAATATAACAAAAGCATGCATGTGTCTGAGACATGCATTGTTACAGAAGATCAAAATGGATGGCAAAATAGGACCAATGCGCGGATAACGGGCCTGAATGCATCCTTGAATCTGTATGTTGAAATCCTAATACCTAAAGTGGTGGTATTAGGAGGTGGAACCTTTGGGAGGCGACCAGTTCACAGGGGTGGAGCCTCATGATTGGTTTAGCACCTTTATAAAAGAGACCTGAGAGAGATTCTTTCCCCTTCTACCTTGTGAGGACATAGGCAGAAGACACATCTGTGAGGCAGAAAGCAGACAGTCATGAGACACTGACTCTGCCACTGTCTTGCTGGACTTCTCAGCCTCCAGAACTGTACAATGAGTGTCTGTTGCCTATGTCAGTTTGTGGTATTTTGTTATACCAACTCTAATAGACTAAGAAAGACATAGAATTATTTTTATATTAGTTCTTTAAATTGTTGTATATGGGGTTGGCACCATGGCTCAGTTGGATGATCCTCCACCTAGGGCGCCGACATTCCATATGAGCACGGGTTCTAGTGTCAGCTGCTCCTCCTCCAATCCAGCCCTCTGCTGTGGCCTGGGAAGGCAGCAAAGGATGGCCAGGTGCTTGGGCCCCTGCACTTATGTGGGAGACCTGGGGGAAGCTCCTGGCTCCTGACTTTGGATTAGCGTAGCTTTGGCCATTGCAGCCATCTGGGAGAGTGAATCAGCAGATGGAAGACTGCTCGCTCTCTTTCTCTGTGCCTCTGCCTCTCTGTAACTCTGCATTTCAAATAAAATGAATAAATACATCTTAAAAAATTCTTGTATAAATTCTGTCAATGTCCATTCAAAGTCTAAGAACTTTTTTTTTAGAGAGAGAGAGAAGGCTGACAAAGTGATTTAATTATCATATGGAAGAGTAAAGGTCCAAGATTAGTCATGGCAATAGAAAAAAGAAACAAGGAAGGAAGAGACATCCTATAAGATGACAGAAATATAAAGTAATCAAGAATGTTGGCAGACACAGGGATGGATGAAAAGTAGATCTGTGAAAGAGAATACAGAGCCCAGAAGCTTGCTTGAGCATATGTGAATCTTGTTATATGACACAGAATTAATATTCAGCATAAGAGGACTGAGTGGTTAGCCTATTGGTTAAGGGACCAGTTAAGATGCCTGCATCTCCTATCAGAGTACCTGAGTTTGAGTCCCTACCCTGGCTCCCAATTCCAGCTTCCTGCTGATTTAGACTCTGGGAGGCAGCAGGCGATAGCTCAAGTAGTTGGCTCTACCCATGCAGGAAATCTGGATTAAAGTTCCCTGGCTGTTGTAGGTATTTGTGGAATGAATCAGTGGATCGAAGATCTGTCTGTTTCCCCCTCTGCATCTCAAATTAAAAATTCCCTCTTCTACTTAAAAAATCTGCATAAGAACGTGGTCTATAAATGGTATTAGAAAAATTCTTTCTGGAAATGAATACAAAATCAACTGGGCTTGTTTTTTACACCATATATTAAAAAATAAACTTCATATAATTTAAAGACAATGTAAGAAAAAAAACTTGAAAATGTTGAAGAATGCTCTTATTACATTAGGACAAGAGTGATTTTTCTATATAAGGTACAAAACCCAAGATGATAAAACTGATACACTGGCTATATAAAACATAATTTCTCTATAATAAAATATATTTCAATGTTCCAAGTCAAATGCTTAAGAGAAGATATATAATAATATGTGTAAGAAAGAATAACTACTTAGAATATATAACATTATTTAGAAAAAGACAAAAAGAAAAATGGGCAAGAATTTGGAAAGGAAATTCACTAAACAAAAAACCCAAGTGGTAAATAAATACATGAAAAGGTGCTTAATGTGAATTGTAATCAAGATTATGAAACAAGAATAATGAGAAGGAGCCACTTCTCATCAGAAGTGGTGAAAAATTAAAACATCTGACATTATCAAGTATTGGTGAGAATGAGGGTAAATTGGAAATCTCATGTGCTCCTGGTGGAAGTGAAAATTGTCCACTTTGAAGGCTGATTTGTCAATATCCAGTAGAGCTAAAAGTGAATAGAATTCATAAATGAATAATTACACTTCCACATTTAGATTGCAGGCAAATTCTAGCGCATGGTAACAGACATAAGTCAGAGTATTTTCAGCATTGTTTCTAATGGTCAAAATATGTAAGTATAAGGTGTAAAGATCTTGAAAATATGGTATTTATTAAAATATTACAAAATTTTGATTTACATAAAGAGAAGGCTTGATTGCAGCTGAGATGGGTATAGGATTCAAGCTAATCAAATCTAATATAAAGGCTGGACCTCATAATTTAATCATATCATTTTATATGACAATTTATAAAACAGCATATTCAGAGTGGTTGAAGAATGACAGTCTGAAAGGGCAATAAATAATATAAGACATCTTATATTAAACAAAAAGCTTTAACAGACCTTAGTAAAACTGAATTTAAAGGTAAAATTAACTTCATGAAGGTCACATGAACTTCAAACAACATCTTTCCTAGGTGAGTTGTTAAGTAGCCAGGAAAAATGGCACTGTGTCTCTCTCCAGTTTTCATGAGTGACAATCTGACATACAGCCCTAGTGCCTGGATTTTGGCCTATCTGCTCTTTAAACACCCAGGAAGCAGACTTTCAAATGTTCACCAACACAACAAAACCTCCCTAAGCTTTCAAACACTGTAAATGCAATAAATCTAAATGGATAATTCTAACAAATCAGATTGCCATGAGCTTCTAAATCCTGATTGAAAAGTTAGGGGCAAGCATTCAGTCCAGAGATTCAGATGCCACACGCCCACGAACTATATTGGAATACCTGGTTTCAGTACTTGGCTCTGGCTCCTAACTCCAGCTTCCTCCTGATGCAGAGCTTGAAAGACAGTGGTGATGGTTCACAAAATTGGATGTCTGACATCCATGTGAGAAATCTGGATTGAGTCCCTGACTCCTAGTATCAGCCTGGTCCAACGCTGGCCATTGTGGGCATTTGGGGAATGAACCAGTGGATGGATACCCTCTGTCTGTCTGTCTTTGTATCTCTCTCTGTCTCTCAACATAAATAAATAATTTTAAAATGTTAAATGAAATATTTATAAGTATTGTAATTAAAATCTCAAGTCCTTCATGTCTGAGTCTTTTAAATGCCTCCCCCTCCTCCGAAGTTAATTTGTTTATGTAATTCTATTTGAAACCTAAGAGGGAGGGAGGGAAGGAGAGAGAGAGACTCTTCCATCTGCTGGTTTGTTCTCTAAATGCCTGCTGCAACAGTAGGGTCTGGGCCAAACTAAAGCCAGGAATCAGGAGCAAGGACTTCTATCTGGGTCTCCCACAAGGGTAGCAGGGACCCAAAAATGTGAGCCCTCATTTGCTGCCTCCCACAGTGATGTTTAATTTTCTTTTATTACTTTCAAATATCTAGGGAATGGTAATCCATTAAATACTTGTTCAAGCTAAATATTAGTTTAAGAGCAAAAAATTATTTTATTTACAAAACTGTTAGTTTTAAAAATATGATAAGTAAGCTCACTTTGAAATCTTAAGAAAATTGAGGCCTTAAAATGAAAACTATTAAACAGGATATTAATTTAAAGACAAATAACTAGCAATGGTTAATCTTTTCTGTATTAAAAACTTTCCTCCCTCAAGACACCATAAAGGCAATTGATTAAGTAAAAAATAAGCTACAGAAAAATAATATACCATATGTTATAGTTTTGTAAATGAAAGAAGTAACACAATTCTATACATTTTATATAAATAAATATATATATATATATACACACACATGTGGATTGCTATATAAGTAGTAACAGATTACAAAAGTGGGAACTTAAGAGGTTAATACAGAAGACATCAAATTATTTCTGACTGTCAAAAAGTCTAAAATGGTTCAAAAAAGTTCATATTTGTTTACTGATGGATGGTACATTTATATTTTCCACTATATTTTTAGTTTTCCTCAATATATCTCTAGCATAAATATTAAAATATAAATACATGGAGAACCCAGGGACCTATAGAAATAATGAATTAGACAGACTTGGGCTATTTAAACAGATTAACTAGGAAGAGGACTGCTGAGTAATTAAAATTATATAACAGAACATTTTAAGTTAAACTCAAACAACCTAAGAGTGAAAGAAGCTTCTGCCAAGATGTCTCACATATTATGACTGATGAGCAAACACAGTGAAAACTTGATATTTATTGCATTCTTTCAAGTAAAGTGGACAAAATAATGTGTATTTGAGGAAAAATAGGAGCTGGTGATGTAATATGGTGTTTCTAATAAAACTTGGAAATAAATCATAAAAGTCTACAGTGGAAATTTCAACATGGAGGAAAGTTCACTTACCAAAATCTAAATGAAATGAATACTGATTTATTCCTGTGAAATCAATGACATTATTCACAGAAAATTCATATGGCTGAGAAAAATAATCAAATTTATTGAGGTGGAAGAATCATGGTTTTTCTAAGGGAATATGTGTAAAACCAAACCAAAGGACTGTTTGGCCATAGTTGACTTCAATATGATGATGTCGACATAAAGAGCTTTCTTTAAGGAGGTTTGAGCAACATTGTGTTAACTGCTTTAATCATCTCCTTACTCATAAAACAAGGTTCTAAATGCCTTTGGGCTGCTTCTAAAAATGAAATTCATCTCTCACAGACAGAGATTTTCCACCAGTGAGGGTAATCAAACAGATATACTGTGGAATTTCCAGGCAATTCCAGAACAGATTCTGAAAGTACTTTTATTTATAGCAACATTATTGCAAGAAATGCATGTAGGGTTATTTTTAAAGAAAACAATATTTGATTTTAAATGCTCTTTTTTCTTTTGAAAGTGTTCTCCATTTTGTGCATTTGTAATTATTTCATGTTCTTCTGTGAACTCTTAGGTATAAATAATTTATGAGAGTACACAACCTAATGAAGCACATGGGCTAGGAATGGAATTTTTGTTCTGCTGTTTACCTAGTATATGAGACTGCTTCTTTACTATAATGTGAGGATGATAGGACTTGCACTGCAGTGAGCTATGAACAATGAAGGTCAGGTGCAGCACTCAGCACAGTGCCTGGTCTGCAGCAGGCACTCAATGAAAGGTAGCTTTTATGATTATGAAGGGTACCATTTATGCTATTATTATTAATTTCTTTTATTTATTTATTTTTTTTTTGACAGGCAGAGTGGACAGTGAGAGAGACAGAGAGAAATGTCTTCCTTTTCTGTTGGTTCACCCCCCAAAGGCCGCTGCGGCTGGCGCACCACGCTGATCCGAAGGCAGGAGCCAGGTGCTTCTCCTGGTCTCCCATGGGGTGCAGGGCCCAAGCACTTGGGCCATCCTCCACTGCACTCCCTGGCCACAGCAGAGAGCTGGCCTGGAAGAGGGACAACAGGGACAGAATCCGGCGCCCCGACCGGGACTAGAACCCGTTGTGCCGGCGCCGCAAGGCCGGGTTTATGCTGTTATTAATTTGACAAAAGGTCTATTGGCTCATTTTTTTCTCACTAAATAATTCCCATTAGACTAAAGAAAGAATAGGCTTTTCTGGTTTGTTTTTATTCCAGTAATTGAAAAGAAAAAAAATTCCTTAAAAAAATCTCATTATATGATTTCTAAGTCATCTGCAATAAATATGTATGTTGATAGAGCATCTAGGTCCCAAAACTATATTCTTCACTATTTTGAAAACTTTACTACTTTATTTACAGGAGACCCACAATAAGTAAAGCAATATCAAACAACAACAACAAAAAAGCCCGAGGCATCACAAAACCAGATTTGAAGACATACTTCAGGGCAGTTATAATCAAAACAGCCTGGTACTGGCACAAAAATAGATAAATAGATCAATGGAATTGAATAGAAATCCCAGAAATTAACTCATGCATCTACAGCCAAACAAAGTCAAGTCAATCCCTGGAGAAAGGACAGTCTCTTCAACAAATGGTTCTGGGAAAAGTGCATCTCTTCATGCAGAAGTATGAAACAAGATCCCTATCTTAGAGCTTATTCAAAACTCAACGCAAAGAGGATCAAGGATCTAAATCCTGATACCATCAAATTACTAGAGGAAAACATTAGGGAAACTCTGCAAGACATTGGCATAGGCAAATACATCTTGAAAAAGACACCAGAAGCACAGGCAACCACAGCAAAAATAGACAAATGGGATTACATCATGATAAGACATTTCCACACTTCAAAAGAAACACTCAGCAAAGTGAAGAGTCAACCAATAGAATGGGAGAAATATTTGCAAACTATGCAACTGATAAAGGGTTACTATCCAGATTTTATGAAGAGCTCAAGAGATTCAACAATAACAAAATAAACAATCCAGTTAAGAAATGGGCAAGCCCGGTGCCA
Source organism: Oryctolagus cuniculus (assembly GCF_964237555.1). Taxonomy (NCBI): domain Eukaryota; kingdom Metazoa; phylum Chordata; class Mammalia; order Lagomorpha; family Leporidae; genus Oryctolagus; species Oryctolagus cuniculus. The sequence continues at coordinate 99,690,766 of NC_091436.1, forward strand.
TGGCTCACTTGGCTAATCCTCCACCTGCGGCACCAGCACCCAGGTTTTTAGTCCTGGTGGGGTGCCAGATTCTGTCCTGGATGCTCCTCTTCCAGTCCAGCTCTCTGCTGTGGCCCGGGAGTGCAGTGGAGGATGGCCCAGGTGCTTGGGCCCTGCACCAGCGTGGGAGACCAGGAGGAGGCACCTGGCTCCTGGCTTCAGATCAGTGCAGCGCACCGGCCATAGCGGTCATTTAGGGGGTGAACCAATGGAAAAGGAATACCTTTCTCTCTGTATCTCTCTCTCTGTCTAACTCTGTCTGAAAAAAAAAAAGAAAAAAGAAAAAAAGAAATGGCAAAACATGAACAGGAAATTTTCAAAAATGACAATCTAACGGCCACCAGACATATGAATAGATGTTCAGGAACACTAGACCTCAGCGGAATGCAAATCAAAACCACAATGAGATTTCATCTCATCCCAGTTAGAAAGGCTATCAATCCAAAAGTCAAAAAATAATAAATGCTGGTAATGATGTGGGGGGAAAGGTAGCCTAATATAACGTTGGTGGGAATGTAAACTAGTATAACAATTATGCAACAAGATGGAGAAATTTGGAAAACATCATGCTGAGTGAATTAAGCCAGTCCCAAAGGGACAAATATCATATGTTCTCCCTGATCGGCAACAACTAACTGAGCACCAAAGGGGAAACTTGTTGAAGTGAAATGGACAGTATAAAAAACAGTGACTTGATCAGCTCTTGTCCTGACGGTTGATGTACAATGTAATACTTTATCCATTTTAATATTTTTTTTGTTCTAGTACCATTGGTTGAACTCTGTAATTAACACACAATTATTCTTAGGTGTTTAAATTTTAACTGAAAAGTGATGCCTGTTAGGAATTTGGAAAACATTATGCTGAGTGAAATAAGCCAATCCCAAAGGGACAAATACCACTTGTTCTCCTTGATAGTTGACAACTAACTGAGCACCAAAAAGGAAACCTGTTAAAGTGAAATGAACACTATGAGCAACAGTGACTTGATCAGCCCTCACCCTGAATGTTGATGAGCAACTTAATATGTTATCACTCTTAGTATTTTTTTCTGTTTGTTCTAGTTAATACTTTTGGTTGAATACTGTAATCAATACACAATTCTTCTTAAGTGCTGAAACTTAACTGAAAAGTGATCGCTGTTAAATATAAGGGTGGGAATAAGAGAGGGAAGAGATGTGCAATTTGGGACATGCTCAAGCTGACTTACCTCAAACAGTAGAGTTAGAAACATACCAGGGGATTCCAATTCAATCCCATCAAGGTGGCAGGTACCAATGCCATCTCACTAGTCCAAGTGATCAATTTCTGTTCACAATTGATCATAATGATAGGACTAAGAACCAAAGGGATCACATAAACAAGAATAGTGTCTGCAAATACTAGCTGATAGAATAAAAAAGGGAGAGAACTATCCAACATGGGAAGTGAGATACACAGCAGACCCATAGAATGGCAGATGTCCTAAACAGCATTCTGGCCTCAGAATCAGCCCTTAAGGCATGCGAATCTGGCTGAAAAGCCCATGAGAGTATTTCAGGCACGGAAAGCCAAGACACTCTGGCAAAAAAACAAACAAACAAACAAACAAAAAAAAAAACTTAATGAAAGATCTCCGCGAGTGAGATCCCAGTGGAAAGAACGGGTCATCAAAGAAGGAGGTACCTTTCTCTGAAGGGAGGAGAGAACTTCCACTTTGACCATGGCCTTGTCTAAATATGATCAGAGTCAGTGAACTCAGGGGGATTCCATAGCCTTGGCAGCTCATGACAAGAGCCTAGGGTGATTACTGAGGCCATAAACAAGAGTGTCAATTTGTTAAGTCCACAACAGGAATCACTGTGCACTTATTCCTCATGTAGGATCTTTGTCCTTAGTGTGCTGTACATTGAGATTTAATGCTATAAGTAGTACTCAAACAGTATTTTTCCCTTTATGTTTTTGTGTGGGAGCAAACTGTTGGAATCTTTACTTAATGTATGCTAAACTGATCTTCTGTATATAAAGAGAATCGAAAATGATCTTGATGTGAATGGAAGGGGAGAGGGAGTGGGAAAGGGGAGGGTTGTGGGTGGGAGGGATGTTATGGGGGGGAAGCCATTGTAACCAATAAGCTGTACTTCGGAAATTTATATTCATTAAATAAAAGTTAAAAAAAAAAGTATGGAAAACAATATGGAGACTTCTCAAAAATTTGAAGATATATCTACTAAATGACCCAGCCATCCCACTCCTGGGAATTTACCCAAATGAAATGAAATCATAATATGAAAGAGTTACTTGCCATTGTAATCCATATTCTGTACTTTGGAAATTTATATTCATTAAATAATAGTTAAAAAAAAAAAAAGGCTTCCATAGCCTTGGCAACTCATGACAAGAGCCTAGGAAGATTACTGACACCATAAACAAGAATGTCAAATTGTTAAGCCAACAACAGGAGTCACTGTGCTCTTAACTCTCCACGTGGGATCTCTGTCCTTCATGTGTTGTCCAATGTGAATTAATGCTATAACTAGTACTCAAAGAGTATTTTACACTTTGTGTTTCCATGTGGGTGCAAACTGTTGAACTCTATACTTAATATATACTAAATTGATCTTCTGTATATAAAGAAAATTGAAAATGAATCTTGCCGGCGCCGTGGCTCAATAGGCTAATCCTCCACCTTGCGGCGCCGGCACACTGGGTTCTAGTCCCGGTTGGGGCGCCGGATTCTGTCCCGGTTGCCCCTCTTCCAGGCCAGCTCTCTGCTATGGCCAGGGAGTGCAGTGGAGGATGGCCTAGGTGCTTGGGCCCTGCACCCCATGGGAGACCAGGAAAAGCACCTGGATCCTGGCTCCTGCCATCGGATCAGTGCGGTGCGCCGGCTGCAGCGGCGGCCATTGGAGGGTGAACCAACGGCAAAGGAAGACCTTTCTCTCTCTGTCTCTCTCTCTCACTGTCCACTCTGCCTGTCAAAAATTAAAAAATAAATAAATAAATAAATAAAAAAATAAAGAAAATGAATCTTGATGTGAATGGAATGGGAGAGGGAGCGGGAGATGGCAGGGTTGCGGTTGGGAGGGAAGTTGGGGGGGGGACCAATGTAATCCAAAAGCTGTACTTTGGAAATTTATATTTGTTAAATGAAAGTTTAAAAAAAAGAGTTACTTGCATCCCCTTGTTTATTATAGCTCAATTCACAATCGTTAAGATATGGAATCAACCCAGCTGTCCATCAACTGTTGATTAGATAAATATGATATGTATACACTATGGAATACTATTCAGCCATAAAAAATGAAATCCTATCTTTTGCAACAAAATTGATACAACTGGAAACCATTATGCTTAGTGAAATAAACCAGTCTCAGAAAGACAAATACCATATGATTTCCCTGATTTATTGTAAATAATATACAGGGTACAAAAATGCATATGAATAAAACTGACATTTTGAAATTTGATTATTGTTTACAGTCCTTGTCTATACTCTTGGGGAACAGTGGTTTTTCTAATTACTACTTGTTGAATTTCTTATTTAGTTGAGAGTTTAGCTTGTGATTATAAAATAAGAGTATGTCATTGTAGCAATTAAAAGAACAAATAAGAAAGGAAGAAGGAAGGAGGGTGGGAATATAGGCAGGAGGGAGGGTAGGTGGGAAGTATCATTATGCTCTTAAATCGTAAATATGAAATACACAATATCTGTTCATCTTAGGTAAATAAAAACATTTAAGAAGAAAGATATGAAAAAGCATTGTTTCTATGAAATACAGAAAAAAATTCAGTGTATGTCTTCTAGATAGGCAAATGAATTCATTATGAAAGTTTCCTTAAGAAAACAAAACTATATCTTACCTAATTTAGGAAATTTTTTTCATGCGTTCCAGAAACCTAAAGCCATTGTATGCCTTTATTTTCCCAATCAGAATGTAGCAAACATGACTTTTTTTTTATATTAAAGCATCTGACCTTTAACTTTAGCAGAGAGATTCTCATTTGGGCGAAAACTATGCTTCTTAATACTTAAACAATATCATCATTAAAATATGAAATATAATATCAATTGGGTTTAGCATTACATGTAATAAGCTTTAATACAAAGATACATTTCTGACTACATATTACTGGTTGTTATGGTTTATTTAATAGCAGTTTTTTCCAAAACTCATCAACATTCTTGTTGTCATTGCAGTTTCGTAAATGCTATATATGTGTGTGTTAAATATATAGGTGAAGAATTCAAACTATAAGCCTGTACCTATCAGATTTCTATCTCTGAGTGTTTTTGGTTTGAGGGAACCTAGCTCATTTCATTGTTTAGGAAGCAAAAACAGAGTTTTCTAGATTATTTTTAAAATACTAAAAACACTCTATTTCTATTGAAATGCCCTCAAAATGTAATTAAATACTAAGATCCCTACTAACATGATTAAGGAGAAAGCACAGCTAGGCTTTCCTAAGCCAGTTAAGACCACTGTGTCGGCTGCTTTACTCTAATAAATCACATCTGATATCTGGAAGCAGAAATACTGTGTAAGCATTTCTGTTCTTTTTTTCATAACAGATTGGAGGATTGTAATAGAGTAAGATTTTTGATGGGGTCAAATGAAATCTCACCAAGATTGGGCAAGTACCTACAAAACTGCTTGATCTGGTGGGGTCTGAGGTTGTTTCGCAGAATCAGTGATAGGCTGAGGAAGAGTACACTATGCAGCAGGTGTGCCACAACAGTTCTTCTTACATTATCTGAGTGAAGAGCATGTTTTACAAGTTTCAATAAACAAATATAACTAAAAATATTAAACTTGAATACCATCTTCAGTGGGTACATTTAATTTTAGCTTTTGTAATGTTAGAGCCAGAGAGGAAAACTAAACAGGAAAATTACCTGAATGCAAATGATCCATCAAGAATAAAAATCAGATCTCACTGATTGAAAAGAAAGTGCAAGATACACTAATTCTAGAAAGGTTCAGATTTAAAAGACAGGAGATTATTCCTCTAAATGTATAAGGGGCTTTAGGGAGTCTCTAAGACCAATTTGAGCATTCTTATTTCTGGAGGGAAAGCACAAATATACATATCATTCTTACCTTGTTTTAGGGAAACGCTATCAGTCAAGTCTACAAGGAATACATAGTCTCCAATACCTTTATGAAAGAATGATTCTATATTCTAAAAATAATTTGATGCAAAATTTCAAGATTTCTCTCTTTCAGTTTTGGTCCTAGGTAATATAACTTGAATACTACCCAGTGACGGCAGTAAATGAAGACTCTTTCACTAGGGTTGCTTTGAATATGATCCCACTACCAATTACCATTTTATAGAATGTGGAAAGTGGAAAGCTGCCCTCAATGTACTGATGCAAAGCAAAGACCCTGGTGCTACATGACCTTGGTTTGAACACTGGTTGTATTTACAGTTTGTGTGATGTTTTCTAATTACCTAACTAGGTTATAACATAAAGCAAACACTGCCTGGTTAGTATTTGAGAGGATTAAGTGAAATGATACATGTAAAACTCTTGGAAAAAGGACTGCAACATAGAAATTACTCATTAAAAATCAGCTATTATTATCATTTTCGGGTAGCAGTTTCCAACCTTTTCTGTTTGCTGAGATACACAAGATAGAGAATGTGCACATGTGCAGACACGCTGTTGGTCCCTTTGGTACCCAGCAGCACCCCCACTCAGGACAAACAGCAAGTTGGAATATCAACAAGCCAGAAGAACATTATTATGGAGATAAATCTGAAAGTCCGTTTTAAGTTAAAATAAGAAATAATTGAAAGTTTTCAGCACTTAATTTCAGTAGCAGGTTAATAACAACATATATCACATTAGATCATGACTCAGACATGGGCTGAGAGAATTTCTTTTCAGATGTTAAGGAGAGAGAGAGAGAAGATGAAACTGAAGTCATAGATTTCAATAAAGCTATTAAATTAAAATTAAAATTAGCTGCTTTCCTTCCTTCCTTCTATCCTTCTATCCATCAGATGTTTACAGAAAATTTAACTGGTACTGCAAAGACTGAAGAAACTCTACCAAGAACATTGCACACCTCCTTGGAGATACATTTTTGAAAAATTCTGTTGTTGTTCCTTGTTTATTTTTGTTTTCTACTCTTCAGGAAAGCTTCCCATCCTGGTATGAGGGAGGATACAGTAAAATTTCTTCCAATACTACCAAAGAGAATGAACATTCATCAGATTCCACTAAAGGGAACGATCCTTGGAATGGTCCCCAAACAAATGAGGCGGGGGTAACTTTACATACAGAAGCAGAGCATATTTTCTGGAACCTGGAAGTTTTTTTCCTTTTGCTGTGGCTCTTATTATCTGCATTTAGTGAGTTAACAAAGTAGTGTATTGAGATGTACAGTTCAGCACATGCTCACTCATATTTACCCCTAATGGTAGAGTTAGAAACATACCAGGGGATTCCAATTAAATCCCATCAAGGTGGAATGCACCAATGCTATCTCACTAGTCAAAGTGATCAGTTTCAGTTCACAATTAATCATAATGATAGGATTAAGTGTCAAAGGGATCACATAAACAAGACTAGTGTCTGCAAATACTAGCTGATAGAATAAAAAAGGGAGAGAACTATCCAACATGGGAAGTGGGATACACAGCAGACTCATAGAATGCAAATGTCCTCAACACACTCTGGCCTCAGAATCAGCCCTTAAGGCATTCAGATCTGGCTAAAAAGCCCATGAGAGTATTTCAGGCATGGAAAGCCAACACAGTGGCAAAAAAAAAAAAAAGACCTAAATGAAAGATCTCTGTGAGTGAGATCCCAGAGGAAAGAACGGGCCATCAAAGAAGGAGGTACCTTTCTCTGAAGGGAGAAGAGAACTTCCACTTTGACTATGGCCTTGTCTAAATAAGATCGGAGTTAGCAAACTCAAGAGGCTTCCATAGCCTTGGTAGCTCATGACAAGAGCCTTGGGTGATTACTGACGTCATAAATAAGAGTGTCAATTGTTAAATCAACAACAGGAGTCACTGTGCACTTACTCCTCATGTAGGATCTCTGTCCTTAGTGTGTTGTACTATGTGAATTAACGGTATAACTAGTACTCCAACAGTACTTTACACTTTGTGTTTCTGTGTGGGTACAAACTGTTGAAATCTTTACTTAATTTATACTAAATTGATCTTCTGTATATAAAGAGAATTGAAAATGAATCTTGATGTGAATGGGATGGGAGAGGGAGTGGGAGATGGGATGGTTGTGGGTGGGAGGAAGGTTATGGGGGGAAAAAGCCATTGTAATCCAAAAGTTGTACTTTGGAAATTTATATTGATTAAATAAAAGTTAGAAAAAAAAATAAAAAATGACTTATTTATTTGAAAAGCAGAGAGAGAGAGAGAGAGAGAACACTTCCATCCACTGGTTCACTCCCCAAATGGCTACAACAGCCAGATTTGGACAAGGACAAAGCCAGCAGCCAAAAACTACATCCAGTTCTCCCACTTGAGTGGCAGGTACCTAAGCATTTAGACCATCTTCTGCTGCCTTCCCACACAAATTTGCAGGAAGTTGGATAGGAAGTAGAGTAGCAGTCACTGGAACTCACATTCTGTTTTTTTTTTTTTTTTTTAAGATTTTTATTTTATTTATTTGAAACACAGAGTTAGAGAGAGAGGCAGAGACAGAGAGAGAGGTCTTCCATCCACTGGTTCACTCCCCAGATGGCCACAACGGCCGGCACAGTGCCGGCCCCTGGAACTCACATTTTGATACAGGATGCCAGTGTTGCAGGTGGGGGCTTAACTTGCTGTGCCACAACACTGTTCCCACAATGTAGATTTTGGTTTTATTTATAATATACATTAATCCTTTTTGGATTACTACAGAAAGTATAATTTAGGATATTTTTGTTTAATTTTGCTTGTTACTACTACAGGGGAGATACCCTCAAAGTAAAATAAATCTTTAAGTTAAATGAGTTGCTATTTAATGACTGATTTAAACTCATATTTGTTTATTTAACAGATTAAATGATGCAGGAGTTGGCAGCCATACATCACAGCACCTACAATGTAACTACATAAATATACTGCCAAGATTATAAAATAATAGAAAAATGGAAAACTAGCAATCTATTTCTGTTCGCAGAATTTCCTACCAGGTTTTGCAGAATCAGAATATTTTCCATAGCAAAACAAAAAAGAAAGGAAACTAGTGACTTTTTCTTCCAAAATAAAAAATAGCTTAATGAAGACCTCTCACTGCTGTAGTTTTCTGTATGTAAAATGCGGACGTGATTTTTTTTCTGAAAAGCATGTGGTGATGACAGGGAGATAGCAGGCAGAAGTCCTGGGACTGGCCCTTGACAATGATCATCCCCAATGTCTACTCCTGCTGTTCAAACATCATTTATTTATTTAAATATTTTTCATTTATAAAATGGGAACAAATTTCATGTATTGCACATATACAGTTTTAAGAGCATAGTGATACCTTCCGATCTACCCTTCCTTCCTCCCTATCTCCCATCTTCCCTCCTTGTTTTCTTATTTTTCTTTTAATTTTTACAATGACATACTTTCCACTTTCTTTATAATCACAAGTTTAATCCTTAAAATAAAGAATTCAACAAGTACTAAGTAGAATCTTATTATTGTTTATAGTCCTTGTCTACTCTTGAGGAACTGCGGTTTTTCTACTTACTACTTATAAAGCACCATTTAGTCGTACTTTGGGCTCATATTCTCAGGGCATCTACTTAGAATTTGGGAACCCGTTCTTTTCAAGATCTTGCTCTCAAATGGCTAAACATAGAAGGAAAAATTAACATAGGAGAAAACTGAAGCAGCAAAGAAATAATCATCATCTTTTTCTTTTGACTATTTGACTTTAAATGCCTATACAGCATCTACAGTATAAATTATGGTCATTATTATAACATACACAAAAGTCTGCATTACTGGGTTATTTCTATATTGCATATGTATTTCCTAGGATGTAAAATTTCTACCTCATTACATGTTAGATAAAAGGGCATTCAAAGACATAAAACAATTTTTTCAGGGAAATAGAATTATGTTAAATTGATTTTTAAAATGAATAATTGTTTTAAATATTTGGATGAAGTTTAATAAGGATGATGAATTTATTGTATATATTTGCCAAGCTTCCAGGGCACATCAGGATGAAACTATTAAGGGACAAAATGCATCACCCGAGTAGCATAGTTATTTATCCTAATGTCATTTATAACAAAAATTCAAGTATCTGATTATGCAATGAGTTTAAATTTTAAAATTTTTAAAGTAGTCAAACAGAATTATAATCAAAATACCAGCATTTCAGAAATTATTGTACTTTATAGAGTTAGCAGGTGAAGGTGAGATTTTGATAGAGAGCCATTTGGATGGTGTAGATGTTTCAACATAGCAAGTTTCGCCAGGGACATTTTGATATGCACTAAAGAGCACGGCATTAAATTCTCAACTTCTTATATACTGAGTTCTTTGTATAAAAGTCATCCGCATTCTGTCCATTATCCTCCTCTATGCCTGGCTTGTGGACTGTCCCAAGTTGCTCTGCAAGCTGTGCTATAACCAGACCCTAGCCCTCACTCACACATGCAGATGGATGGCACAGGGGAGAAGAACATCCTTTATGCCTATTACTTGAAAATACCTTCCTCCAATTTAAAAAAAAAATTGTATCTTGAAGTGACTGAATGTCAAAAAAGGCGATGTCAAAACGTTCTGTTTTTCTAAGTTCTGTACTTCAAAAAGATGAGCAAAAAAAGCCTGAGGAAGAAAAGGCACTCATGATTTACTTAAATAAAGTAAATGGGAAAAGGGAAAAACTAAGTGCAGAAGAAAAAGCCCACGTGTCTTCACAGAACAAGAATATTTAAGGACTGGAAAATACCAAAGACCATTTAGTCCAAACAATGACCTAACACTTGCATTTTCCACATTGCCTGGTCTCCTGCTCTCACAAGGCGGTTATCTTCAGGTGTGTCATTTGACCCTCACCTGCAGTGTCTACTGCTCCCAGCTGAAGCCCCAGATGGTGAGGATGAATGGAATTCTGGTTTGGCACATGGGAAGGCTCGCAAGGCATCACGAATCCTGCTAGGTGTTTTTCTTATATTGGGGACCACGTCCAAGTCCTGATCAGAAAGCGGCTGTTCACACTGTTTCTTATTCTGGGATCTCCACTGTCATTATCTTCTTTAGGAAGTGGGGAAGCTTCTCTGTCCCCAGATCCCTTCTCCGGGAGCCCTGTTTCCTGCAGACACTGTTTTTCTGATGTAGGCTGTCATCCATTTGGCTGTATCTCTAGAGCTTGCTGGTTGCTGTCTTTCCTGTGACTATGCTCCACGTGTCTGTTACCTTTGCCCAACTCTTCCTAATGTCGCTGCAACTGCAGAGCCACCTGTTACCTGGCGCATTACTCATTGAATGCAGGATGGCCCCGTCCTGATTTACCACCCATTCCAGTTAGGCCCACTCTCATCAACTACTGCTGCCAGGGTCAAAACAGAGGTTCAGACCTGGTCCTTCCCAGGATCAACATTAGAATGAAGTTTATATTAAGTACTTATCCAATCTTTTGGTTCTTAGATGTCTAACAACCCACTAGTTTTTAAGGAAGCAAATTTTATCTTATGAAAACTAACGAGTTTTTATCGTATGAACCTGATATCGGGGTCTGTATAATATACACAGCACTTCTGTGCAAATTAGAGAAAAGGCACCCTCTCCTAGATACCAGTTCCAAAAATGATACATCCCAGAGCTCAGTCCAAGCTTGGCCAAAGGAGCATGGGCAAAATTTCAGCTCTCATTTACCTCCTGTGCTACATGGGTTTGTGCAGGGCACAGCCCATGACACTCTATGTGGTGACCTACGGGTTATTTGTGGTTCTGCTCTTTGAAGTCTCAAACAACAGCTCTAAATTGTTCTTCCACACAAAAATCCTCCAGTTATTTGGTGACAGTAACTCCATTCCCAACATCTTGAGTTCCTTCAATTATGACTCTTCACAGTTATTTTCAAATTCCTTTATCTTCCTGCGTGGAACAATGTTCTGTTTATCTAATTTTCATTCACATACATAAATGGGACACAGCACTAGTCCAGGTTGGCTTCACTGTGGCAGAGTGATAACTTCCTTAGTACCACAAATTCTGTGTTGCTTTCAGAGCACCCTAAGTCTGCACAGACTTGTGGCAGGCTGGCAAACATACTCTAAACTTTAAGTTTCAAGCAATCTAAGTTAAATAACTAACCGACAGGACAAAACCAAAGCTGTGCTTTCTTAAGATCATTTTTTGGAAGGAGTAAAAGGAAAGCTGTGAGAAGTTCTGAACAAGAAAATTAAAGTGATTTTGTGTGATATATTTAATTAGATTAAGGTTACTAACCTATTTCCTTCCAAATGCAAATGCTGATTCACAGATACAATTTTAAGTTATCTTCCTTCGATTCTGTTATACACATATATTTGTGATTTTTTTTATTAGATAATATACAACCTATGACATTTATAAGTTGTTTCAGTGTTAGAGTATATTCGATTAGAATAATTTCATAAAGACTAGATTGTAAAAAAAGTTTTAAATATATTTTGGGAGTAAATAATTTAATTCATGTAGACAAAGGAGAGGTGGTAAAAATGGAGACTGGTGTAGCTTTCCATATTAAGAAAGGATAGTCTATGTTGGAAGATATTTAGGATGTTGATCATAATGTTCAAGGTCATTAGACAGTATAGTCAGGACATGGCCCAACCTGAACTCTGAATCTGTTTTCATACTTTTAAAATAATTGACTGTTTGAAGTTCGGGTGTATGGCAAGCACTGAACTGAACTAAACAGTTTGATTAAAATGTGCTTTAAGGTTTGGAGACAGACCCATGTATACTACTAATACATATTTGTCTCATTTCTTTTGCCCTTTTCTTTTTGGTCAGATGAGACTATGATCCTTGTAGAGGAAGACCAAGAGAGAGATGGCTGATATAAGAAGGGTGGAGGGAACATCTATGCGACATCTGGCAAGTTATCTGATTTATCTTAGTATTTCTATCTACGAAATAAACTATAATAGTTCTTATATAGAAAATAATAGCTATTTTTAAACAGCACTGTAATACTTATTTAAGATTATATTGCATAAAGCTCTCAGAAAACAGTATATATTTAATAAAATGTTTGCTTTCTGTCATCAGAAAGTTAAGAAGCATGACAGTTCCTGGAGGTGACTTTAGAGAGCAGATAGCTGGGTTTAGCTCCTTGACAATTTTTATTTGGTTCCAAAGCTGGTTACAAACACTGGCTTGCATTACTTTAAATTGATCTGCTGTGCAGTTCCCACTGATGCAGAAAAAATAATACTTCTCTTCCCATTCCCACACATTAAACATTCTTGGGCCTTACAACACTCCATGTTCAGAGTTAAATGCCTGCTACACATTGTTGATGATGATTTGGAATTTTCCAGGACAAGGAGTATACGTGCACAGAAGACATTATTGGGAATCTTCATTTGTCAGTTGAGAAGTATGTAGCAGTAACTATGTAAATGATATGCCTAATTTCAACACACTGTTGGGTTTGGGACTGTGGCCAAGCTTTCGTGACATGTTTCCAGCTGGCATCCTAGTGGTGCGGGTTTTTCTGGATGGCAAAACATCCTGTTCAGGATCCCTTCTGATCAAAAGAATTCAACATAGGGATTAGCCTGTCAAGCAGATAATGCACTGAATCTTACAAAGAGTAGGGTGGTGATAGGACTATTCTATGACCCTGAGTTGGGTTCAATATTCTGAGTGAATCTACTAATATTACTGAGTTCTTTTAATTATGGTGGCTGAAGGAGATTATATCCATGAGGTATATTAATTCCTTGCACTTTGGCCAAATATGTCTTTCAATATATATTTTCATGATGATTTTTGGACATAGTCACACTTGAATGACAATGGAGTCTGTAAGCAGAATATCAAAAAGGTAAAGCACAACACAATGATGTAGGAAGAACTTGAGATTCAGATCTGGAGGATTTGCTATTCAGGTCTAGATTTCCACATATGAATTTTAAATGTTGTGGTAAAGTTACTGAGCTACTTTGGACTTGAAATTACTTATCTGAAAATTGAGGATTATGATATCCTCATTTTGATATCATTTTGAATCCAAAGATTCAATAAATATCAAATAAAGAAATGTAACTAATATAACATTGGCCCTAAAGAAAGAAAGTCCTCAACAAGTGTTCGTGGATGAAGGACATGAACTATTTCTCATGGGGTGGTTTCCAAGTAGGAGAAACTAATTCAAACAGGTTCAGATATTGACTCAAATGCAAAAAGCTCTGTGTAATTCTTTCCTTTTTTAACATTTGTTTTTATTTATTTAAAAAGTAGAAATCCAGAGAGACAAAGAGAAGGGAGAGATCTTACATCCTCTGGTTCATTCCCCAAATGGCCACAATGACCAAGTCTGGGCCAGGCCGAAGACAGGAGCTAGGAGTTCCTGTGGGTTTCCCACGTGAATGGCAGTGGTCCAAGGACTTGTGCCATCTTCCCCTGTTTTCCCAGGCACACCAGCTGGGAGCGGCATCAGAAGTGGAGCAGCTATGACTCAAACCTGTGCTATATGGGATGCTGGCATTGCAGGCTTACCCTGGCCACAGTGCTGGCCCCTTCTGTGTAATTCTTAGCAGTTGAGTTTGTCTGTTTCTTTGCATCACATATCATGTCCTCTGTCTGAAGGCAGAAATTAAACAAAAATCAAAATTGAAAATTTATTGTTCAAAAGTCACAAAAGTAAATGAAAAAGAATTCCAAGAAATTAAACTTTTTAATACTTTTGGGATCCTGTGTGTGTGTGTGTGTGTGTGAAATTAAATTATGTATTGAGGCTATTATTGGTAGACAATAGCATTTTCAAATAATTCCAAATAACTTTATAAAATCAAATTTACTCAAGCTTTAATATTTAATAAATGCTACCCTATGTGAAAATTGGTTTATTTTGTAAATAACCAGGCTAATACATCAGGGAAAAACCAAGATATGGAAAAGACAAGCAGCTTAATGAAGGTTATATACTGACCCAGATTTTGTTTGGGAGCAAACACTGCTTCAGGGGAAAGACTTTAGGATTTTGGAACTGGCAGGCTGCTAGGTTGGGACCTAGCATTTTATTATATATGTGCACTATTTGTGTCTTGGGTAATACTGATGGGCCATTATTACTTTACAGATTATAAAAAGAAATGTAGCAGTGCAGAAAGCCAGGTAGCACTGGAGTTAGCATTCCCTGGATGTAGAGGAAGCTGCAGAAGTGCTGCATTTCAGGCAACAGCATATCAGGCAAAGGGCCTAGGAATAAAAACTGTAAGCAAAGTTGAATCATGTAGGAAAATGACATGTTGAGATTCAAGAATTTATGATGCATACGGAGGATCTAGAAAAGTTGGGATCCTTGGGCATTGAGCTACTTGCCGAGGGAGGCTATAGTCCTTCTGTAATGTCCAAGGGAACAGATATCAAATGAGAGACAAAATGCTCCTACCAGGAAGCCATCATTTCCCAACAGGAGAAAGGATGGTCAAAGAAAAGTGTATATTTGTTGCTTACTTACAATTCATAAAGCTTACAATTTAACATGAATTTCCAGTTGTAAATCATTGCTGTTACCCATATTCAACCATAGTTGCACAGAATTTGTATTTTTTTAATAAATGAAAAACTCTAGCAATTCTAAAATGCCTTCTAAAGAAATATTTGTTAGTCAAGAACCCATATCTGGAGGAAACTAGTGCCCTGTTATTGTTCTGATAGAAATTGACCAGTCTTGTTTGGGTCTACCTATTCTCCCTAACTTACCATGAGCCACTCAAAATTAGTTTTTACTATCTTTCAGAATATTGGCTAGCTGGTTTACTTAGCAGCCAGATTTTCCTTTCTTTAAGGCCTCTGGATTCTCAAAATGTATTGTGTTGAATGAAAACAATGCTAGGCACTCATATGCAAAAACAGGAAGCTAAAAATGTAAATGTTAGGAATGCACCATTGAGAAAAGGCAATTGTATCAAAGAAATACTTATTTTGACAGTGAAAATTATTTAAGGTATTATAAAATTATTCAAGGCATTAGAATGGCACATTTTGCCTTCGGAGGAACAAACCTGTTTGATGTAGTTTGTGTTCAGCTATCTGATAACTTGCATGTATGACTGATGTTTAAGGGTTTATAGAGAATAGTCTCTATGTGGCTGTACACTGTGGACATACAAACAGGGAGATAAGAAAAAAGCTGATTTTTTTTAGAAGTCTTGCATCATACCTTTCCCATGTTCCCACCTGACACATTTGAGACATTCCTACTTGCTAGGAAATATCCTCTACACATTATAAAGTTTGCTTATACACACAGTATCAACTAAGTCAATTAGTCTATCATAAGCTGCTTCTAGTTTGTTTTTGTTTTGTTTTTAAAAATTTAGGTTTTTTTTTTTTAACTTAAAATTAGCATTGCAACAGAGACAGAGAGGGAAAGACAGAGAGAGATCTTCCATCTGCTGGTTCACTCTCCAAATGTCTGCAATTGCCAGGGTTGGGCCAAGCCAAAACCTGCAGCCAGGAGCTTCTTCTTGGTCTCCCACATGGGAGCTGGGACCCAAAGACTTGATCCATCCTCCACTGATTTCCCAGGTCATAGCAGAGAGCTGGATTGGAAGTGGATTGCAGGGACTCAACCAGTGCCCATAGGGGATTCCAGCGCTGCAGGAGGTGGCTTAATTCACTATGCTACAACTCTGGCCCCTGCTTCTAGTTTTCAATCCTGTGTTCCCCAGAAAAATACCATTTGTCTCTTTTTGTTGTGTTTTTATAGATAACAATGAAAAAAGTATTAAGGTAGGAGCAAAACACAGAAATGTACAATAGTTAGATATATAAAATGGACTGGCTAGGTTTGCTTCCTGGTCCAGCAAAGATGCTGGAAGTACCTCTTGGTTAGTAAGGTAGTAAAACAGTGGAATGAAACTACGAGATACTCTCTGAATTAGGAAAACATATCTATTTGCTATTTGCTGAGAGATTTAGAAAATAGTAATTATATATATATACACACACACACATATATAGATAGATAGATAGATAAAGAGGGAGACAGCAGGCAAACAGTGGCTTCTGAGCATGATGTGAATCATAATGAGAAAGCGAATCATTTGCTTTTGCCCCTCCCTGTTCAGTTATTAGTATAACTTAAGCAGATTGAAAACACTGAGTCAACTTCCTTCTTAAGCACAGGAGACAAGACATTCATTGCTCCTCACTCACTCCCACATTGAGAATTTGTCCTCCCACTCCCCCAGAAGCAGTTCTCTTCCCCGGTGACAGGCCCCACCCTGATTAGCCCAACTACTGCTGTTTTGACAGGGTGACAACTGACTAGCTGGACAGTCAGGCTCCTCTCCAAGCAGTTGAGAACTGGGGCAGAAGGACAGGAGTCTGTTACTTGCCCGTGGAGGGTTAGGTTTGAAAGTTCGTGTAAGTCTGAGCCAGACTTAGTACTGCTGCCAGCTAGAACTACATGCAAGCCCAGAGATTCAGTCGGGGCCGGGAGCCAGAGCAGGCCGAGAAAACTGTTTTTGGAGATGGCAGGAAAACGGCATAGACGTAGTGAGGAGAGTAGAAACAAGCATTGAGAGACCCCAAGAGAGATGATCCTTGTGTTGGTTTAAAGCAGTTTCTATACTGGGCAGCTGGGGGTGGGTGCAGGTTTTGTGGAGCCTGAAACAGAGACCATTTTCTGAGCTGGCTTTCAGAAGAAGAATTTGCAGTTGCCACAGAAAATTCAGTGCAGCAGCCCGTGCTGCTCAACTAAGGAGCTCTGAAGCTTAAGCTCCATTACTTTACTTTGACCTCTGTCTGCAGTCAAGTGGCTTCTGATGAACAAATCAAAAAGCACACCAGAGGGATCTTTTGTAGTAGGTCAGAAGGAATCTGGACAGATTTTTTTTTTTTTTTTTGACAGGTAGAGTTAGACAGTGAGAGAGGGAGACAGAGAGAAAGGTCTTCCTTTTGCCGTTGGTTCAGCCTCCAATGGCCGCTGCGGCCGGTGTGCTGCAGCCGGTGTGCTGCAGCCGGTGCACTGCACTGATCCGAAGCCAGGAGCCAGGTGCTTCTCCTGGTCTCCCATGCGGGTGCAGGGCCCAAGGACCTGGGCCATCCTCCACTGCACTCCCAGGCCACAGCAGAGAGCTGGACTGGAAGAGGAGCAACAGGGACAGAATCCAGCACCCCGACTGGGACTAGAATCCGGGGTACTGGTGCCGCAGGCGGAGGATTAGCCTATTGAGCCGCGGCGCCGGCCCTGGACAGATTTTTTTTAAGGAACTTTTTCTAGAGACCTTGAATTCAGGACATTGTCACAAATTCTTCCTTCTTGGCCTTTCCATGCCTGGAAGCCTTCTGGACTCCTGGGATTCTGAGTGCCACCCTCACAATTCATTCCTGAAATCCCCAGACAGCTCATGGGCCCTCCTACTATTTAATCGTGGCTGCTGGCCTTCTAGATTATTTGTGTTTTAAATTCTCCTTTAAGGGAATCTATGATGCTTATCTTCTGTATTTGGAATTTTGCTGGTTGGTCTGCACAGTCCCAACCACCTGTTTTCTTCTTGAGTCATTATTCATAAAAGAGCAAATTCATAAGGCACACACTGTTTCCCTGTTTGGCTGGAGTTCTCCATTCTGGTCACACCCTGCAAGGGTTTCAAATTGCCAGTGGCCACTCTTCTAATGCAATCAGCCCAGGGAATACTCGGACACAGGGTAGCAACACTTCCACTGCTATGCGAATGCATGAGCTCTCAGCCACAGTGTCCACAGGGCACTTCAGATAAAGATCCTAACATTGTGTAGACAATGTTAATCTCCATGAAATGAACCAAGCAACAACAAAACAATCAAAGGGAAAACTACTCAGAATATGCCTGGTTTTCCTTCCCTCTATCCCCACAAAACACAGCCATACACAAGTGTCATAAGCGGACAGTGGTGAGCCAGAAACACATTAACTCCAAATCGAAACTGAAATAAAGATCAGAGGAGTTTAATTCATACACCAAAGTGCATGAAATATAATATGTTTTTGAAGGAAGAACAAGCCTAGGAACAATCAGATTTCTACAGAGAAAATGGATACTGCTTGATTAAAGTACTCAGAGTAGAAAATGAATAAATTGGTTCCCTAAAAGTCACTGACCCTCATAATTTAAAAAGGAACACAAAAAACACAACATACAAACTAATTTTTTGGTATCATACTAAGTGCTTTCCATGAATTGTCTCACAAAATCCTCAGAATAGCTTTTCTGACCTTATAATGTATTTATTTTTTCTTCCTTTATTATAACTCCCATTATTTTGTGGATGAGCGGACTTAAGTCTAGAAAAGTCACACACTGTGCAAAGGGTGAATCCAGGACCGATAGTTCTGCATTCCAGGGCTTTTAAAACATTTTACCCAAAGT
The DNA here is from genome assembly GCF_964237555.1 of Oryctolagus cuniculus. Taxonomy (NCBI): domain Eukaryota; kingdom Metazoa; phylum Chordata; class Mammalia; order Lagomorpha; family Leporidae; genus Oryctolagus; species Oryctolagus cuniculus. Next base: position 99,709,329 of record NC_091436.1, read on the forward strand.
AGGACTGAGCACTTAGTGAATGTCCTTTTGACATGGTGGAACTGGAATAAAATTTAAGCAGAACTGGTCACCTTCCATGTGACATTTCGGAGGAAGACAAAATTAGAGTAACAATTGGGGCAGAGGTGGGGATGTGACATGCTCTGACACTTAGCATTAGGGGCCTCCTGTCATTTGTATTTGTGTTAATATCATTTGTAACTGCACCTGTATCATTGTACTTGTGTCTTTTAGCTCTTCAGTGGGCCTTGTCTTTTCAGGAAAGGCATTGTATTGCCTTTGGTATCTTACTCGGACAAGAAGGTCAATGACTGCTTATTGAAGGCAGAGACCACACAAAGGGAAATATGTTTTTGATCAACAGGATTGCATTATTATAAAGAAACAATACAAGATAATAACAGAGGACAACAGGTATTTGAAATTCAGGGGCAAGTAGGAAAGGAAAGCACACATACTTTTAAAAAATGAGTAGAGACTAAATATGAGAAAAACAGAGGAATGATGGCGTGTTAAGGGAAACAAAGATAAAATCATAGATTAGGGGAGCCAGTATTCCATATAGGCACTACTTCGTGTCCTGGCTGCTCCTCTTCTATTCCAGCTCTCTGCTATGGCCTGGAAAAGCAGTAGAAGTGGGGCCCCTGCATCCACCTGGGAGACCTGGAGGAAGCTCCTGGCTCCTGGCTTTGGACTGGCCAAGCTCCAGCCATTTAGGCCATCTGGGGAGTGAATGAGCAGATAAAAGACCTTTCCCTCTGTGTCTCCCTCTGTCTCTTAAACAAATAAATAAAATCTTTATAAAAATATCATAGATTGGAAAAAGTGGTGTAAGATAGTAAAATTGAAAGAAAAAAAATTTAAAGTAGGAAAATAATAAATTATTTATCAATCATTTATATACATTAGACTAAGATTAAATAGATTTTGTAGCCCAAGTTTAAAAATTTAACTTCTGGCTGGTGCCACGGCTCACTAGGCTAATCCTCCACCTGCGGCACCAGCACCCCAGGTTCTAGTCCCGGTTGGGGCACCAGATTCTGTCCCAGTTGCTCCTCTTCCAGTCCAGCTCTCTGCTGTGGCCCAGGAAGGCAGTGGAGGATGGCCCAGGTACTTGGGCTCTGCACCTGCATGGGAGACCAGGGGGAAGCACCTGGTTCCTGGCTTCAGATCGGTGCTGTGCACTGGCTGCAGCAGCCATTTGGGGGGTGAACCAACAGAAGGAAGACCTTTCTGTCTCTCTCTCTCACTGTCTAACTCTGCCTGTCAAAAAAAAAAAATTAACTTCTACTAAAAGATGTTTTTAGTATCATTGATGGGAAATTTTTTCAAAGCGTTATGAAACAGGAGAGCATATGTAGTTCAAGTTTATTATTATTATTATTGTTATTATTATGGGACTACATTAGATTAAAATTTTTATTATCATGGAAAGAATCTTGGAATTTTTTAATGAGGAAGCTGGTACATTCCTTAAATACTTATACCTTTGGAGTAATTAGTCCTAATCTGAAGAAAGGGAAGAGAACAACCTTTCAAAACTCTGTTTTTTTTTTTTTTTTCTTTTCTCTATCTTGAAGTAATTTCTTCAAAGGAACTCAAAAACTTTTTATTAGGGGCCAGCCTTGTGATTCAGTGGGTTAAGCCACCACCTTCAATGCCAGCATGCCATATGGGCTCCTGTTGGGCTCCCTATTGCTCCACTTCCAATCCAGTTCCCTGCTACTGTGCCTAGGAAAGCAGGGGAGGATAGCCCAAATCTTTGGGCCTCTACACCCATTTGAGAGACCCAGATGGAGCTCCAGATTCCTGGCTTCAGCCCGGCCCAGTCCTGGCCATTGTAGCCATTTGGAGAGTGAACCAATGGATGGAAGATCCATCTTTCTCTCTACCTGTCTCTCTTCCTCTCTCTCTGTAGCTGTCGTTCAAATAAACAAATAAATCTTTAAAAAAAAAACCTTTTTATTGTAAAGTATGTATAAGCACACAGAAGTTACAAAACTAATACTGATTACCCCAGGCACCTTCAACCAGCTTCTTCCAGATATAACATCTCACTGTAATACTTTATCAAAATTAAGAAATTGGCATTAGCACAATACAAATAACTGAACTATAGCCCTTATCCAGATGCCTGTACTCAGTTATTGTACTTTTTAAAATCTGTGTATATACAGTTTCATGAAATTTTATTACATGTATAGATTTGTGCGATCACCCCCATAATCAAGATACAGAACTGGAGAAGAAAGGTAGGATCAGATAACAGGAAGATGGTCTGTATAAAAAAGACAAATAAATTGGATATAAAATTAGTATATTTAAAAGAAAAATCAAAACATCAAATATAAAGAAATGTGACGAACTGAACATATAAAGGCTGGAGAGCATGTCTGTAAAAAAGTCCCATTTTGAAGACTACAGCCTTTGGGGTCAGTGCTCGGTATAGTGGGTGAGGCACCACTCTGGATGCCTGCATCCCATTTCACAGTACCTAGTTCTAGTCCCTGTTCTACTTCCAATTCTAGTTTCCTGCTAATGTGTACCAGGGAAGCAAGCACTTGGGTCCCTGACACCTATGTGGGAAACTGAGATTGAGTTCCAGGCTCTTGGTTTCACCTTAGTCCAATTCTAGCAGTTATAGGTACCAGGGGAGTGAACCAGCAGATGAGAGCTCTCTCTGTTTGTCTGTCTCTCTCAAGTGTATTAATAAAAATTTAAAATGCTCAAGCTGACTTGCCCCAAATGGTTGAGTTACAAACATACCAGGGGACTCCAATTTAATCCCATCAAGGTGGCATGTACCAATGCCATCTCACCAGTCCAAGTGATCCATTTCAGTTCACAATTGATCATAATGAAAGGACTAAGAGTCAAAGGGAGCACATAAACAAGTCTAGTACCTGCTAATACTAACCGATAGAATAAATAAAGGGGAGAGTGATCCAACATGGGAAGCGAGATACACAGCAGACTCATAGAATGGCAGATGTCCTAAACAGCACTCTGGCCTCAGAATCAGCCCTAAAGGCATTCGGATCTGGCTGAAAAGCCCATGAGAGTATTTCAGGCATGGAAAGTCAAGACACTCTGGAAAAAAAAAAAAAAAAACTAAATGAAAGATCTCTGTGAGTGAGATCCCAGTGGAAAGAACAGGTCTTCAAAGAAGGAGGTACCTTTCTCTGAAGGGAGGAGAGAACCTCCACTTTGACTATGACCTTGTCTAAACAAGATAAGAGTTGGAGAACTCAAGGGGCTTCCATAGCCTTGGAAACTCATGACTGGTGTATAGGGAGATTACTGATGCCATAAACAGGAGTGTCAATTGGTAAAGTCAACAACAGGAGTCACTGTGCACTTACTCCTCAGGTAGGATCTCTGTCCTTAATATGGTGTACATTGAGACTTAATGCTATAACGAGTACTCAAACAGTATATTTCACTTTGTGTTTCTATGGGGGTGCAAACTGTTGAAATCTTTACTTAATGTATACTAAACTGATCTTCTGTAAAAAAAAAAAATAGAAATTAGCAATTCCCAACTTGACTCTCACTGGGATTAAACATGACAATAGGTCTGATCTGATTTCATCATCAGTTAAAAAATCATCTATTATTTTTCACTTTATGTTTCTGTGTGGGAGCAAACTGTTAAAATCTTTACTTAATGTATGCTAAACTGATCTTCTGTATATAAAGAGAATCGAAAATGAATCCTCATGTGAATGGAAGGGGAGAGGGAGTGGGAAAGGGGAGGGTTGCGGGTGGGAGGGACGTTATGGGGGGGAAGCCACTGTAATCCATAAGCTGTACTTTGGAAATTTATATTCATTAAATAAAAGAAAAAAAATGTGAAAAAAATGAAATTCATGAAAAATCAAAAGAAAGTTTATGTTGGTGTAAATAACTTGAAACCCATTCATATGAAGGATCTTCAAAAAGTTCTGAAAAATGCATTATGAAAAAAATCGGCATAGGTTTCAAACATTTTTTGGTACCCAAAATAAACTTATCTTTTAATTCCATTTTCCATGGACTTCTTGAAGTACCTTTGTACATACATATCATGTGAGTCTGTGATGTTTTATCTTCCCTGAAAAGCGACAGTCAATATGTAAATAAGGGGAAAACCATTAAATTTGGACCAACAAGAGTCATTCTTTCTAGGAATGCCATTTTCTCAGTTTTTCCAAAAGTCTGAACTCATCTGGAGAAACAAGTTGAGTGTCCATATTGAGAAAGGATGAATTAAGGCTATCAACTTTGACACAGGCTTTGTGGTAAAGAGACGTAAGCCACCACTTGGGGTGCATGCATGCCATATGGCAATCCTGATTCAAGTCTGAGGTACTCCACTAACAATTTGGCTTCATGCTAATACATCCCCGGGAAGGCAGCAGATGATGACCCAACTACCTGAGTTCCTGTTACCTGTGGGAGACCCAGACTCCTGGCTTCAGCAGAGCCTGGTCTTAGCTGTTGAGAACATCTAGGGAGTGAATCAGTGATTGGAAGATCTTTTTCTCTCTCTGAGTTGTAATCTATGTCACTCTGCCTTTCAAATAAATAGATACTTTCTTAAAAAGACTACTAATCTCAGACTACATCTTTTATAGAGGAAGAACTTGGCTAACAGAAATGACTTTGTTCATTGGCTGTCATGCAATTAATACACACAGAGTTTCATGAGGACCCCTTCCTTGGCAACACTGTCACACACAAATTATAGAAATAATTTTCAAACCTAACTCAGTATCTGCAAAACTTTCCTCTGTCTTTATAAATGAGTTTTTCCAAGACAATGAGTATTTTAAACTGAAATGCCATGGGAAAAATTTAGAATAATTTTATTCTCATGTATAGTACATATATAGTTCTATGAGCTGTGATTAAGTTCAAAATCTACTGTTATCCAATGACTTCTCTCCATCTCTTAAGCTCTTACTATTTGTTCTGCTCTTTGAGTCACATCATTTTCCACTTAACTATATTTTCTTACTGCTGAAAAAGACAAGTTGTAAAAGGTTTGCATTTTGTTTTCTCATGTATTTCTAGAGTCTGCCCAGTGCCCAGCACATGGTGGGCATTCAGGAAATGGTCATTAAGTATTGGGTATACTTTTATTTCCAATTGAGTTGTAAATTTCTTTGAAGGCAGGGTACATGCTTGGTTCTTACATATCCTCTCCTGCATACATATGGGGTTATCAGTAAATAATTATGAATTATAATTATAAGTTGGGTGATGTAAGATATACTGAGAGAATCCTGTTATTTCAGATCACAAGGAAGTGTCTGGGATCAAAAAAGTCACCATTACATTCTTTCCCCTAACTTGTAATTATGCAATAAACACAAATTATTTCACTGAATAGATGCTCACTTACACTCTAAGGTCTTGTGGTTTTATATGTATCAGGTTAGTGTTGAGGCAGTTGCAAAAGTTTGACCTTAAAATCTTGTTTTGTATGTCCTCTAATGAAGGTGGCAACATTAGAAGTATATAGGTAGTCTTTGCTTTTGCACAGTAGTGTGGATATATGAAAATTGATGAAAACTAATACTGCAACAACTTATATTAAGAATCATTTGGAAAAATAATGATTGATCCATGTCCTTTAAAAATGCTTATCAGAACTGTCAGATATAAAAGGATAGGGAAATTAAAAAAAGAGGAAAACAAATATTTTCGTAGCATACTGTAACTTAAGACATAAATATTGAGAGTAGACATTTTATTTCTTTGGAAAAAATTGTCAGGAATGTTTGGATGATGCTTGCTTTCTTCTTCTGGTCATACAACTTGGTTGGGAAAGGCACTCATGTGTAGCTCACTGTCTCTTGCATGGCCACGTAAGAGTGACTTTGGGCCTGGGCCATTCCCTTATTAGAAATAAGGAGCTCCCACAGCCTTGTGCTGGTTTTGTTGCCTAGCATGCAGGTATCTTTCATTATTCCAAGCCTCCTGGTTCTGCTTACACCTATGTGTCCAAAGGCGTTAGCATGCTGCCAGCTCTCTGCATTCCCCACAGGGAAGGGTCAGAACCTAGGGTCCTTGCACTGCAGCATGAAATGGGTGTATGCAGCTACACTGCCTGCACTGACTGCAGGACAGATCTGTTAGACTTGGGGGAATCACCATATTGCAAGGGGCTGAATCTCATATGTTCTCTCTTTTTTTGTTTTGTTAGTAAATGCTGTACCAGTTGAAACTGATTTGTGTGTTATCTGTTCTCAGAGAAATTGAATCACACATTGATCTCTTCCTTAAGAGGCATCTATCTGTTCATTAAACTTAGCCATACAGTTTGGCTACTTATAAATGGTGAAAAACATATGGTATAGGTTGAAAAACTGTCATATGCCTTTGAAAGTCTGAATTATCTTCCAACATTTTCTCCTTTGCACCTTCAATGCATGAAGTATTTTTGAGAGTTCTTTTTAATGTGAAAATCTGTGGCTAACATCACTTTTCTGTGGGCATCATCATCCTTTTCGCCCTTGTCATCTTCCTCATGTATCAATAGCTTTAGCTTCATCAAGTTCCTCTGGCTGCATGTTGAGAGTCTAATGGTAGCTAAATGATAGCAGTGTGAACATTTCATAATCAGCTCCTTCTTCTATGACTCTGTTATGTTTGACGGAAATTTCACTTTCAGAATTTTGCTTTTTGTTTCTTTTCTGTGTTTTCAGCTTTGTTGGAAAAATGCCTCTTTGGATTATCCATTTTTGTAAGATGTGGCCTACCTCTGGAAGACAAGAAGATAACAAAATGACGTTCTCTGCTGTGTGTGCACTATACTAACAGATCAGCAAAGTCCAGTCGCTGAGGGTCTTTGAAGAGGTGACATGATTTGCCATTGATATTGTGAATCTGTTGTTTTACATGGTGATTAGTGAACTGAAGAACTGGCAGTGAAGTTTGTGTTTCCTGTAATTATTCACAGCTCACATACACCGTAACAGAAGGTTGAACGTACATTTTCAGGCCTGCTGCTATTTAAGTGAACTCTGGTACCTGAAATCTGTGTGTATTACAACTGTGTAAAATGACAAGTGTCTGTAGTTTGGCACATTAATGTTGAGTTTTTATGAGAAATCTTTGAAAATTCAGTTTGTCTTAAGGAAGGCATGAAGTAGAATCAAAAGGATATTTATCAATAAAATTTAATTTACAAATATTTCTATATGATCAGGTGAATTTTCAAATGAGTGTTTATTGGCAATACTCAATACCATATAGACTTGTCCCTTTATAACTCATGGAGATTGGTTCCCAGACCCCTCACAGATACCAAAATCTATAGAACTCAAGTCTCTCATATAAAATGGTACAGTATTTTCATGTAACCTATACAGATTCCCCTATATACTTTTTAAAATAGATTTATTTATTTATTTGAATGAGTTACACAGAGAGAGAGACAGAGACAGAGACAGAGACACAAACCGAGACAGAGACAGAGAAAGATCTTTCATCCGCAAGTTCACTCCCCAGATAGCTGCAATGGCCTGAGGCGGGGCCAGATCAAAGCCAGGAACCAGAAGCTTCTTACAGGTCTCCCATGTGAGTGGCAGGGGCCCAAGCACTTGGGTCATCTTCTGCTGCTTTTCCCAGGCTGTTAGCAGGGAGCTGTATCGGAAGTAGAACAACTGGGAAAAAAACAGAGCCCCCATGGGATGCTGGCATTTCAGGTGGCAGTTTTACCCACAACATCACAATACCAGCCCCTCTCCTATACACTTTAAATCATCTCTAGATTATGTATAATACCTACTACAATGTGCATGCCATGTAAGTAGTCATTGTACTATATTGTTTGGGGAATAACAGCAAAGTTGTACATATTCAATACAGACACAGCTTTTTAAAAATATTTTCCATGTGTGGTTGGTTGAAATTGTGGATGCAGAACTTATGGATAATAAAGGGCCAACTGTTCTGACAAATTCAAGGCAGCACTTTTAGTTAGGATTTTCAGAAAATAGGCCTTTAGCTAAAATCTAATTTAAAATCTCATCTATACCAGAGGGTGAGATCTACATGGTGAATTTTCTATCTCGGCTGGAAGCACTCATTATTTCTACTTCTTAATATGCTTCTGACTCATAAACCACTGACTTTCCAGCCCTTGTTTTTCATAACAGTGCTTTCTCCCTCTAGTCTAGCAATAGCCAAAATTTCACCATAGTGCCTTTCCAAATGACATCAAGCTACATGAACATCATTTCCCAGGTGTCTTGTCAAAATAACTGAAAATATTTTACCAAGTTGAATAAAATATTTGTATTCTAGCTTTGTCTACACATATAATGGATTGTGCTGTATAAACACAAGATGTGCTTATTTTTGTTAAATTATTTTTTGTGTAGGTATGTGTGCAGATCAATATAAACAGAAATAGTCCATTTTCATTTATGTTGCTATTTATTTTTTGATGCTTTTTAGCTCAGCATTTTATACATTTAATGTAACTAAGACTTGATTAATATTTTAAAAATATCTTATTTATTTTAATTAGAGTTTCTATATTCCTTAAAAATAATTTTTAAAATTTCCAATTTTGAATTGATTCTGCTAAAACGATAGAACTGATTAAAAATATTTCCATCAAACCAAGACACCGTGGCAAAAAAAATGACCTAAATGAAAGATCTCTGTGAGTGAGATCCCAGCGGAAAGAATGGGCCATCAAGGAAGGAGATACTTTTCTCTGAAGGGAGGAGGGAACTTCCTCTTTGACTATGGCCTTTTCTAAATAAGATCGGAGCTGGCAAACTCAAGAGGCTTCCATAGCCTTGGCAATTCATGACAAGAGCCTTAGGTAATTACTGACACCATAAACAAGAGTGTCAATTATGAAATCAACAACAGGAGTCACTGTGCACTTACTCCCCATGTAGGATCTCTGTCCTTAATGTGTTGTATTATGTGAATTAATGGTATAACTAGTACTCAAACAGTACTTTATACTTTGTGTTTCAGTGTGGGTGCAAACTGTTGAAATCTTTACTTAGTATATACTAAATTGATCTTCTGTATATAAAGAGAATTGAAAATGAATCTTGATGTGAATGGGATGGGAGAGGGAGTGGGAGATGGGATGGTTGTGGGTGGGAGGAAGATTATGGGGGGAAAAAGCCATTGTAATCCAAAAGCAGTACTTTGGAAATTTATACTTATTAAATAAAAGTTAAAAGAAATATTTCCATCTACCATGGTATAGTTTCTTATTTTCTCATCAAAAGCATGAACTTAATTTGAATGTTTAATACTGGTAAGGCTTGGTGAGAACATAATAATTTGCACTGGGTAAGGCATGGGACTGTTTCTTTTCTAATGTGTGATAATTGATGATAAAACAATGGTCACTGATGAGTGAGTGCTTGTATAGCACTTCTTGTTCCTCTGAATGAAGCAAGAGTATCATTATCCATGGTACAAAATGTCAATATCAAGAGCCATTTTCTCAGTGAGGCCAGGGACCCAGAAAATGATAATTATGTCTTTCCTTCCAACAGACCATATAATTACAATAGGAAAACTATGAATCCATAAATGATACCTCTCAACTGGCATGAAAAAATTTAATCTACTTGCTCCAATTACCCATGTGTTTGTATGTGTGTGTGTGTGTGTATACACACACGATAGGAATTTAAAAATTTCACAGAAAATGTGTCATGAAAAAACTATGCATGCATTTCAATTATTTTTACTAAAATAAACATGCTTTAATTTCACTTTCCATTAACTTTTTTATTTCATTTTCCACTAACTTTTTGAAATACATTTGTGTGTATGGGTATGTGTGTGTTTGGAGAGATGGAAGGAGAAAGACACGTTGGGAAGGAGAGAGAATGTTACAAAATTCTTAGTATGTTACATATATGATTTTTTCATGTTTTGACATTATAAAAAGATGAATAGAAAATAAAACATCTCAAAGGACTAGTTATAATAAAAGAATTCTTTAACCCATGAGTTGTTCTCTCTTTAGAATGCCAGATATTGCAAATGTTTAATGATAAACATTGTAGCATTTTTCAATTTAAAAAACTATAGAATTTTACAGTAATATTTAATAATTTTACTTTAAACACATATTAATAGTATAAGAAAGCACTTCCATCAATTAAAGCTACCTATGTTTTAACAAATAAAACCTCATTATCCCCATAAATAAAATTCTGACCATTCCATATTCAGTGTTGCCTAAATAACACGTGATTGTAAGTATTTCTTCTGCATCATTGTTGGTTTATTTGAAATCTCAGTACAATCTGGTTGTAAAAAAAATGGTTTATTTACATTTATGCAACTCTCCAAACCCCTTTTCCTCATTTTAGTATTTGAGACAAGCTTGGTTTTCTACTAAGTTTTAAAAATCTGTATTATATTTTTGTAAGACAACTAATTTAAGAATCCAATTTAAATCCTGAATGTTAATGCCACATGAAGAATTTTAAAAAGCATTTTTGTGCTATTTCAAATTACTTGTAACCTTACTACATAGATACTTCACCACAAAGTGGACATTGGCATGGTCTCTACTACAAGTGGTTTGTACAAGAAGACAAACTGATTCCATCTAGAAGATGTGCAGAAAGTCACTGGTATAGGTTTCCTTTAAGGTTTCTGTGTATATATTAACAATATAATCACATTTTTAAAATTTTTTCTTTTTATTTATTTATTTGACAGATAGAAAGTGAGAGAGAGAGAGAGAGAGAGACAGAGAGAAAGGTCTTCCACCTGTTGGTTCACCCCCCAAATGGCTGCCACGGTCGGCGCTGCGCCGATCTGAAGCCAGGATCCAGGTGCTTCTCCTGGTCTCCCATGCGGGTGCAGGGGCCCAAGCACTTGGGCCATTCTCCACTGCCTTCCTGGGTCACAGCAGAGAGCTGGACTGGAAGAGGGGCAGCCAGGACTAGACCTGGTGCCCATATGGGATGCCGGCGCCGCAGGTGCGGGATTAGCCAAGTGAGCCATGGCGCCAGCCCCTATAATCACAATTTTAAAAAGTTTACAATGGGGCTGGCCCTGTAGCCTAATAAGCTAAATCTCTGTCTGCAGCATCGGCATCCCACATGAGCACTGGTTCCTGTCCAAGCTGCACCTCTTCCAATCCAGCTCACTGCTTATGGCCTGGGAAAGCAGTGTAAGATGGCCCAAGTCCTTGGGCCCCTGCACCCACGTGGGAGACCTGGAGGAGGCTCCTGGCTCCTGGCTTCGCATTGTCTCAGCTCCCGCTGTTGCAGCTATTTTGGGAGTGAACCAGCAGATGGAGGACCCTTCTCTTTCTGTCTGTAACTCTACCTCTCAAATAAATAAAAAAATAAAAATAAAATAAAATCAGTGTTTACAAGAAACACAAGAATGTGCTACAAAATGAAATGAATGGAAACGAATCATAAGGACTTGGAAGGCATTGTCAGAAAAGGCACTACTGATGAATTACTTCAGTGAGCCACACTTAGACTGAGAGACCCTCTGCTTTCCCAAGGCTGCTCTGCTTCCTCATTTCAGTGGATGTTTACAGCGCTTCACTGCTGTTGGACACAACACCAAACTGTTCAACTTGGCTGCACATCAGCCTTGGCTGCCCTATAGCAAGGTAGGGAAATTATTTTCCAGCCTACACTTGAGGTGAAATTTTCAACACTGACTGAGATCCCACTTAAAGTTCAAGTTTGGAAAGAAGGCTCAGAATCACAAAATCTCATGGCACTTTTTACAGAATGTAATGGAAACGCATACTTGCCTAGCTGATAAAATACTGTCCTTTCCTCATTTTGACTAAAGTCTATTAGAAGGAGAAGATCAATTGACATAAAGAGTAAACATAATTAATATGTACCTGATAATTGGTTAGGAGATGTTAATGGTGTGCCAGAAAATGATTAACAAGCAACTCTCTAGGAAAATAAAAATCGTGATCAACAGCATTTTCCGATCTCTGGGCTGTAAATACCTCAACCACAGGCAAAGCTTCAGGATGCCAGTGAACGTGGAGTTGGGAAGTGGCAGATGCACAGTAACTCACTGTTATATAATATTCCCATCATCTGACCCGAAGAACACAGACAAGATAGAGAGTGATGAGTTTTGAGTACTTACTTTGTTTTAATGTCATTCATTTAAGTATAATTTATATAGTTAATAATTTACCTACATTTTCTCTGATCTGTGGTAACCATTAGAGTACCTAAAAGGTAATGTATAGAAATGAAATGGATATTTTGAGATTCGATGATTGTTTATAGCTCTTGTCACTACTGTTGAGGAACAGTGTTTTTCTCTTCATACTATTTGTTGAACTCTTTACTTAGTGTAAGGTCAATCTTAGGAGTATAAAGTTAACTGAAAACAGATCTTTGGGGGCCGTCTCCATGGCTCACTTGGTTAATCCTCTGCCTGCAGTGCCAGCATTCCATATTGGTCCCGGGGTTCTAGTCCCAGTTACTCCTCTTCCAGTCCAGCTCTCTGCTGTGGCCCAGGAAGGCAATGGAGGATGGCTCAAGTGCTTGGGCCCCTGCACCTGCATGGGAGACCAGGAGGAAGCACCTGGCTCCTGGCTTTGGATCAGCATATCTCCGGCCGTAGGGGCCATTTTGGGGGGTGAACCAATGGAAGGAAGGTCTTTCTCTCTGTCTCTCTCTCTCACTGTCTAACACTGTCAAATAAATGATTAAAGAAAAAAGAAAAGAAAATAGGTCTTTGTAAAAATTAAGAGTGGTAAGAGGAGAGGCAGGAAGAAGAAGGGTGGGGGCAGGGTTGGGAGGGAGGGTACGGTGGTGTCACTATGTTCCTGAATTTGTACATAGGAAACACATGATATTTGTATACATTAAATAAAATTTAAAAATAAATAAATAAAAATAAACAAAAAATTTAATAATATGTATGATTAACAATTGGCTCAAAACTTCCTGAAAACTTAATATTCAGCTTTTACAGCTGGTGTGAGCTACTTTCAGCACACTATTTGAATAGGTAGATTTTGATGTTTCTATAAATATCATGAAATATACCCTACTTATGCATGCTTAAACGATTATTTGTGTTCTCTAATATTGGTAAAGTGTTCGTTTTAATATAACAGGAAAGTGGGGCCGGTGCTGTGGCGCAGTAGGTTAATCCTCTGCCTGCAGCGCCAGCATCCCATATGGGTGCTGTTCTAGTCCCGGCTGCTCCTCTTCAATCCAGCTCTCTGCTACGGCCTGGGAAAGCAGTAGAGGATGGCCCAAGTGCTTGGGCCCCAGCACCCTCATGGGAGACTGGGAGGAAGCACCTGGCTCCTGGCTTTGGACTGGCACAGCTCCAGCCCTTACGGTCATTTAGAGAGTGAACTAATGGATGGAAGACTTTTCTCTCTGTCTCTCCCTCTCTCTGTCTGTAACTTTATTAAATAAATATTTAAAAATGTATAACAGGAAAGTGGCAGAGAAACTGGGTATTTAATAATTAGTGTTAATGCATGAAAAATGAGAAACAGAATATTTTATTAACTACTAAAATTAGATGTCCATATTTTATATATGTAGTAAAATGTCACCACTTCTATTCCCAACTCTATATTATCTCTGTCTTTCAATATATCTAGATTAATATGGTGAAATTATCTGTATCAATCTATGCATGAATATAGCTGTATTCTGGAAAACATTTATCAATTATTTCCAAACTTTACAAAACTAGTTATAAATATCCTTACTTATTTGTAAGTATAGGTAATTCTGAAAAGGATTAACTTAGCCCTACAATGCACACAGTTTAACTTAGATTTTGTACAAATGATTTTAAGGGGGTGGAAAGAAGTTGGTGGGACTCAAATCTATTGAATGTGTAAAAATCAAAGTAATATTCAATTTCTTTTAAGTAATACTTTATATTTTGCCTGTAACATACAGACTTCTTTAGAAAGTGACCTTTTCTGAAAATTGCAAGCAGTGACAATAGTTTAGATATTGAACAATTTCAGCAGAGTTTTAACAATTTATAAAAAAAAAAAAAACTATTAACAAATAAACGGGAACAAAGTTTCACCCAGGAAAGTATGACATGTGTAAACTGAAGGACCCTTAGCCAGACACGTTTAGAACACAGAAGCCTTTGTTGAGATGATCCCAGATTAACAGCTGGAAACCAGCTCAGTTCCTGACTGCTGAGTGCTAATTAATACTGCTAACTGTTGACACACAGTACAACAGGAACAAAATTATATTTTGTGGAAAATGCCATTGAACTAATCATTTCAGACATATGTTGACAAATTTAAGCAGTAAAGGTTTCTGGCCAGATATTCATGGTGTCCATGAGGAAAACCTTCATATGAACTGCTTCCTGATGAACTATTTGAAAAGGTGATGATGGAATCCTTTTTTTAAAAAGAGAATTTATTTATTTGAGAGACAGAATAACAGACAGGGAGAGGGAGAGGCAGAGAGAAAGGTCTTCCAAGGGCTAGTTCACTCCCTAGTTGGCCACAAGGACCAGAGCTGGGCTGATCTGAAGCCAGGAGCCAGGAGCTTCTTCCAGGTCTCCCATGTGGCTGCAGGGGCCCAAGGACTTGGGCCATCTTTCACTGCTTTTGAGCCCATTAGCAGCGAGCTGGATCTGAAGTGGAGCAGTCGGGACACAAATCGACACCCATTTGGGATGCTGATGCTACAGGTGGAAGTTTAGCCCATGATGCCACAGCACCAGCCCAACAATATAATTATTAATCTGACAATTCATTGTAACATTGTGATGATGTCATACTGTCTTGGAATTAAATAGAACTTCAGAAAGTGTTCCCTTTGATTATTCATGAACCAACTTCTAAGTAATCATTCTTTTAGGTTTTGAATATATTTGCAAGAATCTTCTGAATGCAGGAAAGGTATTAGGAAATTCTCTCTCTTGCATGCTCTCTCTCTCTCTCTCTCTTCCCCCTTTTAATGTATGATGAATAGAAAAGATTTGAGATCCCCTATGAAAAAGGAGGAGATTAAGGAAACATTTAGCTCATATTTTTAGAAAAATGTAATTTGATCTTCATATTCTTATCATCCACTGGGACATATATTAATAAAAGGCACACCAGCTATCTCAGAGTAACATAATCCCAGGCAAGCAGCACCCAACCAGGAAAACCTAGGTTGGTAGAGAAGCTCTAGGTAGGCTCTGTCTTTGGCCAGGAAAGACAGCATTCTTCCATATTTATAACATGTTCATCTCAGGATTTCACATACTTCACAAGCATTCATTTGGTGATTTTCACAGCATCTCTAGGAACTAGGTAAGTGTGAAAGGATATTATTCCCACAGGAGAACTGAGGACAAGAGTCATACAGGAGATGAGTTTGCCAGGCATCACAATGAAACTGCTAGAAAGTTTATGCCATGCATGTAGTGAGTTCTCAATAAATATCCTTTATCAAGCCGCAGCTCTGCTTCTCCTTTACATAGAAAGCTGATCTCAAGCAATGCTGAAACAAACGTCACTGTGGGTTGTGCCAACTGTACAAACCATCACAGATAAGTAAACTACTTTAGTTCCAAACTAAAGTCCAGACATTGACTCATATTTTGTTTGGGCAGGACAGCAATTCTGTTCTTCCTGTGTTTGGCTGGTCTAAGAACGAGCCAGTTTTATATCTCCTACCTGACAAGAAACCTTAATAAAAATCACAAATGCTTTTAAGTAGATATTTTATTCCTTGGGTAAGAAACTCTGATGTCACAAGTTTCTTTCCTTTAAAAAATCAAAAACTGTTTAGGCTTACAAGAAGAAAATCAGCAAAAGTTGACATCTTGAAAAAATATACTCCGTAGACCAATATATTTAGATAAGGAGTATATTTGATGGGGAAAATTTTTTTAAACATCGGAATATTTAAGATTTCTTTCTTTCTTTCTTTCTTTTTTTTTTTTTTTTTTTGACAGGCAGAGTGGATAGAGAGAGAGAGAGACAGAGAGAAAGCTCTTCCTTTTGCCGTTGGTTCACCCTCCAATGGCTGCCACGGCTGGCACGCTGCGGCCTGCGCACCGTGCTGATCTGAAGGCAGGAGCCAGGTACTTCTCCTGGTCTCCCATGGGGTGCAGGGCCCAAGCACTTGGGCCATCCTCCACTGCACACCCGGGCCACAGCAGAGAGCTGGCCTGGAAGAGGGGCAACCGGGACAGAATCCGGCACCCCGACCGGGACTAGAACCCGGTGTGCCGGCACCGCTAGGTGGAGGATTAGCCTATTAAGCCGCGGCGCCGGCCAAGATTTATTTCTGAGTGTTTATTATATATTTCAAGAAGTTGGAGACTGAGGCAATTTTTGACTTACTGGAAATAAATCTAAATCTGTTAAGGAGTAGGGTGAGGAAGGTTCACGATTGGGGTGTGAAGATATGAAAAGATCAATAGTTCAAACACTCATTATTGATGCAACACTTTCTCCCTATAAACATGAGAGGCTGTATATGAAGAAACACGGCTACTACACTGCTGGAATCTTTCAGCCCTTTCTCCTTGCTCCCCTTTCCCTGAGTTGTTTGTGTGATTTCATTACTGTCACTGATACCCGACAAGAGTGAACTTACAAAGGAAGAAGGTTTACTTTGGCTCACAGTATTGAAGGTTCATTATCCAAGGTAGGGCAGCTGCACTAGTCTGGCATCACTGAAGGCAGTGGATGGTAGGAATCAGAGAGAGGATCACACAGCCAGTCAGGAAGCAGAGAGAGAGCAGCGAGGCCCGACTAGGCTTTTATTACCAACGTTTCAGGAGAACTACCTTCTAAGGGCATGGGCAGTGATCTAAACACCTCCCACAGGACCCACAATTAAGGCAACTCTCCACCTTTAATTCATGAATCACTGGCATCATTCCACTAACCATTAACAAAAGACTTGGGGTTGAAACATCTGTGTGTGTAGGGGAGCCAAACCTGTTCAAACCATAGTGAAAGGCATTTAGAATCTTGTTTCTAAATCAATTTTTCACACAGCAACATGGTGCCTCCCTGGCACTGGTTTATTACTTATCTGTATTTCTGAGCTCTGCTCATGAATGGTACTGCCTGGGGAATCAGAACTAGCTGTTTTCATCTTCCTATATATTTTAATATCACTGACCTTGGATCATCCGTTTGATGCTCCCCAATTTACTTAAATATATAATTACTGGTGACTTGGTTTGTATGCCCCCATCAGCTCACTCTCTGGTCAAGAGAAGTGAGTGTAGAGGATGCAGGCTCTTCTCTGTGGCAGAGTTAGGCTGCTTTTCACTTCCCTGAACACTATTTTTTTTGTATAAAATAAAGATAAGCAGCTGGCCATAAATATAATGACAAGCCATCATTAGCTAGTGATTTCCTGATAGCAGGTTCAAAGAACTGAAATCATGGTGTGGGGGAGGAGGTAGAAGGTGATGATGGCTCACTGAGAGAGCAAACAGAGGCTTAGCAAAGACCTAACAGGGGTGTCAACGTTTTGGCTTTGAAGCTTTGCCTAGGGCCAATTCTCAGTCAAAATCCTTTACTCTCCTTACATCTGATAGATTTCTCTTCACCACCCTCTGTCAAGATCATCATCATTAAAAGATTCTTTTGGAGGCAAGGAATTTTTCCTAGAGAGTCAACTTCACAGTTTTCCTAGGGAAAAGTCAGGAGCTATTCTTCTTCCTCTAGCTCTGTTGATTAACTCCATAAATGCCCACAAAGGACCCAGCTGGGCCAATGCCAGAGCCAGGAGTTCAATCCAGGTCTCACATGGGAGTAGCAGGGACACAATTACTGATACCTCCCAGGGTCTGAACAAGCAGGAAGCTGGAGTTAGGAGCCCAACCAGGTGTTGAATCCAGGCACTCAGATATAAGATACAGGTGTCTCAACCAACATCTAAACTGCTAGGCCAAACATCTGCCCCTTCTGGTGTACTGATGGCTAAATTCCATGGTGAAAATCCAGGTCAACTCAGGATGTTTTGCTAATTTAGAGTTCACTGGGACAAGACTCTGGAGGTTCTTTTTCTATTCACGAAGAAGCAAAGCTTATAGTCATTCTCTTTATTTGTTAGGTGTTTACACACTCATTGGATTTACTCCTTGCATATAAACAGAGCACCTGAATTTCTCATAAAGTGGGCAAAATTATACGTCCCTCTACTTTAGAGTGTTGAAGAATAATAGCACCTTCCCATAAGGTTTCACAAACAATAGTTTTAGTTTAAGACTGATCCCACCCTAAGGTATGATTTCCCAGTTATTTTGGCAGTTGCAATTATAGTTCCTTGGACTTAAATGCTTAATTAGGAGCCTTTGGAAAGTTTCATGTCAAGCTAAAAATATTTCTAATGTACACTTTCTGCTTACTCAAAGCTGCACGGAGCTGTAATTTACAAAGGAAACTTGTTTCCTTAATTGTTGTGTCAGTCAGCAAAAGCACAGGGAGCAGGCACAGAATAATCCGTTTATATTTAGCTATGGCAGTGGCCCTAAAATGTCACAACCTTCATGTAATTTAGGGAAAGGTTAGGGAATGTCATTTCTATAGGACTGATTACAAATTGTTTGATTTTTAAAAATCATGTTCGTCACAGGCTTTTTTTATGGAAGACTTTTATTTCTATCAGTATAATTTTGCTTCTATGCAAAGGTGAAGATTTGAATAAGGTCTTTTCGTTGATTTCTATGCTTTTGTATTATTGTTATTCATTAAAGAAAAGCTAGATTAATAGAAAATACAGATTGATGTGTCAAGTTTGAATTATAGAGGTTTATTTTATCAATAATTCTACTATTTTTATATGGTCTTAAATTACTGAAGAATACATTTTGTTATAGAATAGATCCAGAGCTGAAGAAACTACAGAGAAGTGCACATGTTCACAATGACTCATCTATTTACCAAGTGTGATGAGAGAAAAGGAGAAAAACAAAGAGAAATGAGCAAACAAGAAGGAACAATGCCTTGCATCTCTCTAGCACTCTGTGGCTTTCAAAGCTTTCTTACATCTATAGCTTGAACTTTTCCAGAGAGCGCACAAGGTTTGTTCTTACTAGATGAGCTCATTCCCTCCAAAAAAACATTGTGTCATGCAGTGGTTACAAGCTCATGCTTGAGAGTTAGATGGATGTAAGTTATAATCCTGGTTCTGCCACTTGCATCAGTGTGGCCTTGGATAAACTACATAATGACTCTGAGCATCAGGTTCCTCTTTTGAAAATCTGCGGATTATGACACCTGCTTCAAAGGTGGTCAGGCCACACCAGTGAGGACAGCAAATGCACCAAGTGTGCATTTAACGAATCATAGTTGTCGCTTCTTATCATTGCCTAGCTCTACAAGCATAGTGAATACTTTCCAGCTCATGTATAAAAAGATGGGCTAAAGTAGGATGAACACTGCAGGTTGCATAGTGCTTATTAAGAAAAAAAGGTATTTGTCTTTCTGGAAATCATTTCAACAGTTGAGGTCAATGTATTGGCACATTTGTTTTCAAATTCCATCGATTTCTAAATGTTTCTTCTTTGAAAATCTTCAGCCTGGCCTTTATGAGTTGCTGCTTTAAGAAGGTGGCTATTCAGTTAATAGAACTCAATGATCCCGTGATACCTTCTTCATTCTATTCTAAAGTTTTGCTTAAAATTACTTTTATGCTTTATATGCATTAATCCAGAGGCACTATAACAGCAATCAGGGGTGATAACCAAGATTAATAAATAATCTTCCAAAAGTCATTTTATATTAAATCTGTTTTATGCTCTGCTTGATTTGAAGATTAAATGTTTCATAATAACTATAATAATGTATAGAAGTGATCTGTTATTTATGCAAGTGGACATATGATTTTCATATATCTTAATAAATAAGTCCTGAGACTCAATATTTAATCAGAATTTTATATGTAAGTGAGAAAAGGGACACTTTCATACATATATGAATTTTTTTAGGAATAACCAAGTATAATATTGGCAGAGAGAGAATTACAGATTTATGGTAAATGAAAACAGCATGGAAGAAATATGGAAGTACTATCTTTAACCATGACAGTTTAGGGAGGAATAAACATAAGAGAGAATGGAAAAATCCAGAGGCTTTTATTTTAATATCCTAAGGCTACTCTGACAAACGTCTGGAGGGAGAGTGACTATGATAGAGTAAGGAAAGGAGTGTGCCCATGATACAGCAGTCATGAAAGCTGAGCTAGGATGAGTTGTAAAAAGTCCTTCCAAGCTAGATAAAGTTTTGACTCCCATAATAAGTAATGAGAGACACCTGTCTGCTCATCATCATTAAGGCTTCATAATCACAATAGTGATTTTGAAAAGCTAATGAGAATTATGAGTTTTACACGATGTAGTCTATGAACAGTATGCAATGTGGCTGGGAAGGGAGACTATGAAAAGGTGTGGGATTTATCTTGCATGTTGTGGCAGGGACTGAGGCAGCAGAACAGATTTAAGTTACACTTTCTTGGCAAAACTACTCGTATATTAAATACTGTAGCAGATTACTTGAAATGTGGTGGGAAAGCTCTCTCTATGCTTACTTGAGAGTGGGATTCACTCTCAACAACCTGGGTGCTTTAGGCAAGCGTCTCGGTAGAGGTGAGGCTAGGAATGAAGGCAGAACTAGCCCTAGACTGGGTGTAAAGCAGCTCCCCGTGGGCTTACTGTGGACTCTATCAAAGCGTGTGTGCCTGTGGCAGAACATGCACACATCATTAGAGCTGCTGCCACAGAAGACTGTGCACTGCCTAATCCCCAGGGAGTCACTTGATTCACAGACTTCATAGGTTTATCTATTATTGAAAGACATTTCTGCAAATTGCAGTAAATATTTTTTTTCTGTAAAATCAGTGGAGTTCCTACTTTGGACAAGTTACTATCTGAATTTTCAGAAAATAACAACTATAAACACTGGTAAAAATACTAAAAAGCAGGTATCTGAGGCCCTTGGGGAGTAAACAAATGTAGGAAGATGTTGAAGGGATATAAAGGCTTGAAGTAAGTGACTGGATTGGGTTGAGTTTCAGATTTTCACATATTTCCCCTAAGGGTGGATGAAATAAATAACCAGAGGTATGATCCACTGGAGTGTGAGGCGGGGGAAGTTTATAAAGGAGACAGCCTGAGGAAGGGAACACCCTAAGGTTTCTGTATAAACCACCCCAATGTCTTGCTAACACTTGACACATGCATCTTCAGGACACACTGAAAACCTTATGGAAAGCTATACAGAAGTTTTTCAAAATGTTAGCATATCCAAAGGATCTGAAATTAGTACGTCAAAGAGATATCTGTACTCCCATGTTTCTTGCAGCATTACTCACAACAGCTACGACACAGGAATCAAACTAAGTGTCCATCAATAAATGGATGGGCAATGGAAATCTGCTATCTATCTATCCATCCATCCATCCATCCATCCATCCATCCACACATATACAATAGAGTATTTAGCCTTTAAAAAAAGGAAATTTTGCTATTTGTGACAACATAGAAGAACCTGGAGGACATTATATTATGTTAAATAAGACAGGCACAGGGAGACAAAAATAGAACATGATTTCACTTACATATGAAATCTAAAACAGCTAGAACTCCTAGAAGTAGAGAGTATAATCGTGGTTGCCACTGGCTGGGAGGGTTAGGGGATGGGGAGCTGTTGATCAAAAGATAAAAAATTTCATTTACACAGAGGGATGAGTTTTTGAGATCTGTTGCACAGCATGGTGAGTAAAATTCATAATGTAATTTCTATATTACTAAGGCTGCCAATTTCAAATGTTCTCAGAAAAAATATGTGAAGTGATGAGTATGTGGATTAGCTTTGATTTAATCTTTCTTGAGTGCATACATTATCAAAAAATCACATTGCACCCCATAAGTATATTAATTCACAATTTTCCAACTAAAAATAAAAATGAAATTATAAAAACCAAAAAACAAAAGCAGTATGTAAGTGATCTGATCTGCTAACATCTTTTGAGGAAACAGTTTGCAGTTTGAGACTAACCAAACTAATTGCTTGTTAAAGTGAAAATGTCAACACCCTTTAGAGTAGTATAATAGAATCCTAAGTCTCCACAGCATAGCACTCACAATGTCCAGGAAGAACTCAAAGTTTTATGACCAAAGCCAGAAAAACATGACCCATTTTCAAGTAAGAACAGCCAACAAATGCCAACCCCCAAATGACCCAAATTTTGTAATTATTAGCTAGATATTTTAAAACAGCTATTATAATGTGCTCAGTAGAATCAATAAAAATACATTTGGAATGAAAAAAAGTCTCAGCAGAAAAAATTAAAAAACAAAAACTCTACACTCATATTCAAAAAATTTCCACACTGCTTTCTATAATGATTGTACTGATCTGCATTACTCAAAAAAACCAAATTGGATATACTCTACAATTCGGCTATCCCATGTCTGGGAATATACCCAAAAGAAATGAAGTCAGCACATGAAAGAGAAACCTGCACTCCCATGTTTATTGCAGTCCAATTCACAATAGCAAAGACATGGAATCAATATAGATGACCATCAACTGATGACTGAATAAAGCAAATGTGATGTATATATAAACAATGGGACATTACTCAGTCACGATAAAGAATAAAATCCTGGTATCTGCAACAAAATGGATGGAACTGGAGATCATTATACTAAGTGAAAGAAGCCAGACTCAGGAAGACAAATTCCATAGTTTCCTATTAAATGTGCAAGTTAATATATACAGAGACTATAAAAATGCATGCTACTTCATCTTGGATATAGATAGTTATAAATGTCTTCACTGAACTATACCCTCTACATAATAATATACCCTTCTTTCCTTACTTTGTCATCATTGTCATGAATCCCACATTATGTAATATTAATATCCATACTGTCAAGAAAAATAACATGTATGTCTATGTATATAATATTTACATATGAAGTGAATATGGAAAAACATTAAAAGTTGTTAAATGTAGTAAATAAATAAAAATATTTTTTAAAATTCCCAAACAGATGTAGTATCTGGCAGGAAGGATGTCTTTTATTACCTTGCAGAAGAATATTCTATGGTTGTGAATCAAACACATATTCCAGAAAAATACCTAAAACTTATTGCTCTGGAAAGGCCAGAGAATAGTTAAGATTGGTCTAGAGAAAAATTGTTTTTAAGTATTTGGACTCAATTTCATACACAAAGTTAACTAAAACATCATTTGTCAATGCTAGATGAGAACAGAAATATATGTTTCCCACTCAGTCCCATATTCTAACAGACTTCTAGGAAAATACAACAAATAACAACATTTATAAAAAGAATATCAGCTATCAAAATTTTTTGGTTTGTAACTATTTAAAAACGTTTGTGTTTCTTTTAGGTTATACAATACGAAGTATGTAGATATACTTCATGGCTATGAAACTGATATCATTTGTAAACAATGCTGTCAAGCTATATTATTTTGGTTGGTATGTATTTGTCATACATGTTTGGTATGTATTAGCATAGGGAAAATTTGTGAATGATTACTTAATCTGATTTACTGATTTCTATTTATAAAGCAGCATTCTGTTTCTTCATCAAGGAATACAGAGGAACAAGGTACTTTGATGATGATATTCTAGCACACTGCAAAAAGAGGCAAAGGAATCATTCAGTCAGTAGTGCTTGTATAGGAAAACAATTGTGGGGGCACTGGATGGTGATGTCCTATTCAGAAAGTTGGTGACACAGTGTTTGAAGAAACAATGAAAGAGCTATCAGAGAACTGGTGTCCATAATACACATATCACCAAATTTCTATTCAGCTGCATTAATTCAATATGGAATGGATTCTCCAATATTAAAGGTAGTAAGGCATATATATGAGGGTTCCTCAAGAAAGTTGTGGAAAAATGGATTAAAAAATAAATTTAGGGGCAGGTTGTATCTTAGTGGTTAAGATGTCAGTTAAAATGCCTGCATTCCATATTGAAGTACATGGGTTCAATTCTCAACTCAGGCTGCTGACTACAGCTTCCTGCCAATGCAAACCCTGGGAAGCAATGAGTGGTGACAGCTCAGGTATTCAAGTCCCTGACACCCCTCTTGTTGACCTCAATTGAATTTTTGGCTCCCGGCTTTGGTCCAGCCCAGTCTCCATCATTGTGTATATTTGGAGAATGAATTAGCACATAGGAGCTCTCTCTCTCTGCCTCTCAATTAAATGAACAATAATTTTAAAAGATACATTTATTCTGGTATAAAAAATTGAAATCCATACATATGAAGGTCCTTCAAACAGTTCATGGAATCATCCTTATTTTGAAACAATTACATGGATTTCAGAATTTTTGCACCAAAATAAACAACTTTTAATTCCATTTTCCATGAACTTTTTGAAGTACTCTTTATACAATGACTTTTCAAGTCAATTTTGCCAGGATTTATACTATTAATCTTTTCCTGTCCAAAGAAGACTTTATAGCACAGGAAATCCAGTATTACTGAGAAGTAAGTCTTTCATTTGTGCCTTCTAGATCTATATTTATGTGTGATTCAATGAACACATACTGATCTTTTTAATGTAATCATCCTCTTGTGTCTTTTCTTCAATATTCATGACTATATTACAAGTTTCTCTAACAGTCTACATAGCACTTAGCATAGCTGTTACGTGCAGAGGTAGGGTAGGCAATTGTAAGTGCAGATTTAAAAATAATTTCCTGTGTTCAGACCTGGGAAAGCAACTTGAATGTGCCAGATAATAATTTCTTTCTCTTTTAAATGGGAATAGTAATAATGACTATCTCTTAGAGCTGTTTTTTTTTTCTGTAGGACAGAGCAAGAAAAGTACATATATTAGAACCTGAGACATAGTACATGTTCAATAAGTAGTAGTTACTATGCTTATAGTAGTGTACTTAATAAAAATCAATTCATTAATGAATAAATAATTACATAATTTTATTAACAACAATTTTATCCAATATTGGCTTCCAAGAGATCTTCAGTGGCTCATCTGGAGGTTTATATAAAAGTACCAGTAAATTATTTATCTACTCAGTTTCATATTCTAAAAGACTTGTGGGAAATAAAATATAACAATAAAGATAATATAAACTATGATTTTTATAGCCACATGAATTCCACAGCTATTTATCAGTATCTACAAATTTCATTGTATTATCCAAAGAGAGTGTGGAACGCAGAATGGAAATACAAAATAGAAAAATAAAAAAGCTATTGCCTTATTCTCAACTCTTACAACTTTCCTTTAGAAAATGAAACAACAGATAATAGTCTCAAGACATTGCATCTACCTGGAGACTATAAAATTAATCACCAAGTTGGATAAAAATGGACACTTCAAATTTTTGTATACTTTTGCTTTAACAAACATAATCCAAATTTCAGATATTTATCCAAGGCTCACATGATCATCAATTTATGCCTACAAGCCCCATTTTTAGATAATATAACAAAGCTCATCACTCTTCTCTTTTCTAATCAGATAGATATGCCCAACAAAATTTCAACTCAGAATTATATTACTAGAGAGGAATCCAATGAAGGCAAAAAGAGCTACAAAAAATAATAAATAATTAAAAACATCAACATAGTCAGTGTCATGATGTTAAATGTTTAACAACTGCATTCCAAGAAAACAATAAAGTCCTGACTTCTAGCATTTGCCAGTTTCTGTGGCATAAATTTCCCATTCATTTCTGACTTAAAGCTACTAATGTGATGTCACTGAATATGGAATTGGGAAAAGAAATGCAGCAATACACTATTATACAGCCATTCTACCATAAAGATTTGATAGATGCAAACAACCAGAAGAGTTATGACAGTAAAGTGGAGAATTAAAAAGTGTTGGTTTTTGAGTGTTTATTACTTTTGTTTTTAGTGTAACATTTAAATGTAATTTCCATAATTTAATTTGCAATAATGATCATGCTGAAGAACTGACTTGAAAAGTTTCTGAAAATTGAATTGTTGGCTCTTGTGAGCCCTTGTGAGCAAAATCCAGTTGCTCACAACATTGAGTTAGGGTAATGGTTAAAGTCATGGTACATGGATTTGAAACTAATCTCTGCCACTTTCAGATATTACTGGTTAAATTATCTGATCTCTTTAGGTCTCAGTGCTCTGATTATATAATTATAGTATTTACTTCATAGATTTATTTTGCAAAGATAAAATGAGGAAATATGTGCATGATCCTTCACAATATGTCTGAAACATAATAATTCACTCCATTTTTATTAGAAATTTTTCTACCACAATGCATTGTTTATAAAATTATTCTACTTATGCTGAAGAAAATGAGTGAAATTCTGAGGCAATATCTATTTTTCTTTCTTTTCCTTTCCTTTCTTCCCTTCCATCCTCCTTCCTGGCCCTCCTTCCCTCCCTTCCTCCTTCCTTCCTTCCTTCCTCCCTCCCTCCTTCCCTCCCTTCCTTTCCTCCCTCCCTCCATCCTTCCCGGCCCTCCTTCCCTCCCTTCCCTCCCTTCCTTCCCTCCCTCCCTCCCTCCCTCTCTTCTTCCTTCTTTCCTTCCTTCCTTCATTCCTTCCTGAGAGGCAGGGAGGAAGAGAGAGAGAGAGGAGAGTTAAAGGTAGAGGGAGAGGGAAAGACAGAGAGAAAAGGAGAGAGAGAGATTAAGCAAGCAAGCACTACCATTCACAAGTTTATTCACTCTCCAGTTGCCCACAATTGGCTGGCCTGGGTTGGAGGTGAGGTTTGGGAACTCAGTCAAGCACTCCTCTGTGAGTGCAGGTACCCAACTACTTCAGCCATCACCTGCTGCCTCCCAGAGTGTGCATTAACAGGAAGCTGGAACTGGCAGTGCAGCCAGGACTTGAACTCAGGCACTCCAATATGGGATGCAGGCATTTCAACCTAAGTGGAAGTCCAAATGCTCATATATATTTCTTATTTTGTCATCTAAGAATCTAGAAACTGAAAGTTTTTAATTATCTGGACTGTGAGGAAGAAATGGATTCCATACATAGAGGGGTACATCTGCAGCAAGAGTATTCTCAGGTATTAATTTTGATTAACTGAGGATGTCATGTGGAGAAAGATCCCGAGGCTGCTTTCCAGGCTTAGCAGGAAATAGCAATTTAACACAGAAGCCACTATAGCTAGTGACCAGGAAGACAGAAACCACTGCATCCACTGAATATCCTTGATCCAGGTCTGTGCATGTAGTGTGTAGAAAATTTGGGTTGTACCCTACTTATAAAGAAAGGAAAAACTCACCACTTGAGTATATTCCTGAGTTGGGAGGCATCACACATTTGAAAGGGAGGTTGACTCAAATGTAATAGTGACTTCATTAAAAATGTATGCAATTTATTGTCACAGTTAGAGCCAGAAAACAAACCTGGCACAATTCAGAATGTTTTCAGGGGAGGAGCAGCTGGAATATGTTATCAAGTAAATGGGACTGGGAATAAAGAGAAGAATCACTCCTGGCTGTTCTTCCACATTTCATTCTGAGCCTTATGACAAAAATAGCAATGCTGGAATACTATTTGGGATATGTGTTAATATGAAAAGATTATAGACTTTGCTTTTTCCATATACAAAAAGAAATTCCAGCAGACTCTTTCAGCATTCTAAAGTACCTTTAAGAGAACCAGGAAGAATTATTATTATTTTTTTTTTACCAAGGTTCATCTTGTTTTATGAGTCTACAGTGTGTAAAACCCTTGACAAGTGTCAGACTACCTACAATCAGATTTTCTCAAATTACAAAAATCAATTCCTAGATTCTTCAAAATCTTCCATGGTATTCTTTGTAGAATATCTATGCAAAAAACTCAAAATATCCATTCTAATTACATACATACTTCAAATTCAAAAGAACATCCATAATATTCAATCTTGAACCTGGTAGTAAGAATTACTTTTGAGCAGTACATGTCTTAGAAAATTATACTAATTTTAAGAGTAACTACTTTATGGTCAATTCAACCCTTTTTCTTAAAACTACACTCAAGCTCCCATATAGTTATTTTTTTTCTTACATTAAAAGCTTAAAGAATGCTGGCGCTGCCGGCGCCACGGCTCACTAGGCTAATCCTCCGCCTTGCGGCGCCGGCACACCGGGTTCTAGTCCCGGTCGGGGTGCCAGATTCTGTCCCGGTTGCCCCTCTTCCAGGCCAGCTCTCTGCTGTGGCCAGGGAGTGCAGTGGAGGATGGCCCAAGTCCTTGGGCCCTTCACCCCATGGGAGACCAGGATAAGTACCTGGCTCCTGCCATCGGATCAGCACGGTGTGCCGGCCGCGGCGGCCATTGGAGGGTGAACCAATGGCAAAAGGAAGACCTTTCTCTCTGTCTCTCTCTCTCACTGTCCACTCTGCCTGTCAAAAAAAAAAAAAAAAAGCTTAAAGAATGCAAAGTACAGAAAGTCACATAACAAGCAGTGGTATATAGGAGTTCCAAATTCACAATTGTTACATTGTATTTTATTTCTTATTTATTCCTTTGGTTTTAAAAAAGAACTAAATAAGCAGGTAAAGCCCCGGCCTGCAGTGCCGGCATCCCTTATGGGCGCCAGTTCAAGTCTGACTGCTCCACTTCCGATCCAGCACTCTGCTCTGGCCTGAGAAAGCAGTAGAAGATGGCCCAAGTGCTTGGGCACCTGCACCCATGTGGGAGACCCAGAGGAAGCTTCTGGTTCCTGGCTTCCCATCGGCCCAGCTCCTTCCATTGTGGTCATTTGGGGAGCAAACCAGCACATGAAAGATCGATTCTCTCTCTCTGTCTCTCTCTCTGTTTCTCTGCCTCTACCTCTCTCTAACTCTGCCTTTCAAATAAAAAAATCTTTAAAAGAACTACACAACTGTGAAGAAGATGAGGTGTCTCCTTCCCGAGGTCATTTGTTTAACTGCCTTAGCAGGTAGATCTGTTAACCATAATCCATTTATAGCATTGCATAATGTTTCTTTTTTTAGTTCAGATTTTTTTTAAAAAATATTTTTTCTTACATCATTTATTTTTAACATTTTTTGATGAACACGAAACACTTCTACATTTTATGGGCACAGTGTTATATTTCAACAATGATGCACTGTGCGAACCAGTCAAATTAGGCAGCTAACCTTTCACATTGCCTTATCTTTCCTCAGAATGGCTATTATCAGAAAGACAAAGCTAACAAAAGCAGACAAGGATGTGGAGAAAAAGAGAACCCTTCTACACTGCTGGCAGAAATGCAAATTACAACAGCCATTATGGAAAATGGTATGGAGCTTCCTCAAAAAACTAAACTAGATCTATCATATGATCCAGCCATCCCACTTCTGGGTATGTATCTGAAGGAAATGAAACTAACATATGCTAATATCCAGGATATATTAGGAATTCAAACAACTCAATTGCAATAAAACAGATAACCAATTAAAAATGGACAGTAGATCTAAACAGAAATTTCTCTAAGGAAGACATATGTGAGCTACAGGTACAGAGAAACAATGCTAGACACCAGTAATCACTAGGGAAATGTAAATCAAAACCACAACGAAATATCATCTCACCCCAAGAAAACTTGCTACTATCAAAAAGAAAACGATAACAAGTGTTGGCAAGGATGTAAAGAAAAGGGAATTATTGCACACTCCTGATGGGGAAGTAAATTTGACAACCACTGTGGAAAACAGTATGGAAGTTTCTCAAAAAATTAAAATAGAATTATCAGATAATCCAGCAGTCTAACGGCTGGGTGTGTATCCTACAGGAACAAATACATGTGTCCAAGAGACACCTGCACTCTCATGTTTACTGCAACATTATAGCCAAAAAAATGGAAACATTACATATCCAAGTTCCTGGGTTCGAATCTCAACTTTGGCTTCCTGCTAATGCACACTCTGGGAGGCAGCAGTGCTGACTCAAGTACTTGGGTACCTGCCACCCACATGGTAGTCCTAGGACAAATTCCTGGCTTGTAGCTTTGGACTGGCCCAGGCCTCCTGTTGATGTCATCTGATAAGTGACCCAATGAATGGAAGATAGATGGGTGGGTCTCTCCCCTCCCCCCGCTGCCTTTCAAATAAAATGAAAATAAATAAATAGTTTATCTGAACTTAATGACCAAAGGTTGGTCAGGAGAGGGGAGAGGGCAGGTACCAAAACACATCATATAGATATAACAAGCTATAATGTACCATAGTACAGTGGGGGACTGTAATTCACAAAAATTCTTGTGTACTATATAAAGAAAGAGGAGATAGAAGCTGGTAGACTCCAAACACAAAGAAAAAGGACTGTATAATGTTTTTGTTTTATTTATATATATATATGCATTATAATTTTACTTATTCTCTTGTACTTCTTTCATTTTAAGTTTATGATTTGAGATTGATTTTTGTTGACAAATACCAGTAGGTCATTTTAAAAAATTGCTGTATAATTATTCCATCACATAATGTGCTATAACTTATTTTCTATGGGTGGTAAATTCTGAAAGATGTAATTTGTCATCTTTAAAATTTTCTTGCTTTCCAAATAATCTGATTAAAAATGGGCCAACAATCTGAAGAGATATTTCTCCACAAAAGATATACAAAATGTTCACAAGCCTATGAAAAAATGTCCCACATCAGTCATCATCTGGAAATGTAAAACAAAACCACAATGAGCTTTTGTCTCACCCCAGTTACAATGGCTGTAATCAAAAAAAAAAAAAAAAAAAAGGAACAAATGAAAAACATTATTGGTAAGCATGCACAGAGACTCCTATGTACTGTTAAGTGGAATGTATATTAGTACAGCCCAGCATAGAAAAGAATATAGAAGTTCCAAAAATAGAACTGGCAATTGATCTAACTATCCCACTACTAGGTATAAATCCAAACACAGAGTTTAGTATGCCAGTATGAGACACAGGTGCCTTAACTGATGTCTTAATCACCTGGCCAAATGTCTAGTCCTAAAAAACAGCGATTATTTTTATACCTTTTACAACAGAAGGAACCACTACATTTACCTGAGGTGATGCATGTTAGTTCAAAGTATACAATATGATAAAACATGAAAAGTTTGATTCGTTCCAATTCTATGCAAATGCTGAATAATATCATCATGATGGCTCCAGACCTGGAGAGTGGCTAACCAATTACAAACAAGGTTACAAAAAATATTTAAATTCATATTGCTTTTCAGCTTTAACTGATAACTTATTGACAATCACATTAAAATCATTTAGGGACGGGCATTGTGGCATAATTGGTAAAGCTGTCACCTGCATCACCAACATCCCATGTGGGCACCAATTCACATCCCAGCTGCTCCACTTCTAATCCAGCTCCCTGCTAATGGCCTGGGAAAAGCAGCTGAAGATGGTCTAAGTATCTGGGCCCCTGCCAACCATGTGGGAGACCAGATGAAGCTCCTGGCTTCAGTAACTCTGACTCCCACAGCCCTGGTGGATCAAAGCTCAAAGGCAGGCCGGGGCTGCTCAAGTCCACTGACAGGCTGCTTAATTGTCAAGTGTATCCCTGAACAAAAGTGATCAAGTGTCAGCTCGATCCTGGTTTGCTTCCCAGTGGTTTCACCATATGCAGTATGTGTTCGGTTAGTATTACTAGAAAAAGAGGGTGAGTGTGTGCTTGCTTTTATAAACATAATTTGCTCCTTAACTTCTATTCTTGGGTAAATTATCTGTTTTTGTAATGGGGAAATGTGAAGGAAGAGTTGATTTTTTTTGGGGTGGGGGGAGAGCTTGTTTGGTTCAGAAAAGATTTCTATCTTGTGACTCTTGTAGAAGATGAGTGCATTTGGGTGAAGATGATGTTTGACTAAATGAGCTGTTGGAGGACTTTCTTTTGGCAAACACAGAGCAGGGTTTCTCAACTCTGGCTCTATTAATATTTTGGGCTGCGCAATTATTTGTTGTGACAGTTTACACCATGCTTCACAGGGTGTTTAGTAGTTTCCCGGGCCTTCACCCATTGGATGCCCATGGCATTGTACCCTTCTCCTCCTGTACTTTTTAAAAAGATTTCTTTCTTTATTTGAGGAGGGAGGGAAGAGAGACAGAGATGGAGATAGAGATAGAGATAGAGATCTTCCATTTCACTCCCCAGATGGCTGCAACCTCCAGGTCTGGACCAGGCTAAATCCAGGAGCCCTGAGTTCCATCTGATTCTCCCACATGGACAGCAGGATAGCAGGGAGCAATATTAGAAGCAGAGCAGCCAGGATTCAAACAAGTTCTCTCATATGAACGGCAGCATCTCAAACAGCGACTGAATGCCCTGCACCACAATCGTCCCTCTTGCCCACCCCAGCCCAACCTTTTTTAACAAAATCACTGTCAATTGAGAATCACTGGTGTAAACAATCATCTAAAACATGCATAACAGTAAAAAGGCCCTTTCTTTCCCTTTGCTTTCTCTTCTATTTACTAAACAAACTGCTATTTACGCTTAATGATCTTATTGCTAGTTCAGATGCTATCTCTTCTCTAAACATTTACCTGATGCTTTGGGCCAGAAGTATTCCTTCTGGGACCCAAAATTCATGAAGAAAATTCATATTTTTCATTCAAAAATTCATATCATAAAATTCACAGAATTTTAGGATGATTAGTCTAAAATCTCTCAGACAGCTCCAGACACTGTGCCTTGCACATAGAATACTCAGTAGCTATGTGTTGAATGAATGACTCAGGGAGTTGAGAAAGATCGAGAAATAGAGCAACAGAGAGAGAGAGAGAGAGAGAGAGAGAGCAAGCAGGTGAGATAGACCTTTAATATCACCATAATGTAAGCAGACCTAAAATGCTCCTTTATTTGGTTTGCTCTACAAATATCCTTTGAGCTAAATATAGTTTTCACCTAATTGCTGCACAAAGTTCCAATCAAAAATTAATAGTTACACAGAGCGAGGAGAGGCAGAGAGAAAGAGAGAGAGAGGTCTTCCATCTACTGGTTTGCTCCCCAGTTGGCCATAACGACTGGAGCTATGCCAATCTGACTCCTGAAGCTTGGAGCCTCTTTCAGGTCTCCAACGCAGGTGCAGGGACCCAAAGATTGAGCGATCTTCCACTGCTTTCCCAGGCCATAACAGAGAGCTGGATGGGAAGTGGAGCAGCCGGGACTCAAACCAGTGGCCATATGGCATGCCAGCACTGCAGGTGGCAGATTTATTCGCTTTGTCACAGTGCCAGCCCTCCAATCAAAACTTAATTCCTTTGCTGTCCTGAGGTTTTTCAGATTTCAAGAATGTATAGAAACAAGCAATACCTACTCACTAAGAGCCTTTCCATAGGAAACTCTTGCAGAATGGGATACTGAGTCTTCAAGAGGGAAGTACATTCAAACATCTCTGTAGAGCTACAGCACTATGAGAGAATAACAGGCAAAGGATAAGCAGACGTGGGCCATACCATGACCTAATCTGCAATGAGTATAATATATAGGACTATATTATAGATAGATAAAGAGATAATATTTCTATATGGGAGTATAAATAATTTTTGTGGGTTGCATTAAAACCAGGATCATATAAAAAATCATAAGGGGCAAGCATTTTGGTCCATTGCTTATATCCTACATAAAAAGGTCTGGTCTGAGTCCTAGCTACTCTGTGCTTCTTCTGTAGCTTCCTGCTAATTCACCTGGAAGGCAATAGAAGGTGGCCCAAGCCTCCGTTGAGTTTCTGGCTCTTGACTTCAGCCTGGTCCAGTCCAGGCTATTTTGGGCATATAGGGAGGGAACTAACACATGAAGTCTTATCTGTTTGTTTCTGTCTCTCTTTGTATTTAAAATAAAATAGAATTAAATAACCAAATAATCAATCTAAACTTAGAATAATGAATTCTAGGGTTGGGAAGGGTAAGCTGAAATCAAAGCTATTTTTTAATGAGAAGTATGACAAATATCTTTTTTGATGATTTCTTATAATTTTTTGCAGCTTCTGAAGTGGAAAGACTGATAGACAACGACTTCCACTATTTCTAACGTACAAAAAAATGACTGCTCTTTCTAAATTTAGGTCATTATAATTAGCTGGATTTTCCCAGTGTATTAGCAGGGCTAATTGGGACCTAATGACCAATCTCACAGGAAGAAGGGTGACTAAAGTGCCCCTAATGTCAAGTATGTACATATGTATCTCTTAATGGTTGGAGCAGATTGAACTGGTTTCTTTATGTGCAAGCCTGCAGTTTTATCCTTCATACTCTGAAAGAGTATGTGCAATCAGGATCCATGCCATGGCTCTACAAAGGAAAATGGTGCAAGAAGGGCCACCAAATCAGAGGGTGGCTTTTCCACTAGGGAAGTGCAACTGCCTGCTGGCCTAGACTGTCCCCATGAAGACAGCTGTGATTGGACAACTGAGATGGGGTCTTAGACCCCCAATATTCCTCCTATATTTGTTGATTTTGTCTGATTGAGGCTTTGTCTCTACAATTAAAAATATAGCATTCAGGGACATTGATTTACTTTAATATACAAATGTTTAGTTTTTTCATTCATCATTTACGTATTCGTTTACTCATTCAGCAAATACAATGCTTCCTGTGTGCCAGTGAGAGGAGAAAAACAGGACTGATCCTGAGAACTATCTTAGGTTTCCCAGTAATGAACGGAGTCTCTGTGCTTCCCTAAGCTTTCGGGCCTGCTGCCAAACTCAACTTAGAGTAGGCCTTCAAGGTTCTGCATGTTGTACAGAGGGGCTCCCACAAGCTTCTGAGAAAGGGTAATACCTAAAGCAAGATTATAAATCTAAGTCAAGCTGTGTTTGTCTTGACTATAAGACTGTTCTAACCCTCACTCATGGGAGGGAGAGAACTCTCTTGCTGGAGCACCAGTTGATCAAATTTATCCCAGCAATTCATGCTGGCGTTTTCTTGTGCCATCTGCCCAGGGCACTATGTTAGTTACCAGAGGCATGTGTACAAAAACCCAGAAACTTTACCCTGAAGGATCTCACATTCTAGTAGGGGAAGGAGACAACAAATGCATGAAGAGAATACTGAAACATACAATCCATTCAAAAGTTTATAAATGCAATAGATGGGGGAAAACAAGAGCAGAGAAGCAAAGCAGGGAGTGTTGGCGATGGCAGGTGAGTGCTTGCTGTCTGCAGAGTAGATTTTCCGGAAGATGAAGAAAAAGATAGCCTGAAGGCATGCGATATTTTAAGGCAGGTGAACATTACACCAGGGAATAAGGTTATAGATGTCAGGATGCAGCAAAAGTGCAC
This sequence comes from Oryctolagus cuniculus, assembly GCF_964237555.1. Taxonomy (NCBI): domain Eukaryota; kingdom Metazoa; phylum Chordata; class Mammalia; order Lagomorpha; family Leporidae; genus Oryctolagus; species Oryctolagus cuniculus. The sequence goes on from NC_091436.1 coordinate 99,744,523, forward strand.
CAGACAAATGTGTTTTGGGGATTTTTGTTATTTCCTAGGCTGCTCTTAGAGCAAAATTCATCCAGCAGTTACAGGCGTGGTATGGACAGATGACAACATTAACAAGAGGTCCTCAAAGATCCTGAAGCCTGAAGAGGTCTCTTCATGTGACAAAATGGGAACATTACGATTTCTCCTGCCTGCCTCTTAGGGTTGCTGTGAGGAACAAAAGGGAAAATAGATAGAAAGCTTCTTTGAAAATAATGAGCGCTCTACCACACACCGGCAAGGGATTCTTGTTACAGAATTGTGGTAATAGTGGACTGACTACTCCTGAATGCAAACTCTATTAACAGTAGTAAAGATGAGAAAGAGAAATGACACGCAGGTTTGCTTGCAATTGTGCTTGTATATATCAAGCTGTCAGCTGACTACATCCAGGTGAAGCAATGTCCTCCCTTCCTCACCTGGGGATGAAATGAACTAGGAAATTTGTTCCTCTGTTGTTATTTTGCCCCTTACCATGAGACTGCAAAGCAATTTTAGTGTAAACTTATTTATTTTTACCCTAATAAGTGAACTGAAAGATAGGTTAATTTTGCAGGCTTTTCAATTAGTGAGGCAACAGAAAAAGTCAATAACATAAAAATCTCAAAAGGGCAAACTGATAAAAAATTTCTTCTAAGAGGATATACCAAATACTAGAATTATTCAATATTTTGATGCAAGAAATAAAACAATTTTCTAATTTAGTTACCATTTATGTTCTCTTTTAAAAATTAAAAAGTTTCTCTTCATTATTTAGGATTCCTTCTATAAATTTATAAAGATCAGAAGTTCATAAATTTCAAGATCATTTCTGGCCGGCGCCGCGGCTCAATAGGCTAATCCTCCACCTAGCGGCGCCGGCACACAGGGTTCTAGTCCCGGACGGGGCGCCAGATTCTTTCCCGGTTGCCCCTCTTCCAGGCCAGCTCTCTGCTGTGACCAGGGAGTGCAGTGGAGGATGGACCAAGTGCTTGGGCCCTGCACCCCATGGGAGACCAGGAGAAGCACTTGGCTCCTGCCTTTGGATTGGCGTGGCGGCCATTGGAGGGTGAACCAACTGCAAAAGGAAGACCTTTCTCTCTGTCTCTCTCTCTCACTATCCACTCTGCCTGTCAAAAAAAAAAATCATTTCTATTGACCAATTGCTTCCAAAACAATAGGCAAGATGTTTGTAATTCATTTTTATCCCCAGTTTTCAATTAGTAAATATTCAAAGAGAACAATAATTTTCTAAAGTAATATCTAATATTAGTTTTAATATCTAAGCCAAAGATCTAATGTTTAATTTTCTTCTCACCAGAGTATGGTGATCCTGGATGAAAACAAGAATTACAGGAGTGAACACTCAAAATGATTCTTAGTAATAGAAATAAGTTAGAAGCATTTGGAAGAATCTGACAAAAACACCATTTGATTTGTAACTGGCCAGATTTCACCATGTGAAATATATTTGAAGGTGCTGTTGCCACAATCCACATAATCTAGCCAAGAGTATTTGGTTTACAAAGCTAATTATAATTTTTTCCATTCTGGTGTTTCTTACTTCTGAGCCACTGAGCTGGCATATGGTTTGGACCATAAAGTACAACCTTGTTGTGTCACAGAAGCAGGATGCAGACTAGAATGAAGCATCTGGTAGACCCAGAACAGGCCTGGTCAGGGACTCGAGTGAGTTCAGCACCTGCCAACAACAGGCAGGGCTTCCTGCAACAGCTGTTACTGGCTCATAGATTATTCCAGGAAAAAGTGTTTCTGTCCAAATAGCAACACTGACAAAAGGCATAGACAGAATAAACAATTTCACTGGGTAGAAATTCTCAGAAATTTTATGAATTTTTACATGTGAAAATTTTTACATGTGAATTCTGGCAGTTTTAGGTCTTGTTTATTTTTAATCATACATATCAAAATAATCAACAATAACAGTGTGATGTATTGTATTAAGAGTATGTGATAAATATTCTTCCACAAAAAAATCCAACATAATAAATCCAACACAATGCTCTGTCAAGCAATAAACACCTCAATGTGCTCGCAGCTTGCTATAATCTTAAAAAATATTTCTTTCCTCATTTGAATACTAATGTATCTATTTCCAATTGAATATTAGAAAAGTATTACACACAGATTTAAATGGCTGGGTTTTAGAATGATGCCCCACACCAAATCCAAGTCCTCATCCCCAGAACCTGTGACTATGTTACCTTACTTGGCACAGGAACTTGGGAAATGTGATTAAAAATCCTGAGATGGGTTCATCACTGGTGATCAAGGCGAGCTGAATGTGGTCACAGCAGCTCAGGGGCAGGATGATCAGAGAGAGCTGGGTGACGTGGAGTCATCGGCAAGGAATGCAGGGTGCCTCCAGAATCTGGCAAGGGAGGGAAATGTCATCTCTCCTAGAGCCACCCAAGGGGGCACAGCTCTGCTGGTTCAAGTCCCTGTCAGCTCTCTGCTAATGCTCCAGGGAAAGCAGCTTGGGACCCTGCCACCAATGTGGAAGACCTGGAGGGAGTTCTGGGCTCCTGGCTTTGGCCTGGACCAGCCCCAGCCATTGTGGCCCTTTGGGAAGTAAACCAGCAGGTGGAAGGAAGATCCCCACCTCCATACAGGGATATCTCTTCCCCATCCCTTCTCTGTATGTAACTTTTCAAATACACAATAAATGCTTAACATTTTTTAAATGGAACACAGCTCCGCCTCTACCTTGATTTCTGCCTCATATGATCTTCTGTGGACTTTTGATCTCTAGAACTTTAACATAATAAATTCGTGAAGTAGACCATCTTTTCTAACAAAGTTCAGCAGACAACATAGGAAGAAAGGTTAACTGGAATAAAATTCTCAGAAAACTATGCATGCTCATCTACATCCAAGAGTAAATCCCTAAGTGTTTATTACAAACATTCTTTTCATCAAGTGGGAATTCTGTAGAGATACAGGGGTCCCAATGACATGCTCCCAAGCAGAGCCTGTCTGGGGAGTAACAATGGTTCATGTAAGGAACATTCACCATTCACATTGGTGTTATAGAGTCGGGGAGCCCTGGGGCTGCAACTATAGTCATTTCAGGATTTGAGTCTTCTCCAGTCAACCATGGAAGGGTGTGTGCAGGAGACAGATTCTGAAAGACCCCATGAGGGGGAAAGAGGGCACTGTGGAGCAAGCTATGACTTAACCCCTTCTGGTAAGAGCCGAGTAGGAAAGTAATAGGCTCTCTGAGAGCAGCAGGGAGAAAATAAAAGGGGCGGGGTGAGGTTGTAATGACACCCTGAGCACAGAGAAAATTCATTGTTTCTGATGTATTGGGCAATAAGTAGCATGGCAAGGGGCCTAGGGAGAAAAACTAGAAATCACTCAGCAGAATTCTGCAAGGGTAGTTTCGGCACGGACGCTAAGGCACAGAAGAGAGGCACTAGTGACCTGGACCACAAGAAATGTCACAGGAGTACAACAGTCCAGGTAAGAAATGATTGCTAGGGCCAGTGCTGTGCTAATAGCAGGAAAAGCCACCACCTGCAAGGCTGGTATCCCTTATGGGCACCAGTTCATGTCCCAGCTGCACCACTTCCAACCCAGCTTCCTGCTAATTGCTTGGGCAAAGCAGAAGATGGTCTAAGTGTTTGGGCCCCTGCCATCAATATGGGAGACGGAGATGAAGCTCCTGGGTCTGGCCAGGTCCTAGTGCTGGCCATAGCGGCCATCTGGGGAGTGAAACAGAGGATGGAAGATCTCTCTCTTTGTCTCTCTTTTAACAAATCTTTTTTTTTTTTTTTAAAGAGAAATGATTGCTTTTATGCAAAGCAGACGGAAGGGTAAGTTGAAAGACAAGTAATGGCAGATATAACCAGATATGCAGAACATTCTAACACATTTTAAAAAAAGATTTATTTTTTTTTCAAACTTTTATTTAATGAATATAAATTTTCAAAGTACAGCTTATGGATTACAATGGCTTCTCCCCCATAACGTCCCTCCCACCCGCAACCCTCCCCTTTCCCACTCCCTCTCCCCTTCCATTCACATCAAGATTTATTTTCATTTCTCTTTATATACAGAAGATCAGTTTAGCATACATTAAGTAAAGATTTCAACAGTTTGCTCCCAATTTGAAAGTCAGAGTATGCATGTGTGTGTGTGTGAGAGAGAAAGAGTGTGAGAAAGAGAAAGAGAGAGAGAGAGGAGAGAGAGAGAGATACATCTTCCATCTGCTGGTTCACTCCCCAGATATTTGCCAACAGCTGGAGCTGGGCCAGGCCAAAGCCAAGAGCCCAGAACTCTATCAGGGTCTTCCACATGGGGGACAGGAGCCCAGACACATTAGCAGGGAACTGGATGGGAGGTAGAGCAGCTGGGACTTGAATGGACACTCAGATATGGGATGCCAGTGTTGCAAGTGGCTTAACCTGATGTGCCAAAACAGGGGCCCCTATAATACATTTTTTAAGTTTTTTGAAACTTCATGAGTGGCCACCCTGCAATAAACAGTCTTCAGAAGGTCAGACAAATGGCTACAGTCTTTCAGCTGTCATAGAATATTTAGCTCAAAATGTCTTCCACAGTGACACGACATAATACGGGAAACTGCCTGAAAGGCCATTTGGGAGGTAGATGAGCACATGTGTCTTTCATTTCTATGCATGCTGCAGTTGAGCTCATGAGAAGGATAATGCCTGTAAGTGTTCAAATGTTAAGAAGAAGCGAATTTGAAACTGGGGGGATGCGTGGCATTCGTTCCTTAGAAGGGACCTTCAAGGGAGCTGGCAGGGAACACAGAATAGGAATTTTTAGAAGAAAATACCTCTCTGGAGAGATTTCAAACGGCTTAGGAGAACACAAGTACCAGGCAACTGCACTGACTATTCCTCTGTCACTTACAAAATTCCATTTTGATCTCTGATGCATCTCTATCACACTCACTGGCTTTTTATCGGTCTCTTTATGTTAGCATCCTCACATCACCTTCCTGGTCCCGTCAGCCTTTGAAGCCACACGGTTATTGGTGGCACCTGCCACTTTTCTTTCCCTGCCCTTTCATTCGTGTCACAATATGCATGGTCGTTATCTGTATATTAACATCTCTTCCCCAGGAGCTCAGCCAAAAGTCCAGTGAGATGATTTATAAATGTACTCATAAAGTGTTCCAGCAAGCACAAGATGAACGTACAAAAATGCTATTTTGAAAACGACAAGTCTTATAAAGCTCCTATAAAACCCTAAATTCATAAACACTATGTGTGTTATGGCTCTAAGACTCTCCTGTTGATCAGAGGCAGGTCCTCATTACAGAGGGAGATGATACACTTCACTGATACCTCAGGGACTGCCTGTCTTTTTTGGTAAGTCTGTTTTTGATTTGATGTGAGGGAGAGTAAAAAATCTGCCATCTTCTCTGATCTTTTCTCCCAGGCTTACTCCAGATTCCTGTTTTTAATGTGTTTTATTTTCCTTAATGTAAGAAAATGAGAGATCAAATACACTATTTTTTAAAATATGCTTTTTAGAATTTATACATAAGCTCACAGCATATTAAATCTACTTGGGAAAAAAAGAAATAATGACCTGCAGGCAACATGTGGAGATGACTTTGGCAGTAGACTCCTTAATATTCTACCCTGCCTGCTTAGCCCAGTGTTAAGGTAAGTATTTAAAAACACACTTGGGCATTCTCACTCTCTGGATTTGAAACTCAGCTCTAATTCTTAACAGCTGGATTAACCGCTTTGTACCTCAGTTTGCCCAACATCCAGTTCTGTCATAAGAAAACATGAGGTCCTCTACTGCGTTATTCTGAATTGTCATGTACTAGACAAGAAGAGGTGACAGGTGTCCTCAAAGAAAAATACAGACATGATTACTAAAGCAAAGTGAAAGCATCTGCTTCCATGGGCCTATTTTTGTTCCATGGCTCCAATGTGGAAAGTGAGAAAAGTAGAAGGTAAGGGACCCAGGTCATGGGATCGGTAAAGTTACAGGCAGCGGAAGGAATGGGAACAGAGCAAACCAGAAACAAAGCATAGGAAAGGTTCAGGAGTGGAAAGCAAGTGTGGAACTCTGTTTTCAATTCACCAGGCTGCCCAGGAAGTGAAAACCAGGTGCTACTGCAACAGGCAAAGAAACAGGAAGCTTAGGTCACCTTCAGAGAAGCTCAAGAGGCCCTGGGCCAAGGCTGAGACTGCAAAACATGATAGGTGAGAAGCTACTCCAGGGAGTGAGATGTGCCAACGAGGCCTGACCACTCATTCCAGCTTGTTAACCAGAGAATCCCTGGTGCATTGGGCTAGGTGGTGGGAGAAGAGGGAGAGCACTCTTAGCTAAAGGAAGCAGACTCATCTACCAGATCCTCCACCAGTTTTACCGAGTATTCACTTTAGATATTCCTTACTTTGGTTGCTTTTGGAATAATAAAGACTTTGCCTTTTGAATACTTTTGAACGAAATGCTCAAAAGCTTTCATTTTAGAAGTGAATTGGTAGCGGGCAAAAGGGACCAAATAATGTAATATCATTATTTCATTTTAAATTATTGATATTTGATATTTGTATTCATAAACATGCATATTTGTGGTAGCTTTATTGTTGGGTAAAACAGGATATTTCCAAAACTTCATGAAAATGAAATTAAGAGGTAAGTTTACTTTAATGAAAAAAATTTAAATCTGTGCATACTAGGGGTCTACAAATGGCTTCCGGAAAACCCGTATTATGAAAAAACTATGCCTGGATTTCAATTATTTTTTTTTTGCACCAGAATAAACTTGGCTTAAAATTCTGTTTTCCGTGAACGTTTTGAAGTACTCTCACATTGATTCCCTGTATTTATTGCACATTTTACTAACTTCTCAGCTTTTCAAATCCTGAATTAGTAAGCATCCACACCAGCCAAAAGTTTCTACCCTACAATGAACACAGGCACAGACATCAGCTATCTTCTCAGAGCAAGAGTTCTAACAAACCACACGATTGTATCCTCTTGAAGAATTACTGTGAAATAGGAAACCATACAAATCTAATCTTCTTATCAAAACAATGTTTATTAGTTAAGTGATTTAAAAATATTATTTAAATGTAAATATTTTTAAAATATTAAACAATTTAATATGGTTGAAAATTAAATATAAATATCAAATAGTAAAAATTAATAACTATAAACAATTAGAAATTCTGTTTCTAAAAATTCTAAAATGTTTGTAAAATAATTGTTAAAACATAAGGATAAGGAGACTCTGTATATGTATACCTCTGTAAAACACAAGCCAAATACGACACATACATTTAAAGGAATGCATAGGTTTTTATTAAATATCAATGGAAAGGTTAATGTAAAATTCAAGTTAGCTGATATTCATACAATCAACAATTAAAATTGTCACACAGGAACTATAAGCACAACTGAAATATATAATACAAATATATAATACTCAGAAAAACAAACTTCTTGGCTCTTTTTTTCCTTGCAACATGCTCACCTTGTAGAATAAATAAATATGATTTCTTAAAATTGCAACACTTTCTGAATAGTCTCCATAACATTGCAATCCAAATTAATAAATGCTCCTGAACTTTATAAAATTAGGAGATTCATGGTTTTAATCAACAGAGAAGTGAGGTAATTTTTAAAAACCATACTGCAATTAACATATGACTTCTCAAGAGAATTTTCTTTTTATTCATCAGCATTTCTTCACACTTAATACAAGCTTAAATGAGTATGTGTAAATGCTTATTTACAAATTTTTCTATTATGATATAATAGACTTTATTAAATTGCTTAAAAGTAAAGGCTCGTTCAAAATAAACTTGGATATATTTTAAATTTTTAAAAATTATTCATTTAAAAAGAAGATGTGCAGGGGAGGGAAAGAAAAAGAGAAAGAGGGCTCCTACCCACTGGTTCACTCCCCAGATGCTTATAACAGCCTGGACTGAACTGAGTCGAAGCAGGAGTTGAAAACTCAAGTCAGGTCTCCCTGAAGAGTGGCAGGAACCCAATTACTTGAGCCATCACCATTGCCTCCCAGAGCGTGCATTAGCAGGAAGCTGGAGTCTGCAGCCACACTGATTTGGGCACTGAACCCAGGCATTCTGACAACAGACACAGGTATCTTAACTGTACTGTCTGCTTGGATTTTTTTTTAATTTAATTTTTAATATACAAATATGAAACATGTGTCAATTTAATATACCCTAATCATTTACGGAAGGAATTTTACTTAATTATAAGTATGCATTCAATGGAGACCTTAGTTTCCTTAATTATAAAACCAAGAATTTGTTCAATAACTTTTCAGATCCTGCCCAGCTTTAATTTTTTAGTGCCATGTATGCACTGAGTTGTACTTTCTTTATTTTGTTCTTAATTTTTCTAAAATATCACCCCCAACAAGAACAATAGAACACTCATAAATCTTGGAAAGTAAACAACATTCTACTGAATGATCAATGGGTCACTGAAAAAATTGAAAAGGAAATTAAAATTTTTCTTGAAATAAATGAAAATCAAATCACAGCAAGTTGTGGGCCACAGCAAAAGCAGTATTAAGAGGAAAGTTTATAGCATTAAGTGCTTACATTAAAAAAAGATAAATGTCTCAAATTAAAGATCTAATGATGCATCTCCAAGACTTAAATAACAATAACAATAAATAACAATAACAAACCAAACTCTAAGTCAGCAGGAGGCAAAAAATAATAAGGATCACAGCAGAAATACATGAAATTGAAACTAAAAAGCAAATGACCAACAAAACAAGAGTTGTTTTTTTTTGAGAAGATAACAAAATAGATAAACCTTTAGCCAGGCCAAGGAAGAAATAAAAACATTTTGAGATTCCATGATTATTTACAGCTCTTGTCTCTACTGTTGAGGAACAGTGTTTTTTTCTTACTATTTTTACAATTTTTACTTAGTATAGGGTTAATCATCTGAGTATAAAACAGACAGAGTAGATCATTGTAAAGATAAAAGGAAGGAGTGGGAAAGGAAGGAGGAAGAATGATAGGGTAGGAAGTATTACTATGCTCCTAAATCTTTATACCTGAAACATATGAAATTTGTTCACCTAAAATTTTAAAATAAAAAATCAAAAAAATAGAGAAAAACTCAAATAAATAAAATTTGAGATGAAAAAGGAGAGAGTAAAACTGACACCTGAAATACACTGAAATACAAAGGATCATAAGAAACTATCATGAAGAACTATATGCTTATAGACTGGAAAACCTTGAAGAAATGGAAAATTCTTGGATACACATAACCTACCAAGATTAAATCAAGATGATATAGAGAACCTAAACAGACTCATAACAAGCAATTAGACTTAAGTAGTAATCAATAGTCTTCCATCAAGGAAAAGTCCAGGACATGATGGCTTTTCTACTGAAATCTACAAAACATTAAAAGAGGAAGTAACTCCAATACTTCTCAAACTATTCAAATTATCAAAGAGGATGGAACTCTGCCAAATTCTTTTTATGAGGCCAGTACCACTTTGATACCAAAACCAAAGGCAAGACACAAAAAGAAAACTACAGACCTATATATCCTTTATGAGCATAGATGTAAAGATTCTCAATGAAATACTAGCAAATCAAATCCAAACCACATTAAGAAGATCATACATCAATATCAAGTAGGATTTATCCCAGGACTGCAAGGGTGATTTAACATTCACAAATCAATAAGCATCATAAATCACATCAATAGAATGAAGAACAAAAAACATATGGGCAGCTCAATAGATGCAGAGAAAGCATTTGATAAGATTCAACATTCTTTCATGACAAAAACTCTCCACAAATTAGATATAGAGGGAACATTCCTCAAAATTATAAAGGATAAATATGGCAAACCAATAGTCAATATCATACAGAATGGGGAAAGCTGAAAGCATTTTCCCTCAGATCTGGAAGAAGACAAGGATTTCCACTTTCACCACTCTTATTCCATATTCACTCTTATTCAAAATGGAAGTTTTAGCATGAGCAATTAGGGAAAGAAATAAAGGGCATCAAAACTGGAAAAGAGGAAGTCAAATTATCCACGTTTGCAGATGACATAATGTAGTACATGGAAAAACCTAAACATTCCACCAAAAACTGCTGGAATTCATAATTCATTTCAGTAAAGTTGTAGGTTACAAAATTAACATACAAAAACAGTAGCTTTTATTTGCTAATGATGAACTCACTGAAAGAGAAATCCCATTTACAATAGCCACAAAAAATCAAATATTTAGAATAAATTTAACCAAAGAAGTGAAAGATTTCTACAACAAAAAATATCAAACACTGATGAAAGAAATCATCAAGGACACAAAAAAATGAAAAGATATTCCTTGCTCATGGATTGGAAGAATCAATATCATTAAAATGTCTATACTACCTAAAGCAGTCTACAGATTCAATGCAATCCTTATTAAAATACTGACAGACATTCTTTACAGAATTAGAAAAACAATCCTAAAATTCACATTGAATCACAAAAAACCCTGAATAGCCAAAGGGATCCTGAGCAAGAAAAATCTAGTTGGAGGCATCACAATATCTAACTTCAAAGCACACTACGAAGCTGGAAAAATTATAATAGCTTGAAAATGGCATCAAAACCGTTATACAAATCAATGGAACAGAACAGACATCCCAGAAATTAATTCATATACATATAGCCAATTCCAACAGATTTTTGACAAAAGTACTCAGACCATACAGTGGAGTATGGTGCTGGCAAAACTGATATATAGATACAGATTCAGATTCAGATTCAGATTCAGATTCAGATATAGATATAGATATAGATATAGATTTGTAGAAGAATGAAATCAGATCCAAATCTTTCACCATATAAAAATATCAACTCAAGATAGGTCAAAGACCTAAATTTAAGACCTGAGACTGAAATTGCTGCAAGAAAATGTAGGGGGAAACACTCTGAGGCATTGGCATATGGGACTACTTCTTCGACAAGAGCCCCAAAGCACAGGCAACAAAAGCAGAACTAAACAAATGGGATTACATCAAGTTCAGAATATTTTGCACAGCAAAAGAAATTATCAAGAGAATGAAGAGACATCTAACAGAATGGGAAAAACATTTGCAAGCTACCTATCTGACAAAGGATTAATATCCCAAATATATCAGCAACTTAAAAAACTCAACAACAACAAAAAACCAACCAACCAAGAAATAGGGAAGGACTTCAATAGACAGTCCTCAAAAGATGAAATACAAACAGCCAACAAATATAGGAAAAAACTAGCCAGCAGGGAAATGTAAATCAAAACCACAATGAGATACCATCTCATCCCTGTCCGAATAGCTAAAACCCAAAACACAGAGAGTAGTAAATGCTGACAAGGATGTGGAGAAAGGGGAACACTTACATACTGTTGGTGGGAATGGAAATTAGCATAGCCATGTGGAAAACAGTTTGGAGATGTCTTTAAAAACTAGAAATAGGGGCCAATGCTGCAGCATAGTGGGCAAAGCCTCCACCTGTGGCGCTGGCATCCCATGTGGGTGCTGGTTCCCGTAATGGCTGCTCCTCTTCTGATCCAGCTTTCTGCTTGTGGCCTGGGAAAGCAGTGGAGGATGGCCTAAGTTCTTGAGCCCTTGCACCCACGTGGGAGACCCAGAAGCTCCTGGCTTCTGGCTTCAGATCAGCTCAGCGCTGGCTGTTGCAGCCATTTGGGGAGTGATCCAGCAGATGGAAGACCTTTCTCTCTCTCTTCCTGACTGTAACTCTACCTCTCAAGTAAATAAATAAAATCTTTAAAAAAAAAAAAAAACTCACTAGAAATAGACTTGCCATGTGTTTTGGCAGTCACATTACTGGGTATATTTCCAATGACAAGAACTCATTGTATCAAAGGGATTCCTGCACCACTGTGTTTATAGCAGCACTGTTCACAATAGCCAAAATTTGGAATCAACCAGTATGTCCATCATCAGATGAATGGATAAAGAAAATGTGGTGTGTATATACAATGGAATATTATTCAGCTATAAAAAGAACAAAATTTGCAGCAAAATGGGTGTAATTGGAGGACATCATGTTGAGTGCCATAAGCAGAACACAGAAGGACAAATACCATATGTTCTCCCTTGTAAGTGGGAGCTAAAATTAAAAAAGAAAGAAATGCCTGTTTGTATCAGTATTGCTGAAAATATAGTTTTATGAAACTTTGTTTTACACCTTTGTCAAGCCAATGTTAAGAATGTTATACTACTATAGCTTTAATGACCTGTGATTGCTTTAAAGTTTTTGTTTATGGGTGAAATGGTCATTTTTCCATTTGATTATTGCTTATAGCCATTGTCTAAATTCCTACTAAATTGGAGTCTTTTTGCTTTTTACTTCTTAAACTTCTTATTTGGTGAAGTATTAAGCCTTTTACTGTAATGTAATTTAACATATATTATCTCAAAACTGTTGAAATCTTTACTTAATATATACTAAACTGATCTGTACATAAAGATAATTGAAAATGAATCTTGACGTGAATGGAATGGGAGAGGGAGCAGGAGATGGGATGGTTGCAGGTGGGAGGGAAGTTATGAGGGTGGGGAAAGCCATTGTAATCCATAAGTTGTACTTTGGAAATTTATATTTATCAAATAAAAGTTAAAACAAAACTAAAAAGAGACAGAAAGGAAGAAGGGTGGGAGAGAGAAAGGGTGAGGGAGGGTGAAAGGAATATTATTATGTTCTTAGAATTATACCTACAAATCATATTGAATCTGTTAAAAACTCATTATACCACAGTAAGAAACAACGAAATCCAGTCATTTGCAACAAAATGGAGGAATCTGGAACACATCATGCTGAGTGAAATAAGCCAATCCCAAAGGGACAAATACCATATGTTCTCCCTGATTGGTGACAACTGACTGAACACCAAAAAGGAAACCTGCTGAAGTGAAACGGACACTATGGGAAACGGTGACTTGATCAGCATAGCCCTGACTGTTAATGAACAACTTAATACATTATCCCTCTTAGTAGTTTTTTTGTCTGTTCTACTTAATATGACTGGTTTAATTCTGTAATTAATACACAGTTATTCTTAAGTGTTAAAAATTAAGTGAAATGTGATCCCTGTTAAACATAAGAGTGGGAATAAGAGAGGGAAGAGATGTATAATTTGGGACATGCTCAAGCTGACTTGCCCCAAATGGTAGAGTTAAAAACATAACAGGGGATTCCAATTCAATCCCATCAAGGTGGCATGTACCAATGCCATCTCACTAGTCCAAGTGATCAATTTCAGTTCACAATTGATCATAATGAAAGGACTAAGAGTCAAAGGGAGCACATAAACAAGTCTAGTACCTGCTAACACTAACAGATGGAATAAATAAAGGGGAGAGTGATCCAACATAGGAAGTGAGATACTCAGCAGACTCATAGAATGGCAGATGTCCTAAATAGCACTCTGGCCTCAGAATCAGCCCTAAAGGCATTCGGATCTGGCTGAAAAGCCCATGAGAGTATTTCAGGCATGGAAAGCCAAGACACTCTGGCAATAGATCTCTGCAAGTGAGATCCCAGTGGAAAGAACAGGTCTTCAAAGAAGGAGGTACCTTTCTCTGAAGGGAGGAGAGAACCTCCACTTTGACTATGACCTTGTCTAAACAAGATAAGAATCGGAGAACTCAGAGGGCTTCCATAGCCTTGGAAACTCATGACTGGAGCATAGGGAGACTACTGATGCCATAGACAGGAGTGTCAATTGATAAAGTCAACAACAGGAATCACTGTGCACTTACTCCTCATGTAGGATCTCTGTCCTTAATGTGCTGTGCATTGAGATTTAATGCTATAACGAGTACCCAAACAATATATTTCACTTTGTGTTTCTATGGGGGTGCAAACTGTTGAAATCTTTACTTAATGTATACTAAACTGATCCTCTGTAAAAAAAAAAAAAAAAAAAAAAAAAAAAGAAATTATCAACTCCCAACTTGACTCTCACTGGGATTAAACATGACAATAGGTCTGATCTGATTTCATCATCATTTAAAAAAATCATCTATTATTTTTCACTTTATGTTTCTGTGTGGGAGCAAACTGTTGAAATCCTTACTTAATGTATACTAAGCTGATCTTCTGTATATTGAGATAATCGAAAATGAATCTTGATGTGAATGGAAGGGGAGAGGGAGTGGGAAAGGGGAGGGTAGTGGGTGGGAGGGACGGTATGTGGGGCAAGCCATTGTAATCCATAAATCGTACTTTGGAAATTTATATTCATTAAATAAAAGTTAAAAAAAATAGATAAAAAATAAAGAGGAAAAATACTTAAATATAATCTCAGAAAAAGTATTAACCCTAATTTTACACTGCATTTTAAGCTTTTTTGTACTTCTGCTTTGATACTTCTGCTACAGCATCACATTTGTTTTATATTTTGATAATCTAATTTTGAGTAATATAAATTATTATAAATATTGAGTTTAAGATATTTTATGAATATACCACCATCTATTTTCTTATATAAATTTTATCATTGTTAAATGAGGAATAATTGAATCTTATCATCACTATTTCTTAATTTGATATATAATAGCAAGTTGAAAGGTATGTCTTGACCATTTCTATTAGAACAGATTGTAAATTGAAAATAAAAACCACATTAATTTATAGCATTTGAATGTGATTTTATTTTCAAGATGGAGTCTTCTGGACATTCTTCCTTAGTTATGGAGCTACACAAATCTTAGCATGCCTTCCCCAACATGTTACGTAAAGCATTTCTCATTCATATAGGTGATAAACACATCTTAGCAGGCCCTGAACAATATCCCCAATATCTTTCAGAGTTTCTCAGGTCAGTGAAATACTTGCACCTGACTCCTGTCTTTCACACTCAAGTCAGCCTTTCAGAGGTAGTGTCTCCTAGCTGAATTCACCACTGAGAGTCTGGTTTCCTATGAAATCTTGTGAAGAGATTCCATAATCTATTTCACTGCTAGTATAAATACAATGGTAATGAAAAGACAATGGTAATTGAGAGATAACAGAAATTCATCCTAGGAAAGATAGGCCACATCCCTGGGCAACCACACGACTGGATTATAAAATAGTTCACCTCTGCTAAGACTCTCTTCATGGCCCATCCTGAGCTCTTTGGGATACCACACTAATTAATACAGTAATATAGATACATACACAGATTTCTTAAAATTAGAATATCTCAATTATGTCTTTAATCCTGTATTTCCCCACTTACTTTTGGATCTTGCAACACTCATTGTTATCTTTCTATTTTATTCTGGTATGGGGAACTGGAGTATTTCTTTTAATTTATAGACTTGTTCTGTGACTTTCAAGGGAATCATAAAATCAAGATAATTCTAAGATCTTTCTTTTACTGTGCTCAGCCCTTGCATTTTCTCACCCCGTATTACCTCCTTAATCTTTCCACAGCATGGCTTTGGTGCTCACTACTCTTCTGCTCTTGTGAAAGGTCACCAGTTTCCTCTTAGACTCCAAATTCAACGTCTCTTCTCAAGTTCCATATTTATTTGTAGCAACAACATTCTTGTTTGGTCTTTCCTTTCTGACACCTTCTCCCCATACGAGTTCAATGCTCCAAGGTGTACAGTTCATTTCTTGTTATTTTTCGTTTATGTGCTCTTGCTAGGTAAATGGAATGTTCCCTAAGGAAATGTCTCTTTATTCCTCTGTTCTCAGGCTTCAATAATCTTCTGTATGTGAATGATCACTCCACTGAAAATCTCTCACGAGTTTTGGTGTTGAAAGTCCTGCCAGCACCTTCAACTTAAGATGTCCTGAGTTAAACTCATCATCTCCCCTGGTAAGCCAGATCTTCTTTTTAGGATACCTGGCACTATCATCCATCACTTAAAGGCTCAATATGAGTCATATTATTTTCTAAGTGCCTCTTGCACTCCTCTCCTCATTTTTAAGGTTACTGTCAAATGGTTCAACTATTGCTGCACTGAATGCATCATTTGAAATCTGATCATGCTTTTTGCTTGACAGGCAGAGAGTTGGTGACAGGGGTGGGGGGAGGGGAGAGACTAAGCACTCCCATTTGGTTTACCCAACAAATGTCCCCAGTGGATGGAGAGTGGCTGGCATTGGAGCCATAACCTAGGAACTCAATCCAGATCTCAATCCTGTCATGTGGGTGACAGGGATCCAATTACTTGAGTCATTGTTGTTGCCTCCAAGGATCTGCATTGATGGGGAGCTGGAATCAGGAGCCAAAGATGAGCCTCCAATTCAGTTATATAGATGTGGGACACAGGTGTCTTACCTGCTAGGCTAAACATCTGCTCCATGCTGATCCATTTTATTTATTGTTCTTCCTGAAGCTTGATTCTGATCATGCCATTATGCTTATCTGTCTCCCTTGAATTCTCATTCACTACAGTATCAAGTACAAATTTCTCAGCCTGAGTCCTGATCGCTTCAGTGCCAACCTACTTTTCTATTTCATTTCTCATTCTTAATTTTAGTCCAACTAAACTACTCACTATGATTCCTCTGGTCTTTGAATATTCTCACACCGCTGCTTTTGCTCATGACTTCTCTGCTCACCAAGTCACAAATCTTGCACAAATCTTGGAAACCCCACTCAAGTTCTTGCCCTTCCATGTCCTTCCTTTATTGCTCCTTTCTTTTTACTCCTTAGAACTTCACGCCTGTCTTGGGGCTGGTGCTGTGGCGCAGCAGGTTAACACTCTGGCCTGAAGCACCAGCATCCCATATGGGTGCCAGTTCTAGTCCCGGCTGCTCCTTTTCCAGTCCAGCTCTCTGCTATGGCCTGGGAAAGCAGTTGAAGATGACCCAAGTCCTTGGGCCCCCGCACCCATGTGGGAGACCCGGAAGACGATCCTGGCTCCTGGCTTCGAATAAGCACAGCTCTGGCAGTTGCGGCCAACTGGGGAGTGAACCATCGGATGGAAGGCCTCTCTCTCTCTCTCTCTTTCTCTCTGCCTCTCCTTCTCTCTCTGTGTAACTCTTTCAAATAAATAAATAAATCTTTTTAAAAAATTAAAAAAAAAAAACACTTCACACCTGTCTTAGGATGCTTACAAAAAAATTTAGTTAATGTTTTACTACATTTTCTCATTCTGTTCTCTGCTGGGGTGAAAACATAAGTATCCAATAATTCCAATAATTCGTATGCTAGGTTCCAGGGCTGTAAATTCTCCATGCATATCTCATATGTCATCTACTAAATTCCATAGGTTCCTGGAGGGAAAAATTACATCTCATTCTTCTTTGCATCGTTCAATAACCAAGTACTGGGACTCCAAACATTCATTTATGATGTAAAATGGATTATTCATATTTGAATCCTACACTTCCTGTCCATGGTTCCCCTCTTTACCCTGCTTTCTATGCCCTCCACTGCATGATAACTGTTCATTATTTCCTGAAATCACCTGACAATATTCTACATGCAAATTCATATAAAATTATGAATATTCCTCCCATTTTTTCCTACTTCAAACTTTCAGTAAAGTTTCTAATCTCTCAAATTGTCCCCTACTTAAAATTCTAAATAAGTTTTCCTATTTTAACAGAAACATGTACAAAAACACAATCAAGAAAAAGTTAATCAAGAAAAAGATGAAGAAGGCAAAGAATGGGACTCTATGTCTATGCTCAGGTGCTTCACATGAATAAACTGCTGTATTTACAAATTAATTTACTGCGAAGGATTTGACAAGGAAACAAAGGCTGTAGCAAATATGAGTTCTAGAAGAAAGACCATGGGACTAGCGCTGTGGCTCAGTGGGTTAACGCCCTGGCCTGAAGCACCAGCGTCCCATATGGGTGCCCGCCCGTTCAAGGCCTGGCTGCTCCACTTCCTGTCCAGCTCTCTGCTATGGCCTGGTAAAGCAGTAGAAGATGGCCCAAGTTCTTGGGCCCCTGCACCCACGTGGGAGACCCAGAAGAAGCTCCTGGCTCCTGGCTTAGGATTGGCGCAGCTCCAGCCATTGCAGCCATTTGGGAAGCGAACCATCAGATGGAAGACCTCTCTCTCTCTCTCTCTCTCTCTCTCTCTCTGCCTCTCCTCTCTTTGTGTAACTCTTTCAAATAAATAAATAAATCTTCAAAAAAAAAAAAAGAAGAAAGACCATATAGAAATTAAAGGTTTTAATACCTTCACTTGGAGTTGAAACAGATAATACAGTATAAAAATATGTAGCACTTTCCTGTGCCAGGCATTGCCCTTTATGGGAATGAGCTAGAGTAGTTTATATTATATAAACAATCCTCACAGGAATCTATGGAATAACCCTTATTTTACATATGGAAAACAAACCATATGGAGTTTGTGCAACCTCCCTAAGGTGCACAATTAGTAAGTAGCAGAGGGAAGACTTGAAGCCTAACCTGTAGGTTAGGGAGTGAACCACTGCATCACACCGAGGTGCAAGGGTCCAAGGGAGTACAGCTATTTCGTCCTGTTGGCAAAGGGCTCACATTCTTCTCTAGGGTGGACAAGTGTCTACCATGGGCATGATGCCTCTGCCTCTTCCACGTGAGAAGCTGGCCCTCTTCTGCCCTTTTGGCTCTTCTGCAACACTAAACCATTCTGTGTCTTCTATTTCCTGTAATTCTGTTCCTTGTTCCTAAGCGTTCTCCATCAGTGGCCTTGGGTCTGGTTCTGTGCTGGGCCATGTTCTTGCTCTTGCAGTAATCCTGCCTGCCCTTTTTTCCTACTGTGATTCTGCCTGACCCCATAAGCTCTGGTGGGGGGGAGTGGTATGCGGCAGAGTTCAACAGACTAACCAGTCAACAGCTCGTGTCTGAATCAAGAAGTACAACAAAGTCTTTTACATAAAGTTGTCATTTTAAAAGGTGGCACAAGAGGTGGGAGTGGGATAAAATAATGTCTATTAATTGTAGGAAGTAGAGGAAAAGGTTCCTTTGGATAAAAAAAGTTATTTATCCACCCACACATGTGTAGCATGTTAGTAAAGTGATTTAAAAAGACATAATGAATGCATATTACTTTTACCAAGCAATATATAATACCTGAGTAGATTTCAAAAGTAAATGTTTCCTCATTTGGCTAAACATGTTCTCAGGGTGAAATCTTCATGCTAAGAGAATTCTGGAAACAAACCTTTGAAAATAAGCCTGCCTTTTAACGTTCTGCTTGGTTTAACTATCTATTTCTCAGTTCACTTCAGTCACAATCGACAAATACAATGAACTGCAAAGTCAAGTGGACAAAAAGTGGACAAAGCACCATGGTTCCTGCGGATGGATAAAGAGCATCTCTCCGTGAGGAATAATAAAAGGAAGATCCACTAGAAAAGCAGTGTCACTAGAATGCTTCCTAAACCGTATATTACATGGCAACAGTATCATAAATCAGTTCTCACTGAGTTCCATATCAACCTGAGAAAAATGCATTGTAGGCCCTGAATTTAAAAAGTATCCAATGATTTCAATGTAAAATGTCCCTCTATTCATCCAGTCATTGCACCAATATTAGGCACTGGGGTAAATCCTAGCTTGCTGCTTATTTTGCAATTTACTCTCATCTGTTCTGTTTGCACTGATTCCTTACAATTAGAAATAAAGCTTGGGTATGCTTAGTATAATATGCACTGTGATTTCTATGTAGCTTTTTTATTTTATTTTTTTCCCCTTTTTTATTAGAAAGGCAGAGTTAGTGAGAGAGAGACAGAGAGAAAGGTCCTCCTTCCGTTGGTCCACTCTCCAAATGGTTGCTACAGCCGGCACTGCGCCAGTAGCTTTTGAAGCTAGTCGAATCAACTTAGCTCCATTTTACACAAAGTTAATGAGCAGAAGCCTCCATACCTGGCCAGGAGTGATATTCCTTATAAAAAGCAGCTCTTAAGCTCTTCCTCACTGATTCTTATTATGATGGTTTCAAGGTATTCTGCATTTCGAATGTTAGTGGTTGTCCAGCCACTGAATGCACCCTGATTCTAAATGCTTTTCAGCATAGAATAAATGGCATTCCTGTGTGGGCTTCTTGTTAAGTAAAATTTCATTCAATAAACATGAGTTTTGCACCTACTATGCCTAAAGTGTTGACCTATGCATTGAGAGTATCCAAGCATGATGACACTTGGAACTTAGCATCCACATGTCCTCAGTCTAGTGGGGCACAAAGAATCATCCTTAAATAACTTTATTTATTTATTTATTTATTTTTGGACAGGCAGAGTTAGTGAGCGAGAGAGAGACAGAGAGAAAGGTCTTCCTTTCGGTGGTTCACCCCCCAAATGGCCGCTACGGCTGGCGCGCTGTGCCAATCCGAAGCCAGGAGCCAGGTGCTTCCTCCTGGTTTCCCATGTGGGTGCAGGGGCCAAGGACCTGGGCCATCCTCCACTGCCTTCCCGGGCCACAGCAGAGAGCTGGACTGAAAGAGGAGCAACTGGGACAGAACCCGGTGCCTCTACCGAGACTAGAACCTTGGGTGCCGGCGTCGCAGGCGAAGGATTAGCCTAGTGAGCCGCAGCACCGGCCCTTAAATAACTTTAAAACATGGCAATTGTGAGACACATTGTTTCTGCTACAGAACTGTGAGTGAACAAATTAATTATGAAAAGAGTCTTTAATAAATCTTCGGGTGGAATATAGCATTCTTTTTAGTGGGAGATTCTTGCATATATAATTGATGTTATACCTAGCCACAAATGTGGAAAAATCAATTATGATCCTTTCCTAAGAGGGGATGTATAGATTTGAGTAGCAGTTGACACAAAATGAGCCCAATAATTTGTTCTCTAGAATTCAGGATTTATTAGACTTCCTTGGAGTCATGAAGCATAAGAAAAGTATTCTGGGAAGATGAGGAGAAAATAAAACCTCCCTCCATGATTCTTCCTTCCCACCAGAAGTATGCTTGTCAGAAATGACCATTAACAGGGTTTTCCTGCGCTGCAAATGCAGCACAGGAAGTTCATTGTCAATGGTGGCAGCTTATTTTGCATACACACACACACTGACTCTGGGGACTTCCCACTCCCCCTGTATTTTGGAGCCACCTGGAGAGATCTGTGCTTGGGCAATACCATGTGCAATGATGCCATGCATGAACTTTGGGCAAGAAGACATTTTCCAACCATTCTACAAATCCATAGAGATGAATCTCATCAGTTTATATAACCGAATACCCTGTACCAAAGAGAACCAGACACTGGGTATTCCTAGCAGCTTCAGGTTCCCTAGCATAAAAAGATACCATGATGGTTTAGAAAAGAGACAGATTAAAAGATAGGAACCCTTCATACTTCTGGCTGTGGAAAATAATGTTAACTCTATATGTCAGAATGAAAAACACATGTTTATGTTTCAGAAAGTCTTTTATTTTCCCATCTTCATTCTTAACCTCAAAGTAATGACTAAGCATGTCCAAAGAGGCACTTTATTTTTATAGCCATGCTTACAGAAAGCCAAAATGGCACCTGAATGACTTCCCCTTTAATTGCTAGCAGTCATAATTTCTAGTATTAACAGTATAGTAGCTGGGAGTGTTTTCAAGAGAAAGCACTTCCTTTTTCATTTCCAAACACAGTAGAAGAAATAGAAGGGTTCCTTGCAGAGCTGCAGGTTGAGAAAGTTCGATACTGTCACTACTCCTATAAGGGGAAAGGAAAACAGGTTTCTACAGTCAGATGCCAGAAACTCTGGTTCTCCAATCCCCAGAGGGAGACTAGTCCTGCAGGTACTACTGTGCATGCCTTCTGTGCAATAAAGCATTCCAGCAGCCCCCAGTGTTAAGATCCAAGATAGTATGTTCATCACTTCCCATTAATTCTCTGAAAATAATTCCTTTTTTTCAACAGGTTAGACAAAATGACTGGAATCAGGAATAGTCTCCTAGAGAGAATGACAAAGTGTAACAAGCAATTCTGTAAGCTAACTAAACAACTTCCCTGAGGAAGCATGGCATAAATGATATGACATCAGTGTTAAGAGGCATTTAGCTGTAGGAACTCAAAAGGAACGAGCTGCTCTTTCAGACAAAGGGAAATGACAAACGCTTTCAAGGGAGTCACAGCTATGCTCTGGGAGTTGATTTAACTGGAGCACAGTTTAATGACATGTTAGCTTGAGCCTAATGTGTAGTAAACATTTACTGCCCATAGTATATAATGAAGCAGTGGGGTAATGCCTTTTATCAGAGGCTGTTCCTCAATCATTCAGAGCCCATTAACAGTCACAACAGAGGCAAACAGAAACTGTGACATGTGCCTCTAAAAATACTGCTTATTGGCAAAAGCTCTCTGGAAGAGGTATTTTGTGTTCATTGGAACCATTAGTGTGTGAGTGAAATTTTCCAGCAGTTCACAAAAATACCCGGACCACATCAAGGGCACATCTGTGAACTTTAGCAAAAAGTAAAAGTGAGAGAAAGCATTAGAAAGCAGTGTATCTTTGGTATCAGGCAGACTGGCTGTCACTAAACACTCCCGTGTCTTATGTTATTGGAATTAGACTACAGAGACGTGCTGCATGTGCAAATTTCCAACAAAAGTGGTCAACATCCAGCACACAAGGGTTATTATTTTTACATGTGTCCTTCTAGCGTGCAAGGTTTTGCCTAGTCAACATGGATGTGACTCAAAAACTGTGGTGTCGCTTTTACGGTCATTCTTCATTCACTGCCTGGCTTGGGAAAGGCTCTTTGCAAGTGCCAGGGCACAAGACAAAAATAACAAATTAAAAGGATTCATTTTTCCAACTTTAAATCAACATATTTTACATAGATACTGGGGAGCATCGGGATGAATAACATTAAAAAATAGGAGAAAATTTATGGCTAATTGAAAAGGTAATAAGCTTTGGTGATAGTTACACCTTACACAGGTGAAGGGAGGCTTAAAAGATATGTTTTGATTTGGTTGATGTGGATGTCTTAATATTCCAAAGAAAAAGAAATCAGCTCAGTCTTTGTTCCATCTTGTCACTGTTCTCCTTCCCAAAGGAGATACCTGTTTTATGTTTCCTGCCTTAATTGTGCATGTAGTTGTTTAATGTGTAATATTCAAAATCATACCAACAGCTTTTTCTTCCTTACATGTTCCTAAATACCTCTCAAATCAATCCACTTCTTGATACCCAGTCTAAGTCCACCATTACCTCTCTTTCATCTTCTGTCCCCCTCCCTGCCCTCAGTTACTGCCAGTAAAGCACATGTTATCACTTCTATCTCCTGCTATCTCTTCTTTGAACACTTAAAACTCCCAGGATAAAATTTGAGTTATTTTATTCTAGTCCTTCACACTACCTTTCCCTCTTCCCTTTCTACACAAAAGCCATAAAGAACTTCCAGTTACCCCCTAGGAACATGTTCTCTTATTCTCTAGTCCTTTGCATTGCATGCATCCTCTACTTGGGAAACTTTTCCACATCTTGTCTCAACCTCTTGCATACAGAAATTCCTTATCACATGTCAGGTTTATGTCAGCTTCTGCTTCTAGGAGGTGGATGTTGATGGGAGCTGAAGAATAGGAAATGGCATGTTGAACACTTACCCTACTAACCTGTGTGAGAATGTTGGATACTAATGTTTTATCTCTTGTAAGCTCTAGTGAGCCTCATTATTGCTGAGCCCCACTTCAGCAGATTTGGGATGCACCCTGGACATCTATTTGACACGCTCCTACCACGTGGCTATGTTGTACTTCAAACTTTCAGAGAAAGCTTCACCTCAAAATTAATCAGGATGGGAGACAATAAGTGGAGAAACAACACTAAGTATGAAATGATGTTGATTATAGATGATACTTTATGATTTTTATTTAATGATTGTTTTATGAATTGATCTTACCTTTGAAACATCTACACACACAGTAAACATGAAGTGAATATGAAGAGGTAAAAACAAAAATTACTGTATACTTACTATGAATCAAGATCTACGGTATGAATGTTGTGTGTATTAGAGAGACCCCATGCTGACACAAAAACTTGCATTATAAATAATTCAACTCATAAAAACATAACCATAGGATTTCCTGATACCAAAAATGAACAAATGTACAAATAAATAATCAGAATAAAGCATCTAACCAGATTGAGAAGATTCTCATTGGCAAATGTCCATGAAAAATCAGACATACATAGATAAATAAGAAAAAATGCTGCTGATAGTACTAAATGCTTATAATCTGTGGAAAAGAAATTTTCAAAAAAGCTGATTGTAGATCTTACTTCCTTACAATAGAAAAAATAAGACTGAAAATTAGCAAGTAAAATTAAAAATAAGAAAATAATTAATTCTCAAAAAGACAGCATAAGACATAAGTTTTAAAGACCAAAACTAGAAGGGAAAAAGGGCAACAAGCAGAAAACACTGTGCTCAAGCAGTCTCAAGAGGTTCTCCAAAATGTCTTGAAAGGGAAGTAAAGCTTTGTCTGAAATCCCAAGATGCCAAGAACTTGGCCAGTCTACTAACAATGAGGCAACTGAATGTGTATCCCACATGTCCCCTAACTGCCATTCGATTTGATTTTAACGTTAGTTTTGGGTTCACACTCCTGTGTCCTCCAGTCAGTCTATTTTTGCTCCTTACCCTGTGCAGCACTGGACTGGAGCTCACAAAGTCTTTTTCAGAAGCATGTACGGGGCAAGAGCATCATGTGAGAAATCATCAGAGGCTACTGATGAACATGAGAGGAGAAAAAAGCACATGCCCCATCCTGCTCTCTAAGACACTTAGGAAAGTCGTACAACCATCAGGATGAAACGAACAACAGTGACCACAAAAAGAACGAAGAGAGATGTTCCAATACTAATATTCTATAGTTTAAAAATTTTAAGTAGAATCTAAAACTTCAAGCATCTGTACCCTACCTTAGACAATATTCTTTTAGGTCCATGCTTACCTCCATGAATATAGTGACATAATTCACTAATGGTAATCAGTGGCACTGAGCAGTTAGTGAGCACTTCTTTTAATATTAACACTTCCATCTTTGCTATTATGTCATTCAAATGTCACTGTGAAAGGGCATACCAGCTAAGTTTCACATTACCAAAGAGCTTTCAAGTAAATTATTTCTGTATCAAAATTTACATTTATGTTAGTACTTGAAAACCTATCTCTAGCCTGCTGCTCTGAGAGACTTTGCAATTAAGGTATAACTAAAAGTGGTGATGGTATAAATTATAAATGGCTATTAAACCCTTGACAAATCATTTTTATAATATGAGTGGATTTAGCCTTATAAACCAGTAATTTTTTTCTAGAAATCTATCCCAAAGAAATAATCTGAAATACCTATATACATGTGTACACTCTTACATAATGGCTTAAGCACAAAGATATTCGCTCTGTAGAATTTGTAACTGTGAAAAATCAGAAATAACACAAAAGCTAGTAACTAGGAAATTGCGCAATTGATTTTTGCCAAGCCATTAAAAATAAATTTTGTGAATATTTTTCAGTAACATAGATAAAAATTATGTTGTGAAATTAATAGAAGCAGAAAATATGTGATCAAAAATGGGCAAAATGACTACATTCTTAAAAAAGATCAAAAGGAGATGAAGACACAAACGAAGAGCCTTGGTACTCAGTGGGATTACTGACAAGCTTTTTCTTAGATTTTGAAGTCTGTCTAATAAATGTATATTGATTTGTAATCAGAAAGACAAGGAAATTGGTATATTTTTAATGCAATCCTCAGATGGTGACTCTTTCCTGATGGGATGCAGGTTTCGTCACTTTTTGCATGCTTGTCTGTCCCAGTTCTTGTGTCAACTGGCTGCACAAATATGGTCTGGAATAATGCTTTTATCCCCTTTTTGTGGTTATAAATGTGGTTATGGAATTAATGCTGTGTGGTGAGAACCCTATCAATATCAAATAAAAGAGCACTCTTGCAGTATTCAGTTTCTATGCAGGCACGTGGAACATGTTTGTTATTAGGAACATTAATACATGAAAACTGTGGCAGGTCATCAAATACAGAGACAAAGTAAAAATACAAGGTATTTGCAGTTTTCCTTTCTACCCCGCCTTGCATTTTAGGACTCTGGCAGCAGCTGTCTCCAAACAGACTTCAGCTACAAGGAGGAAGTAAAATGCATGAGGAACAATTTCTCAAAAAGCTAGAACAGTAGGTCTTACAAGAGATGTTGTTTATATTCAAGAGTCTAAGTTTCATAATATGTAACACTTCATTCCTTCCCTAAAATATGCTAATTTATAGCTACTGAAGATAATCAAAGGAAGATTATTGGGCTTATATTGCAAACAAAAGTATTATTTCTAAGAATAAAGAAAAATTGGGGCAAGCATTGTGGTGTAATGGGTTGTGCTGCTGCCTGTGACTCCAGCATCCCATATAGGCTCCAGTTCAAGTCCTGGCTGCTCCACTTTTGATCCATCTCCCTGCTAGTATGATAGCCCAAGTGGTTGGACTCCTGCACCCATGTGGGAGACCCCAATGAAGCTTTTGGTTCCTAGCTTTGGCCTTGCCCAGCTCTGGCTGTTGCAGTCATCTGGGGAGTGAACCAGCGAATGGAAGATTTCTCTCTCGCTATGTCTCTGCCTCTCTCTATATAACTCTGCCTTTCAAATAAATAAAACAAATCTTTTTAAAAACAAAAGAATAAATACAAATCTTTCTAAGTTACTTCTGGAAAGTAAAATAAAGATGAGGAAGAGCATTTAGTCAAAAAATCAAGTAGGTAAAAAATATTGGCTGACAAGTAGGAGCAATATTTTCCAGTGACAATGACCCATGAACACATCAGGAGTATATTTTCTTTTCCTTGAAAGTACATAGAATAGTTAAAGTATCATACTATGTAGCCAAAGGTCTAAAGTTTAGAGTGGAAATTTGTAATGGGACTACTTTATAGGACAAACCCGGTGTCTGTAGTTCACTGTGATGTGAACACTTTGGGTGGACCTAGCTGGTATTAACTCTATCTGGAAACTGAAACCATTCAGCATAAACTCATGGGAAAACTTATGAGAGTTAAATTCCTTGGAAAAATACATGTGCTTGGCAATTCTCATGGCAGAGTTTGGGAAGCACAGCTCTTAGTACTCAGTAAGGAAGTGGGGCAGTGACTTTTTCCCCATTGAGAAACTATTCCTGGCTCAGATTTTTCTTGAGCTTGTCACATAGATCTCTAAACGCCAACTGAAAATGTTAAGAAGGAGCCTTTAGATGAAGACTCTCCATACCCACCTTCACTTTCAAAATGAAGTTTCTTTTAAAATACAGAAAATCACGGAGACTAAGCCATAGGAACAAGATCGTGTCTAAAACAAATACTGGCTATGTTTGACCCCAGACTAGACTCTGAACAAAGTCAGTGCTATTTGAGACCAGAAAATGCCCTGGTCCAATCTCTTAGATAAGCTTCCTAATTATTTCCAGAAACCTCAAATACTGGTGCAACCTAGAGATTGTTGGGGCTGTGTCAGAATCATAAAGAAACAGGGTCATTCATTACAATGAAGTGGCCTTGTTATAATTCCTTCAGTTCAATGTGGAGATGCATGTTTATATGAGGAAAAGTTTACAACGAGAAAGGAGTTTTGAGACTGAGCTCTAAAGAAACCAGAATGTGGCATAATTGACTGGCCTGCAGTTGTAGTAGAGGACAGAGGGGTCTGAGCTTTGGTTTCTGCTCTACTTTAAAAAACTCTTGGGCCATAAGAGATGTACAGTTTGGCACATGCTCAATCAGACTTGCCCCTAATGGTAGAGTTAGAAACATACGAGGGGATTCCAATTCAATTCCATCGAGGTGGCAAGTACCAATGCCATTTCACTAATCAAAGTGATCAGTTTCAGTTCATAATTGGTCATAATGATAGGATTAAGAGTCAAAGGGATCACATAAACAAGACTAGTGTCTGCTAATACTAACTGATAGAATTAAAAAGGAGAGAAAACTCCAACATGGGAAGCGGGATACACAGCAGACTCACAGAATGGCAGATGTCCTAAAAAAGCACTCTGGCCTCAGAATCAGTCCTTAAGGCATTCAGATCTGGCTAAAAAGCCCATGAGAGTATTTCAGGCATGGAAAGCCAAGACCTTGTGGCAAAAAAAAACAAAAAAACAAAAAAACCTAAAATGAAAGATCTCTGTGAGTGAGATCCCAGAGGAAAGAACGGGCCATCAAAGGAGGTACCTTTCTCTGAAGGGAGGAGAGAACTTCCACTTTGACTATGGCCTTGTCTAAATAAGATCAGAGCTGCCAAATTCAAGAGGCTTCCATAGCCTTGGCAACTCATGACAAGAGCCTTGGGTAATTACTGACACCATAAACAAAAGTGTCAATTATTAAATCAACAACAGGAGTCACTGTGCACTTATTCCTCATGTAGGATCTCTGTCCTTAATGTGTTGTACTATGTGAATTAACAGTATAACTAGTACTCCAACAGTACTTTATACTTTGTGTTTCAGTGTGGGTGCAAACTGTTGAAATCTTTACTTAGTATATACTAAATTGATCTTCTGTATATAAAGAGAATTGAAAATGAATCTTGATGTGAATGGGACGGGAGAGGGAGTGGGAGATGGGATGGTTGTGGGTGGGAGGGAGGTTATGGGGTGAAAAAGCCGCTATAATCCAAAAGTTGTACTTTGGAAATTTATATTTATTAAATAAAAGTTGCCTTTTCACTAAGATGGCGCCGAAGGCGAAGAAGGAAGCTCCTGCCCCTCTTAAAGTCGAAGCCAAAGAGAAGGCCTTGAAGGCCAAGAAGGCAGTGTTGAAGGGCTTCCACAGCCACAAGAAGAAGATCCGCACATTCCCCACCTTCCGGCGGCCCAAGACACTACGCCTCTGACGGCAGCCCAAATACCCTCGGAAGAGCGCCCTCAGGAGAAACAAGCTTGACCACTATGCCATCATCAAGTTCCCCCTGACCACGGAGTCGGCCATGAAGAAGACAGAAGACAACAACACACTGGTGTTCATTGTGGATGTCAAGCCCAACAAGCACCAGATCAAACAAGCTGTGAAGAAACTCTATGACATTGATGTGGCCAAAGTCAACACCCTGATCAGACCTGACGGAGAGACGAAGGCGTATGTGCGGCTGGCCCCTGACTATGGTGCTCTGGATGTTGCCAACAAAATTGGGATCATCTGAACGGAGTCCAGCTGGCTAATTCTAAATATATGTTTTTTCACCATAAAAAAAAAGTTAAAAAAAGAAAAAAAGAGAGTTACTCTGTATGGACTTTTATCCTCTTTCTAAACAAAATACTTTGATTCAGAAATATACAAAGAGTTCATCTTTAGAAATCAGTTTCATATTGTCTTGATTGCTGAAATGAGACTAGACTGAATACAAGCAGGATTCTTCCTAAGTTAAAATCATGATATGAGGTTGGATCTTGCTTTGCTGGTACAAAGGTCAGACCAGAGTTAATTATTTTTAGAAAACTAATTAATTAATAAGAGGAATTTATTTTGCTGTACAAAGTGTCAGAATAATTTAAAATTGCTACTGTTGTTTTCCTATATAAGTGAGAAGAGATCAATTACGACTTCAATCAAAAATGTGTTCAGGGTCAGCACTGTGGTGTAATAGGCTAAGCCTCTGCCTGTGGTGCTAGCATCTCATATGGGCACTAGTTTGAGTCCCGGCTGCTCCACTTCCAATCCACCTCCCGCAGTGCTGGCAGCCCATATGAGCGCTGGTTTGTGTCCTGGCTGCTTCTCTCTGAGGCAGCTTGGACCCAGAGGAAGATCCTGGCTCCAGATCTGCTCAGCTCTGTCTATCACAGCCATTTGGGGAGTGAATCAGCATATGGAAAACTTTTCTTTCTCTCTCTCCCTCTCTCTGTCTGCAACTCTATCTCTCAATAAACAAACAAAATCGTTTTTTTAAAAAAGATAATGTTACTAGACTGGGATCCAGAAAATATAATTTCTATCTATACTGTAATTTGGAAAGGAACATTCAAATTAATTAAATTCACAATAGTATGTTTTGTTGAACCTATTGTGTACAGTTTCAAATTGATAAAGTTACTTGGCAGGGTGGGAAAAATCTTAAGCAAGAGGAAGGCAGAAGCCACATGTGATGAATGACTAGCTTATGTGTCAGCTTGGCTAACCTACAGTACTGTGTGCCCAATTATGAGAGTAATCCAGTGTTACTGTGAAGGTAACTGGTAGGTGTGGTTAGCATCTAAAATTAACAAACTTTCAGTAAAAGAGATTCCTTTGACAATGAGTGGGCCTCATCCAATCAGTTGAAAGACCTCAAGAGTAAAACTCAGAAGTGATAAAGTGATGCCTCAATAGTAGCATCAACTTCAGTCTGACAGTTTTCCAGCTGGCTCGCGTACCCTATCAATTTCAGACTTTCCAGTCCTCATCATCAAGTAGGCCAATTCCTTCAGAGCTCTTTCTGTCTTCCCTGTCTCTCTCTGTCTCTATCTCACTCTATCTTCCAATACACACACACACACACACACACACACACACACACACTATCCTATGGGTTCTGTGTTTTTTCCAGGAGAAAAACATTTTTTTGCCATTAATATAAATGAATATTAGTAAATTTCCAAACATATACCACATATTATATTTTATATGTGTATGTAAGTAAGCACTTAAGTTTAAAATGGAATAAAATGCCTTATATTTAAAAAATACAAATTGCTGCTGATGCAATAAAATGGGAGTGAAAACAGGAAAAGAAACAGGCAAATCCAATTTTTAAAATTAAATATTATACAAAGGAGAAGTCAATATTTAATAATGTGCCATGAAGTCAATCCCATTCAGTGTCTCATTAGAGAAAATTCATACTTATTAATTGTCTTACATACTATAATAAGCCTATGTGAACTTCATGTTAGAAAAGAAAATATCATCTTAAAAGATGTTTCAAAGATACAGAGAAGTTACTTCTAAGGAAATACTGGGATATGAAGTATCTGGATAAACATTCTATTGCTATCAAGTATGTAAGTATATCCATCTCTCAAGATCTACTTCAATTATTACATAAATCATGCTCTACTTTTGAATTATTAGAGCATCTACTTTCCAAATCATCACTGGGTATCAGAGTACTTTTTACTATACCTTGTTATTTTTAAACTACTTAAGAACATCAACAATTTTTATCGTTTTATATTAATAGTTTCTCCACTGGATTAACCTCTTACACATGGTTAGGCACTTAAGAACTGATTTATGGTAAATAATTATGCATATAGAATATAAAATTCCAATAAAAATTTATGAAAGTTTAAAAAATTTAAACAGCGGGGCTTGTGCTATAGTATCATAGGTAAAGCCATCACCAGCAGTGCCAGCAACCCATAATGACACAGGTCAACTTAAGTCCTGGCTGCTTCAATTCTGATCCAGCTCTCTGCTGTGGCCTGGGAAAGCAGTGGAAAACGGCCCAAGACCTTGGGCCCCTGCACTCTTGTAGGAGACCCGGAAGAAGCTCAAGGCTCCTGGCTTCAGATGGGCAGGGGTCCGGCCATTGTAGCCATTTGGAGGGTGAACCAGCAGATGGAAGATATCTCTCTCTCTCTGCCACTGCCTCTCTGTAACTCTTTCTGATAAATAAATGAATCTTTTTAAAAAAATTAAAACAGCACCCTAATGATTTAATATGTTGTCTTTTTCCTGCCAAAAAAGCTAGCCAAAATTTAATCCTCATTTTGTTAATTTATATCATAAATGTATGTTATTGTTAATGGAATGTTATTATTCTATACAAGTCTAATAAAGTTTCTTAATTTGTAATGTATTCTATTCACACAAAACTTCAATTGCACTAAATAATATCACTATAATAACCTATGATATATAACTGCAAGATGTCCGGCGCATAACAAATCTTCCCAGGCAGACAAATCAATTAATTCACAAGCTTTTATTGGGATTCCGCTCCTGGGAGAGGTTCCCCGGTCCCAACAGAGAGGGGGCCGGGGAAGTCGCACGTCAGAGATTTGGAGGGCACCTTTTATAGATACAGGGCTTGGGGATTCAAGGTTGAGGCGGGTCTGATCCTCATTGGTTGACCTTTAGGCAACTGCAGGGACCTTGACAAGGCCTTTTCTTCCCCGGAAGTGCGGGTAGGGACTCTCCATTCCCAGAAGTATAGGTCTTCCCTCCTTGTGGATCCCAAAGCTACCAATAACATTAACTTAATTGGTTGATATATTGGGGTACTTGTCAATGCAACTAAAAGAAACAGTATTCTTAAGATTTTGAGAAATTGGCCAGCACCATGGCTCACTTGGCTAATCCTCCGCCTGCAGCGCCGGCACCCCAGGTTCTAGTCCCGGTTGGGGCGCCGGGTACTAGTCGCAGTTGCTCCTCTTCCAGTCCAGCTCTCTGCTGTGGCCCGGAAGGACAGTGGAGAGGGCCCAAGTGCTTGGGTTCCTGCACCCACATAGGAGACCGGGAGGAAGCACCAGGCTCCTAGCTTCAGATCGGCGCAGTGCCGGCCATTAGGGAAGTAAACCAACGGAAGGAAGACTTTTCTCTCTGTCTCTCTCTCACTGTCTATAACTCTCTTTGTCTCTCTCTCTCTCACTGTCTAACTCTGCCCATCAAAAAAAAAAAATATTTTGAGAAATCAAAAAATGGTGTAGTTCAGAGTCATTGAGTTTTTATTTGAATGCTGTTCTAACAGGAAGAGTTAATAAATTAGTTAATACAGACATTTAGAATTATATAAAAATTAGTTATTTCTATGAAGTCTTGCTGAGATTATGACAAGTATTACTGTTTTCCAGAAAGAATTCAGGATTAACGTAGTTCAACAAAAATGAAGACTCTGAGTTCACAGAAATTGCAATGTTCTATCTCTGCTCTGTGTAGCTCATTTTCTGTTTAAGCTAAGAACTCATCTGCCTGAGAATAATCTCATTACATGCAAGAAGCAGATTCACCATTAGCTCTTCTTGCCTTTTAATCCTATTACAGTATCTATTTGTATTTCAATTTTTAGCTTTTGGAATTATTTTAAATTGCTTGAAAAGCAGAGAGAAAGAGAGAGGGGGGAAATATGAATGAACTACTATATGCTGGTTTGCTCTCCAAATGCTCTCAAATGTTGGGGTTGGGCCAGGTCAAAACTGGGAACTCAATCCATTTCTCCCGTATGGGTGTCAGGGAATCAACTATTTAAGCCATCATCTGCTGCCTCGCAGAGTCTGCTTAGCAGGAAGTTGGAAATGGGAGCTGGAGCCAGAATTCAAATCCAGGTATTCAAATATGGGACATGGCATCTTAACCAGCATCTTAATCATTAGACTGTCTGCCAAGGCCTTTTGAATGTGTAAAATCATCATTCTGCTTTACCCTGTCCATATCCTTTAAGTTTTCTTCCCCTTTAAGACAGAGACAGTGTTATAATCTGTGGCCTCAAATTCAAAGTGCTTAGGGAACTCCCAGAGATCTTATCCTTGAACTTGGCCTCATTATCACTAGCTCTAATGAACTGAAGTAACCAGATGCAGGCACAAAAGGGTTCTTTTGGCTCCTTATAGTCCTGACTGGCTTTGAAATATGACACCTGCTTCACATCAGTGTCAGACCAGGGAGTGGGATTACTGGTAGCCACACAATTTCAAATGTGGAGTCAAAGCTAACTGTGATAAAACCCCAAATAATGGAAGATTGTTTGGGACCAAATTTCTCTTCTTCTATACAAGGCTGAACGATTACTTCAAGTATATCTAGTATGCTACAACCTTATTCCATAAATTATATTTAATAATAGCTTACTTATAATATGTAAATAAATATTCATAAATATTTCTCTATTTAACATCAGCCATTAGAACTTGTTTGCTTTAAGTTTCTGATTGTCCATTTGGGGTTCATTTTGGACTTCTTCTAAAGGTGTATATTGTTGGAAACAAGCACACATACATCCATTAATGGAATGATTATTTTATGCTAACAAAGAACTCATACCAAGTGTGCTTATCTGTAGTAGTTAGGGCAAATAGTTATCAGAGGAACCAAAATATAAAGAGGAAAAAAAAAAAGAAATCCAAATTACTTTTCAATAAACTTTTTAGTCTGAGTAATAAGTTATTACAATAACAAACATTACAAATGGTAACACACTTAAGAAGAGAAAAAGATAGGATTTGTTCTTTTTTGAACTTTTTATAAACTTCCAGTAATAATCTCTGTAGTCCAAGTCAAGGGGTAATCCCTAAATATTGTTTGCATATACTCATAGACTGAATGCTTTGAACAAAATTATGATTCATATTTTATATGACTCCTCTCAGGAGTTTTTCACTACTTTAAGAAATCAGCTCTTGCAGTTAGCAAGAATTGGCAACACTCACTTTAAAGATGAATGGAATTTCACCCCCCCCCCCATTTTTAAATTGATAATATTCAATTACTTGATTTACAAATTCTCTTTCAGTTCTAACTACATTCTTACCTCTGAGAAGAAGAGTGAAAACATATTAGGATTTACGTGACATAATATATATAAGACAAAGTTTCTCAACATCTGACTGCTCCCTCTTGATTTGGCCACCAGCAGTTTAAGGGTATAGGATCTTGTCTCTTTCAGCCTCAGAGATCTTCTTGCAAGTTCTGGTGGAGCAGTCACCTCTCCACCCCTATCTTAAAGGCATGTGACCACAGCCAAGCCAATGAGCATCATTTATCCCCAACCCGCGGCTCACTAGGCTAATCCTCCGCCTTGCGGTGCCGGTACACCGGGTTCTAGTCCCAGTCGGGGCGCCGGATTCTGTCCCGGTTGCCCCTCTTCCAAGCCAGCTCTCTGCTGTGGCCCGGGAGTGCAGTGGAGGATGGCCGAAGTACTTGGGCCCTACACCCCATGGGAGACCAGGAGAAACACCTGGCTCCTGCCATCGGATCAGTGCGGTGCGCAGGCCGCAGCGCACCGGCCGCGGCGGCCATTGGAGGGTGAACCAACAGCGAAAGGAAGACCTTTCTCTCTGTCTCTCTCTCACTGTCCATTCTGCCTGTCAAAAAAAAAAAATGATTCATTTTATTTATTTGAAAGAGTTACAGAGAGAGAAGGGAGGGAGAGATATCCTCCATTGCAGGTTCACTTCCCAGATGGCCACAATGCCTAGGGCTCTGCCAGCCCAAGCCAGGAGCCAGGAGTTTCTTTCAGGTCTCCCACACAGGTGGAGTGGCCCAAGCACCGGCCATCCTTCTCTGCTGATTTCCAGGTGCATTCACAGGGAGCTGCACAGGACATGGAGCAGCCAGGACCAGCACCCAGAATGGAATGCCGCCTCAAAAGTCAATTCAGGGGAAGCAGAGCAAAGTCAAGTGATGGAGAGAGCCACCAACCTAATAAAATGCTGAGTCCTTGTATCTAGCTTGAGGCAATAATACCTTTGGACTCTTTGGCTGGTTTAACTAATGAACACGTTCTCTTTTTATCTGAGTAAACCACTTTTATTTAGGTTTTTGTAACTTGCAACCACAGCAAACTTGAGAAGGGTTTTTTTTTATTTTAATTGCCTTTAGTATTATTGCAGTGATTGCAAAATGCCATGTTTTCAGCACAAGGACCCTCTCCTCAGATCCCTGCCTTGCCTACCTTTTTTTATTATCTATGGTCAGTAAAAACAATAAATCAATAAAATACACAGACACACCTTTCATTAACTACTAACCTCTAGCACTACCTGGATACTGAAAAAAAAAAGCAATCTTTCATTTTTCCAAAATTATAATGTTTAAATTGACAACTCTGAAATGTTACATAGTAAAGTTATCCAGATGGCTTAAAACAATGCTGAGGGACAACATCTATGTAACAGAAAGGTCCTCTTTTGTCAGTCTTTAAAAACTACAACCAACCAACAAAGAAGGCTTCATAATGAATTCTCATACATTTTATTTTTTCATTCAGTTCTTTTTAAAAATTAATTTTGTGTTAGACCTATGATTTCCATCTCTCAGGTTTTTCTTTTCTTTTTCTTCTATTTGGTTCATTTTAGAAATTTTAAATTTTGTGTTCTTTCTAAATGCCTGAGATTTGGCTCAGAGGAGATACCACTTTTTCAAACAACTCCATAGCTAAAAGTGGATATAAACATATGTGTAGCATTTCAATGTTCATTTATCACTTGTGGATGTGTCCTGAAAGCTATAAATAGGAAAGTACAAGCACACCAACGTGCTTCGACATTCATATGCATGTGAATTCTTGAGTGCATATACTATCACTTATTTTTTCAATTTCATAATATGTGTGTGTGAAAATTTTATTAACTATCATAAATCAGACTCTGAGATTGTCACTTATTTAATGGAACTTTTAAATAATTCTAACATTCCAGAAATGTCAAGAATATTCATCTACTCATCTCCTCTTATTCTCTGCTTTCCAAATGTCAAGCAATCATCTCTGAATGTGGCATTGTGGGCTATGAAATTCAAAGCCCACATGGCATTTCTCAGTACGATGCACAAAAAATGAGATCATGCATTTGAAGGGCTGGGCACAGGGCCTGACCCACAATACAAACTAAAATCAAAGCCAATTCTTCCAAATCCTTCTTTCCTGCCTTTCCTTTATTTGTACAAAAGCACCCACATATGCAAATGCACGTCATCTTCTGTCTCCTTGGAGGAATGATATGTTTTAGAATTATTCTTAACTTTATCACACCGAACTCTGCTTTAAAAATATAATTTTGGGCAGGTGTTTGACACAGCAGTTAAATCACCACTCGGGATGCTGACATCTCATATAGGCATGTCTAGGCTCAAATTCTGGCTCTGCTCTGGATTTCAGCTTCCTGTTAATGTGCACCCTGGGAGGCACCAGATGACAGCTCAAGTACTTGGGTTCCTGCCAATGTAGGAGACCTGTTTGAGGTCCCAACTCCCATCTTCAGTCTGGCCCAGCTATAACTATTGTGGGCATTTTGGAATGAACCAGCAGATGGAAGACTCTATCTATCTGCGTCTCCCTGCCTTAAAATAGATAAAATAGAAAAAAATGATGATTTTATAATGCCCTCTGAAGATCCTAAAAAGTAATTTATAAATAATTTGCCTACACATATAATCTAAAATAAATACCCACATATGGAAAAATAAGGAAAGTAGTTCATAATAAAAATATATTTCAATAGGTAAATGTTTGGGCATGTTTCACTTGATTAGAAGATATAATTGAATTGTTCAGCTGTGTACCTAAATGCAGAATCCTTGCATCTATAACTGCTGCAAATATTAAACAGTATGGGCATGTTTTATTGGCAATTCAAATACCACAAATTATGCTGGCATCAATGGTGACCCAACTCTTGGTGAAGCTCTGATAAATACTAACTACAATTATCTCTTGATTTATAGTGCAGCTACATTCCTGCAAAATTTAGTGAGGATTAAAATTGTGCAAAAATAACTGGTACTTATTTGCTAAATGAAATTAAATTTAAGTTCAGATTACTGGAAAAAAGATCTTTTACCTACAAAAATGTCCACTAGAATATTTAAAGTGCAATTACCTCATGTGTTAACAGAGACACTTAGTATTTTGACCCTTTCCCAGCCATTTTGATGATCTGCAAATATCAAACCCAAGTTGAAAACTCCCCTAGGGAGAGGAGGTGGTTCTATCCCCCTTGAAACTTTTCAGAATGGCATGTTTTATTTCAAACCACATCTTCAATTACGATAATAAAATATTTGCAACTCATGATAAACTATTCCATTTTTTAGCTTCCAAAAATTCTTCTGGCACTACTGTCTGCGCAGTGAAGACATCACATGTGTTCCTTCACGTTGCTAAATATGTATGGATCGTCTCTGGGTTTTGAATCTGGAAATGGCCTTGAAATGGAGACATTAATTACATGCTTAGTCACAGACAATGTAATATGGTTCCTTTGCCAGAGTAATTGGCACCCTGCAGCTATGCCCTCCTAGTTATTACACAGTAGCAACAAGTTTCAAGGCACGTGAAACACTAGAGACAGGTGGAATTATAATAGTATCTCAAAGTCAATTGAAAAAAAAAAACAGTAAATTGAGATAAAACACACATCGCATTGTAGAAATGCTCCAATTTACAATTTTGTGATTACCAGCATATAGTCATTCCAATGGCCATGTTTATTTAAAGACCCGTTTCATTCAAGAGCTGATTTACCTGTAAGATACTCAAAAACACTAATTCCAAAATCCTGGTACAAGAGATATCTCTAGTGTTTGTTGTAATGTGCATCAAAAGGCAAAAGAATGACATGGCAAGATCTTCTCCAACTAAAGCAGAAACAATAGCAACAAGAAGCTTAGATTTAAAACAGCATTTTGGAAGTTTCACAAACTATGATCTTAAGAAATAAATGGGGGTGGTAAGAGAAAAAGATTGTAAGACAAGATACTGAAAGAAAATGCAAAAGAAACAAATATTTAAAGATTTTGGAATGCTAAAAATAATTTTCTCCATAATTACAGAGTCACAAATGTATATAACAATTCAATCTGCCACCATGACTAAGAAATGAAGCTTAATACAGGGTTTTACTTCTGGGAGTTCAATTTAAAGAGTGGATTATATTAGTTTTATATCCATGAAATGATAGTAGCCTTCTTTTGCTGTATTCTAATCCTTTGCAAACTAGTGGTTTCCAAACAGCTGAATTTACCAAAACCAATGACCAAGAAAGCATGGGCAGGAGTCATTTGACATGACATTCTGAACTTCTATCTGGTAGTCAATAGTTTTCCTATTTTCTCAGGACATATGAGTGTGTTGGGTTGGAGGCAGACTGGGGATGGAAGTGAATGGAATTAGAATACCTCAAAATATGATATCAAAGGCATTGATCCCATCCTGATTTTTGGATACTAGTCTGGTTGAAGTTCGCACTTTGTCATCATTAAACGTGTGTTAGTCCACATACACCTTCCTGTGCCCTCTAATTTCCTTTTAGTACTCTTTTTTTTTTCTTTTAAATTATGTATTTGTGAGAGAGCCAGACAGACACACAGAGAAATCTGCTGGTTCCCTCTTCCAAATGTCTGCTGTGGCTGGGGGCTAGGCTGATCCAAAGAAAGGATTTAGAAAGACAATCCAGGTCTCCCACATGGGTGGCAGGAACCCAGTCACTGAGACATCACCACTGCCTCCCAGGGGCTGCAATGGTGGGAATCTGGAGCCAGAAGCCAGAGCAGGGATTCAAACTCAGGAATTTTGATGTGGCATATAGGCCTGTTAACTATGAGGCTAGATGCCAACTTCCCTTTTACTTGAGCTTATATACAAAGTTGATAAATCACTCTATCTGTGATCCTCCGCTAATTTGTGTTGTGGCTGTCTCTTTATAAGCCATTATATCTTGCCTCAAATGTCTCCCCTTATGAGAAATCATTTCTGGTTTTCTATGGAAGGAGTCATTCTCACCCAATACCAATCATTCTCCAAGATCATACCTTGTTCATTTTTGTCACATCACTTTAAAAAATTTATTTTAAGGACAGTGTGACAGAGAGAGAAAGAGAGACAGAGAGAAAAAGAGATGTTCCATTCACTGGTCTATTCCCCAAATGGCCCTAATGGCCAGGGCTGAGCCAGGATGAAGCCAGGAGGTCAGAACTCCATATAGGTTTCCCATATTGGTGGCAGGATCCCAAGTACTTGGGACACCTTCGTTTGATTTCTCAGGCACATTAGCAAGGAGCTGGGTCAGAAGCAGAGCACCTGGGACTTGAACCTATGCTACAATATGCAATGCTGGCATCACTTTGCCACAATGTCTGCTCTCCAACAGATCACTTAAAAAACAGCAATGACCTTGTTTTGACTTACTGCTTAATGATTTCTCTCCACTGGAATGCAAGCCACTTTTGTATTTTTAAAAGATTTATTTATTTTTTATTTGAAAGGCAGAATTGGAGACAGAGGGAGAGGCAGAGGGAGACTTTCCGTCTGCTGGTTCACTCTTCAAATGGTCACAATGGCCAGGGCTGGGCGAGGCAAAGCCACAAGCTTCATTCATTCTCCCCCATGGATGGCAGGGGCCAAGCACTTGGGCCATCTTCCACTACTTTCCCAGGCACATTCGCAAGGAGCTGGCTTGGAAGTGGAGCATCTGGGACTCTAACCAGTACCCATTTGGAATGTCAAAATTGTCAGAAGCAGCTTAACCTTAACCACCACAATACTGGCTACAAATGCAAACCACTTGAAGGCAAAGTCCTTGTCTATCTGTTGACCATCATTAACTCCAAACCTGTAACAATTCCTGGTACATGGAATAGGTTAAAATAAAATCTCTGTTGAATAAACAAATATTGAATACATTCCTTTGGGCCTAAAAATCCTGTTCTTTATGTTCAAAACATATTTGCTTTATTCTTTTACTTTCTTTAGCTTCCTAAATAACTTTAATTTTCCCAATAAAAGAAACATTCATATGTTATTTTTCTACATTTAATCTGTAGCTCAACTTGTTTCAAACTGCATTAGCCACTAAATTCACCTTCAGTGTATTCTAGTTCATGTGATGTTGGCTTTGCTCTCTGGCATCTGTGGACTTTTCGTTTATACGAAGAATTTCACTGCTTTGGAGTTTATCTTGTAATTACTGAAGTTCTATAGAACACAGAACTAGATTTCAAGGAAGACTACAGAAACTTTTAGTAAATCTTTCAGCTTTCAACTTTTTAAGCACTAACAATATTGCTTTAAGAAACTGTTAATGTTAACATTTTAATCAATTCTGGAGAGACATGCAAGTAATATCAAACATTTATCTTGACAAGTTGAGTCCAGTTCTGAATCAGTTTAGAAACTACAGGATCAGGCCGGCACCATGGCTCACTTGGTTAATGCTCCGCCTGCCATCCCATCTGGGCACCAGGTTCTAGTCTTGGTTGCTCCTCTTCTGGTCCAGCTCTCTGCTTTGGCCCAGGAACAAAAAAAGAAACTACAGGATCCCTTCATCTCAGTACTGTTCTATTGTTTTGTATTGGGACCCATCCAACTTCATTATAAAATGGCCCTTTGTGAAACATAAGTACATTTTGCTTACTACTCTTGTCCAACAGGTCCATTCCACTCAGCCCCACAAAGGCAAAAAAAAAAAAAAAAAAAGAAACATACATATGCCTCAATGCATACTACATTTATCAGGGAAAGAGGCCCATCAAATCTTACTGACATGCCTTAGATGATTTTTAATATTGGAGAGAGCCTGTGAAACTTGAAAACTATTGCTTATTCAGTATCAGTGACTATTCTGGAATCACCAAACATGAAAGGGCAACGTTTTTTTTTTTTTTTTTTTTTAACTTTTATTTAATGCATATAATTTTCCAAAGTACGACTTATGGATTACAATGGCTTCCCCCACATACCGTCCCTCCCACCCACAACCCTCACCTTTCCCACTCCCTCTCCCCTTCCATTCACATCAAGATTCATTTTCGATTATCTTAATATACAGAAGATCAGCTTAGTATACATTAAGTATGGATTTCAACAGTTTGCTCCCACACAGAAACATTAAGTGAAAAATAATAGATGATTTTTTTTAAATGATGATGAAATCAGATCAGACCTATTGTCATGTTTAATCCCAGTGAGAGTCAAGTTGGGAATTGATAATTTCTTTTCTTTTTTTTTTTTTTTTACAGAGGATCAGTTTAGTATGCATTAAGTAAGGATTTCAACAGTTTGCACCCCCATAGAAACACAAAGTGAAATATATTGTTTGAGTACTCGTTATAGCATTAAATCTCAATGTACAGCACATTAAGGATAGAGATCCTACATGAGGAGTAAGTGCACAGTGACTCCTGTTGTTGACTTTACCAATTGACACTCCTGTCTATGGCATCAGTAATCTCCCTATGCTCCAGTCATGAGTTTCCAAGGCTATGGAAGCCCTCTGAGTTCTCCGACTCTTATCTTGTTTAGACAAGGTCATAGTCAAAGTGGAGGTTCTCTCCTCCCTTCAGAGAAAGGTACCTCCTTCTTTGAAGGGCAACGTTTTTTTTAAGATGAGTCAATGCTTTTCCTAGGTACACAAGATATGACATATAGGTACAAAGGAAGTAATTTTCATCTTAAATCTTTGAAAGTTTTTGAACCGCAAAATTAATGTTATATGAAAGAAGACATGACTTAGGAAGTGAACATGTTTATGTGATACTACTGGTGTTGAAAAAAATATGGTTAATTATGTAATTTTATTGTCTATAATGATTTTAAAATTTTTATTATAGAGGTTCAAACAATAATGTATCTATGTATAAGATTAGCAGACTAATCTGATAAAGAAGACTGTATAACTATAAACAATTCAGAATTTTTAAAGTACAAAAGAATGCCTTAGCTAAGCAAGAGGGAGCAGGGGGAAATTTTCTATTTAAGAAACTATTATGGGTCAGGCATTACACCAGGTGCTACTGTACTTGATAAGTCATCCTCACATTATTCTGGGAAGTAGGTGTTTCTCTTGCCATCTTATAAACATCAGAATTTCGTTCTCAGAAAGGCAAAGGGATCTTCCTATGGGCTTTCTAGGAAAAAGAGCAGAACAAACATCTGAATCTGACATTCTGAAAGTTACTACTTCCAAAACTCTGTAGTCTTTCTAACTTTTATTTTCCATTCATTCATTCACTCATCCAACTATCAATGAACCCAATATAGTGCACTTAGGCTTGAGATTCAAAGACACCCCAGGACATAAATAACTGAAAGGTGCATTGTCCAAAGCACAGGCACTGAGGCAACTTAGAAAGAAACACACACACACACACACACACACACACACACACATGTAAAATGAGATTAGTCTTGAGAAAGCGATAAAAGTACCTAGTGACTCAGATGAGACACAAACAAAGTCATGTTGGAGAGAGACAGAATGGCCCCAGGCTAATAAGGCTGGATTAACCAGGGAATGCACAGGAAGAACATGTCAATCAACAGCCAATCAGCAGAGGATCTGGTTAAGAGTGGAAATATAAGAACATCAAGGTCACAGAGGTAGGGATGGGCACTGACTCAGAAGAATGTGCCTTAGCATGCTGACCCAAGTGGCCTATATGTTGACAGGTAGAGATGAATTCTGAGGATAAACACTCAGGTTAATCTCCTGACTCCCCTTGTTCTGAGTCTACACTTTCCAAACAATCTACTAGCTGCTTTATCTTCCTACATAGATTTGCTACAATATTAGAATCTTATTTAAAATTACTAATACTAATACATAGATCTCACCAGAGAGTAGTTATATCAGAATTACCTGGGGTTGGTGCTGGATATCTGTACATGTTCAGATCTCCAAAAATGATTCATATATACATCACAGAATTGACAAATGTTTTCTGTAATAGTACAGATAGTAAATATTTTAGGCTTTGTGGGTCATATGGTTTCTGTTGCAAAAACTCAATTTTGCTAATGTAGCATGAAAACAGCTATAGATAATACAAGGATGAGTGTGGCTGTGTTCCAATAAACATTTCTTTATAGACAATAAAATGTGAATTTCATGCAATTTTCATCAATCACACTTTTATTCTTCTGATTGCCTTTCAAGTACTTTAACATGTAAAGACCATTCTTAGTTGGTGGCTATTCAGCAACAGACAGGGAACTAGAACTATCTCACAGGCCCGCTAGTGCAGGTAGACCCTGGTCTGTGGAGATGACACAAATGCACAGACCTCCTGACGTGCTTCAACACAAATGGACCAGATTTCTCATTTCTATACATTGGACTCACAATTCTGTCACCAGGAGCCAGGATTCTGAAGTAAATTAAGTTTAGGGCTTCAAATAAATCAGGTTTTTATAAATCCACATGACTGGGATCTAGACTC
Organism: Oryctolagus cuniculus; assembly: GCF_964237555.1. Classification (NCBI taxonomy): domain Eukaryota; kingdom Metazoa; phylum Chordata; class Mammalia; order Lagomorpha; family Leporidae; genus Oryctolagus; species Oryctolagus cuniculus. Next base: position 99,788,353 of record NC_091436.1, read on the forward strand.
TGGGCAATGGTGAATCAGCAAGGCAAATGCCCTCACTGGGCACCTGGCCTGGGGAATAGCTGGCTCTTCTACAAGACTGCATCCCTCATTACCATGCCAGGAACTCCCTCTATTGGATATTCATTAGGCATACATAAGTTTTATAAGGAAAAATAGTTTGTCAACAAGATGGTGTTACAGGCAAAGAAGGAAGCTCCTACCCCTCTCAAAGCTGAAGCCAAGGCAAAGGCTAGGAAGGCCAAGAAGACAATCCTGAAAGGCATCCACTGCCACACACACACACACACACACACACAATCTGTATGTCATCCAAGCTCTGGCGGCCCAAGACACCACATGTCCAGCAGCAGCCCAAATAGTTTCCAGAAAAGTGTCCCGGGAAAAGCAAGCTTGACCACTATGCCATCATCAAGCTCCCCCTGACCCATGAGTCTTCCATGAAGAAGACCAAAGACAACAACGCACTCGTGTTCATCGTGGATGTCAAGGCCAACGAGCACCAGACCAAACAGGCTGTGAAGAAACATTGATGGGGCCAAGGTCAGCACCCTGATCAGGCCTGATGGGGAGAAGGCATGTGTTCAACTGGTCCTGATTATGATGCTTTGGATGTTGACAAGAAAATATGGATCATCTAAACTGAGTCCAGTTGACTACTTCTAAATATAAGCTTTTTCACCATAAAAAAAGGAACAATTAGTCATGATACGTAAGTTCCAGAGCAGCACCATCTAACATGGTATCTGCTTACCACACATGTCTGGCTATTGACTACTTGCAATGTGGACAGTCCAACCTGAGATATGCTGTAAGTATAAAATATATACTGGGTTTGAAAAGTTACTATGAGTGTCTGGCACCGTGGTGCGGTAGGTTAACCCTCCATCTGTCGCACTGACATCCCATATGGGCGCTGGTTCTAGTCTCAGCTGCTCTTCTTCCAATCCAGCTCTCTGCTGTGGCCTGGGAAAGCAGTAGAAGATGGCCCAAGTCCTTGAGCCCCTGCACCCACATGGGAGACTGGAAAGAAGCACCAGGCTTCTGGCTTAGGGTCTGCACAGCTCCGACCGTTGCGGCCACCTGGGGAGTGAACCAATGGACGGAAGACTTTTCTCTCTCTTTCCCTCTCACTGTCTGTAAATCTATCTCTCAAATAAATAAAATCTTTAAAAAGAAGTTACTATGAAAATAAAAGTGTGTGTTATCTTACTTATAATTTTTTGTAATAACAATGATATAAAATGAAAGTATTTTGGGTACTGGTTTAAATAAAATACAATATAAAAGCCAATTTCTTATTTTTCAATGTAATGCTAACCATAGTTTTCACAAATAAAAAGCAGAAAAACCACAGTTCCACAAGAGTATAAACAAGGGCTAAAAACAACAACCAAATCACAAGACACAAGATGTCCATCTCATTCCTATACTTTTTTTTGTATTCTTTATCAACTACTACATATAAAAGAAAACATATGATATTTGTCTTTTTGGCACTGGCTTACTTAACTAAGCCTGATGATTTCCAGTAGCATCCATTTTGTTGCAAAAGATAGGGTTTCATTCTTTTTTTATAGCTGAGTGTATTCCATAGTGTATTTATACCACATTCTCTTTCTTTATCCAGTCATCAGTTGATGGACATCTGAGATGATTCTATATCTCAGCTATTGTAAATTGAGCTGCAATAAACATGGGGGATGTTTATATGAAACAACCAAGTGCTTTCATATGCTGATTTCATTTCCTTTGAATAAATTCCCAGGAGTGGGATGGCTTGGTCATATGGTAAATTTATTTTCATATTTCTGAGGAATCTCCATATTGTCTTCTATAATGGTTGTACTAATTTATAGTCCCACCAACAGTGGATTCACATTCTCTCCAGCATTTATTATTTTTTGATTTTTGGATGATAGCCATTCTAACTGGGGTGAGGTGAAACCTCATTGTGGTTTCACCTGTTTCTTTTTACATTTTTAATATAGAGAATAACAAATTTAAATTCAGTGTGGGACTCACATTATATTTCTCCTGATTAGTGATGCTATAAAGGGTCGAAGTTGAACTGCACGGAACCCAGGGATTATAGTAGAGCATGGGGCACGGTGGCTCCTGAGTAATTATTTGTTGGATAAAAAGATGTTACTTTGATGAAGATATATATCAACAATGATGTGTGCACACAGGAGGTGCAAATCTGTTAGACTGCTGGAGAGGGAATGAGTTCCAAACAGATTCCAAGGAAGAGAGGATGATTGAACTTGAAGACTAAGACTTAATTAGTGGCCATAGAGGATGGGTAAATGAGAAAAACATATAAATTCTGCCATGCACCTGTTCTTTACTAACGCTTAGTCTGTCAGCTTTTCTAGTCAATGCTTTGTTGTCTCCAGTCTGTTGCTGAACTTTATAGACCAAAGGAGACAGTCACAGTGTCAATAAAACTCAGCTGGGCATGTACCCCTCCTATGTCCCAGGGGAGAAAATTGCAAATGTTAATTCTAAAATATCCTTACTTTTCATTTGTGCAAAAATATAAACATTTTACAAGATAGAAAATTAAAATAAAAAAAGTCTAAAGCACCTAGGTATTCGTCAACGCCTTCGACTGTGATTATTTTTATTGTGTGATGCTGCTGCTCACTAGCTGCATGGCCTTTGCTTGTTCTATCTGTGGCTTAGCTATGTATAGTTTGGTGTTCATATGTACCTTTTCTTGCACTTATTTGATAACATGACCTTTATCTACAGCTGTTCATTCAAAATCCATTACCATCACTTTCTCTCTTCTGGGTGAGCATCCACCACAGAGGCTAGAAAAGTAAGTTCTCAAGTTCTCAATCTTTCTTGCAAGTTAAGAGTTAATATACGACTGTACTCTTGGCCAAAGAGATGTGAGTAGAAGTGCCTGGAAGATGCTATTTTTACCATAAAGTGCTTCCACTTTATTAGGAACCCATTGTTTTCTTTGCAGCATGATTGGAATGCAACTGTGAGGTTGGGGATGGAGCAGCTTTCTTGTGACCAGGAGAGGATAAACATGATGATGACGTTATGGAGAAGGCAAAGCAGATAGAGCTGTCTTGGATGATATCATGGAGACTGACTTCCTCCAGATTTCTTGTTATATGAGAAAAATTAACTATGAACTTGTTAAGCCATTGTTAGCCAAATTTTCTACTATCTGCAGTTAAATAATAGAGCAACTATTATTTATAATCATATTATTTTTATAGAATATTTATCTCTTTAAAAATATTTATTTATTTGAAAGGCAGAGTTATATAGAGAGAGGGAGACACACAGAGAGAAAGAGATCTCCAATCTGTTCACTCCCCAATGTCCACAATGGTTGATTCTAGGCCAGGCCAAAGACAGGAGTCTAGAACTCTATTTGAGTCTCCCATGTGGTTGGCAGGGGTCCAAGGACTTGGGCCATCTTCTGGTGCCGTTGCAGTATATTAGCAGGGAGCCGGATCAGAAATGGAACAGCTGGGACTCAAAGTGGCACCGACACAGGATGTCAGCATCGCAGGTGGCAGCTCCACCACCACACCAGCCCCCTATAGTACTACAATGTTAAAAAGTCTTTTGTTTCCTTCATGAAAATCTCTCAATGGCAATGCCTCTTTACATCTTTTATCCAGTTGCCTCTTTTCCTCTGCTACCTCCCTTCTCTTGTCCCTGTCAGATCTTGCTACATCAGACTCAGAATTCCCAGGCAAGTTTACACAAGGAAGAAAAAGTCACGCTTTGACCAGCAGTGGTGGTTTAGAACTGTGGTCAGTAGTACCTGCAGTCCGTGTCTCCTGCCCCACTCTTCCTCTGACATCTTGGTCATGCTCTCCCCAAAGGGAAGAAAGTCCATCGGAGTGTTTTGCTTAATGTGTCCCTAGCCCCTTTGGCTAGACGGGTCAAGGGTCAGAGGGACAGCACAGAGACAGGAGAGGTGGTGCTGTAGCTCCCCAGGATGGAATGTTGATTTTATCTCCCATTTGGTAAGCCCTTGGGCAGTCTATGACATATTTCAGTTCTTAATGGGCTACACAGCCTTTTGCATTCTGCAGCAAACTGACACACGCCTTGTTATCCCAGCAGAATCATCAGGCTCTTGTTAGAAAAGCATTCCTCCCCACAGATAAGAAAAAAGAAGTCTCCCATCCAAAAAAAAAGCCAAGTCAACAAAGGAAAATTGAAAAGATGCCTAGACAACAGCACAGAGGCATACTAACTCACAAGAGGAAAATGTCTTTTTCCCTTGGAGTTGTTTATTCAGAACTTTTACATGTAACTAGGTGACACTGGGCACTGTGGATACAGCCACAGTTCACTTTTCTTTCAATATGATATCTTCTGCCTTCTTCCTACAATTTCTTCATTTGTGCAATAAATGCCTAGGGCGTTTTGTGTGAAATAAGCCTCTCCTGTTTCCTTATGTAAAGTCCTGTGGGATCACATGTAGAGAAAACAGGCGAGGGCACATCCCACTGCCAGGTAACTTAATCTAAAAATTTGCTTGAATGTGTCTTGCACATTTTGATTTAGTTATTTCATTTCAAAGTCTAAATTAGTTTGTTTAATGGCAAGCTTTTGCATGCTATTGCAATGCTATTGCATTATACACAGCTGCTAATTATAATGCTGTTCTCCATGGAGTGGATACATAAGCACCGATATAGGATTTTAAAATAGATATTCTTATTGTAAATCCCCTAAAAACGGTGTCTGGGAATTCAGGAATTTCCTTTTTTTCTTGACAGTCTGATTTATTTGTCACATTTTATGAGCAAGTTTTAGAGATGTACAGTTACATACTCCCCCCTCCATCTCCTCCCAATAAGCCCACCTGAAGGACATACCTTTAGGATTTGCCCTTTTGTCCATCCACTTGTAACTGTTTTGTGCCTGTCCTTGGAATGCTGCCCTCCTTTGTCTCTGCAAGTCCTTAAGTCAATCCCCTCCCAACATTACCCAAGACTATTGGCACAGGGCCCCACCAGAGTTCCTCCTTCCACTCGTTTGCTGAAGAACCTGTCTTCAACAACCTACAGGTCCTATCACTGCTTCTTTCTCTCAGTCCTCGCGGCTCCTGGCATATCTGCACTGCATTCATTGACTCATTCATTCACTAAACAAACACTTGATGACCAAGAGGCACAGTTCTAAGCTCTGCAGAGAATGCAGTGATTAGGCAGGGAAGAGTCTGGGAGTCAGGACAGACAGCCCAGAGGCCAATGAATACATCGATAAATAAGCAAATCAAGTAAGTGTTATAATAAAATGAAAAGGGGGCTGGGTGACACAGAGGAATAAGGAATATTTGTGAGGAGGATACATTTCAGTGGAAACCTGAATTTCAAGAACATTCTCATCACCAAACTAAGATCTACATCCTGTGCCTAATATCATTGATTCATCAAAATAACCACCACAAAAACCTTGTGGGAAGGATTTTTAGAAGTACAGTGTCCTGTGTCTTTAGTCAGTAACTTGAGTTTCTGGAGAACAGAATAATTACATTCTTACTTATGCACAGATAACTTACAACTCTTATTCATGGGGAGGCATGAAGTGAAGAGTACTGTATATGATCAGGGCAGCAGGTAAGGAGAAGATGCCCTGGGAAGAACCTGTTCAAGTCACCAGATTCCCTCTGTTACTATCAGGATGTAGTCTAAAGCCCTTTGGGGAATGCAATGTGTGTGTGTGTGTGTGTGCGTGCGCGAGCGCATGTGTGAAGCATGATATGTGTGCATAAGGTTTTTCCATGGCTGGTAAGTCTGGGTGGGCAACACCAGAAAACCTCAGAGATGTTTGTGTTCAGCTTTTCTCTATGAAAAATGGATAACGGCTAGGAGAACCACTCTCAGAAGCATCTGTCAAGTTGGCACAGAATGTGAAGTGACATGTCAACAAGAAAATGGTTGGCAGTGGAGAGGGCAAACAATGTAGGAATAAGGTTAAGTCAGTACCATTGTTTGGGCAGAAATTAAAATTATTTTCAACTTCTGGTCACTACATGTCAATTCTACTTGACTAGCTCTAAAATTCTACAGTTGTACTCTGAAAACTCAGGGTTTCAAATAAGATGTAAAACACCTCTCTTTATGTTAGTTTATCTGGTTCACCACCCACTTTGCAAACAGGTTCTGATCTTCGTAGTCTTTAATAAGAAGACTCTGTCAACTCCTGGGTCAGCGTGCAAGCCAAACCTACAGTGGGCTTGAGTACTTTCACACCTGTCTTCAAGCACGGATGCTGCTGTTTTGATTTTAAAGTTAGTCTTCATGTTACGGTCAGGCCAAGGATACAAGAGAATTCTGTCTTTATAACCCACAATACTTAATGTGTTGCTACCAACATCAGTATGCAGATGAAAGCAAGATTTATATCAAGGAACCCAAATAAAAATAATCTGCCAGGCAAATGGAAATGAAATGCAATAAAGATAATGATGGCAGGCCCATCAGATCATTAAGCATGAGTGATTTTTCCCTCAAAAAATCATGTACTTATTCATTTGAAATTATAAATATTTGAGAATATAACTCTTATTGGAAATTTAACTGGAGTAAAGAAAAGTGCTGTATTATGTTCTTAGATCTGCTATAGCAATTTACCACAAAATTAGTGCTTTAAAACAACAGAAAAATTGTTTTTCTCAGTCTGGAGGCTAAAAAAGTCAGAAACCAAGGTAATGGCAGGGCCTTGTTCCCCTGAAAACCCCAGAGGTTCATGAATGAGTCCTTGACTCTGTCTAACTCCTGGAGGGCCCTCGCAGTCCTTGTGGCTACATCATCACAATCTCTGTCTCCCTCTTCTCATTCTTCTCTGTGTGTTTACTCTTATTTGTACAAGGACATTAGTCATTGGATTTAGGGCTCATATTTTAACAAGCTCATGTTAACAATCAGTTATACCCACAAAGACCTTATTTCCAAGTAAAATCATATTCTGAGCTTCTGAATAGACAGAATTGGCAGAAAGGACATTATTCAACTTATGGCAGGTGACATATGATGTATGTTCAGACATAAACAACAAAATGATGAAAAATAAGAAAACAGTAGAAAGAACACTACCCTGATCCTTTCTTTTCTAGCTCCACTGATTATTGCCTTAGGCCTTGTCCTCAGCCTGTTTTTTGGTTTTGCTCAAGGCCATTGCAATAGCCTTCTAAACAAGATCCTGCCTTAGCCAGATGCCTGGGATCAAGTTCTGCCTCTGGTACATTTTGGCTCTGAGATTTGGGGGCAAGTTACTTCACCTGTTAGGGCCTTGATATCCTCACCTATGAAATAGGTGTAACTATACGTCCCTCACACTGCTTCTATGATTAAGTCACCGAATCTATGGAAGTCACTTGTAAAGACTTGAAGCACTTCCATATCATTAGTCTCCCTGTTTTATAATCCATCCTGTCAGCTGCTGACATCAAATCTGATATCATTTTCTTCCATAAAACCCTATATGTCATATAGTTGTTTACTAGATAAATTAAGTAGATAAAATGTTTCTCATCTGATACTCTTTCCTCCTCAAGTTCACCACTCCTCACCCAACAGTCACTCGACCTCGCAGGTGCGTGTCATGCATCTGGGACAGTCTCATGCCTCCTTGCCTTTGCACATACAGCCCTGAAGTCTGGCAAGCTGATTCCCTGATTCACTTCATGAATACTGACTCAGACCTTGCCAGTGATAAGGTTTCAGCTCCCTGAAAAGGATTCCTTGAAACCAGAGAGTGATGGGATCCTTTGCTCTGCTCTTGCAGCATTGCAATTCCTCACATTGGCCCATGACTATTTATTGGTATATCATCTTCTGTGGAATAGGAGTTTCCTGAGGCTAGGAATCCTTAAAGCTGCATCTCTTTAGGAGGACATATACCATATGGTTAACAACATATGGTCTGGAGTTAACAGACTTGTGCTCTGTCTTTTTACCAGCTGTGCAACCTTGGAGAAGTTACTTAACTTGCAAATTAGAGTAGTAAATGTACCTGCCTTGTGGGGTTGAGGTAATGTTTGCAGTATGTAATGCCAAGAATATAGTAGAGGATGCTTGAGAAATGCCTTGAAAAATCATGGTTGCTGAATCCAACCGAAAAATAATCATATAAGCCTAAAGATTATTGTTATCCCAAATTAGAATCTTCTGCTCTTAACATCCTCAGAATAACCTTTTAATCTTTGTTCTCAGTAATTCCCTTCTCTGCTTTCCCCAATCTTTATTCAAATACTCACTGCTCACCTGGGAATCTACTTAACCTCCCTCTCAACAGATTACTCTAGCTTCTACTTTAAAAAATAGGAAGAAACCAGTCATGATCAAAGTATTCAAGGATGATCTCTTTGAACTCCTTCCTGTCCCACCACCATCTCTGTGATGCACAAGGACACACACACACACACACATACACACACATTCCTACAACCTTTATGCTGCGTTGCATCCTTCCTTTCTTGGTCTGAAAACAAAACTTCTCTTCAGTTTGGACACCAGCCCCCCTATTTGTGTATTTCACCCTGCCTCTCTTGCTTCTTTCAGGACCCTGGCTCAGCGTGCTCTCTCATTATCATCTGCTTTCTAGTGGGCATCTTTCCTTGTAGTCAACAAATACCCTAAACAGCTCATCCCAAGGGAAACAGACAGCATACACAGAATCTCCATTGGCTCTCCCTCTATATGTTTTATTGCCTTTCTGTGTCCAATTTCACCCAATCACAGAGCAGTCTAGCTAAGTAGTCTCCAATTCTTTGTCACCTTACAAACTCCTCACGCCACCTCACTGCAATGAAGGACAGTCACTGCACTGAAGTCAGTCTCACATAAGTCACCTATGTGCTCTTTAATGTAAAATTAAATGGGCATTTTAATAGAAACTATTTTAGTAGCTTCTCTTTATGTATACTGTACATAACTGATCACTCCATTTGGAATATTATCTAAATGTATAAGCTCTTGAATATTTGTAATTATTTTGTTAAATTAAAAATGTTTCTCAACTTTATTGAGGACAAGTGACAAATATTAAGTTGGTATTTTTACTGTATACATCAAAATAATTAATATATTGAATATTTTCATAGTTATCTTTTTTAAATGGGTGGTAAAATTGCAGATCTAAAAAAAGTAGATTCCAGGTCTATTTTCTTAGCAATTTTCAAAAGTACAACATATTATTATTAATCATAGTCATCACACTCTCCCTCTGTATTAGATTTCCAAAGCACATTCATTCTTCATTGACTTTCCCAGCAAAGATCTATATTCCAAATGCAGGTGACCCTGTGACTTGCATCTTTGGCTTGATGCTCTTTTCACTTCACTTATCCTCAAGGCTATTCTTAAAAAATGGCATGCACTTGTGTTCATTTTTTCTTACCATGACCTATGACTCTCAAGTCAATATGTCTTCCTTAAGTTTCAGAGTAGATTATCCTACTGCCATTTAAATGTCCTTAACTGAATATTCTGCACGTATTTAAAGCTTAGCTTTCAAAACGTGAATTCATTATCTTTTCTCTTGTTCCCTTCACATATTTCCAACTTATAGGCAGCACAATCATGCACAGTCACCAAGGCTTTACACAGAGTGTGTCAAAGCACGGATTCAAAGTAGTGCTTGTTATGGGGCACACTGGATATTTAGGGAAGGCTCCGCATAGTCTAGGAGTAAAGACCTAACCTTGGAATAAAATTCTCATAGCTCTTTAAGTATAATCTTGATGGTCTCTCTTGATTATGTATGAATAGGGCAAGAAGACACCTTTGGTTGTAGGGTGAGGCAGGGTAAGGATGAGAGTTTTGTTGCTTGTTTCCTTTTGAATGGTTATAAAAACTGTTTCCTTTGCCACTATTCCGAGCTGTATCCTGGGGTACAGCAGGGAAAGTGTGAAAATGGAGCCCAGGGCTAATGTGTGCTACTTGAGGTCTGAATTTCCAAAAACTTGCACTAGATATTAGCAGTCCAGCACCTTCACCCTCTTCCCCCACTTACCCTACTCCCATTCAATTAATCACAATCATTTTTCTTAAATAATTTTTGAATCCACACCCACTTCTCTGTATTTAGTATCAATTTTCTAAACCAAACCTTTACTACCTGCCTCTTAAGTGCTACAATAACTTCTTTAATAGGATTTTCAGTAATTAGTTTTGTTCTTCTCCAATCTGTCTTCCAAAGTGACCAAATTAAAATTCAGAACATTTCAATAACTTTCTATTCCTTACAGGATAAAGACTCAGCTCATTAAATAGTATGAAACTCTCCCCACAATCTAGTATTTCCACTTTAATTTATCCCTGCCCCTTGCTTACTCTGTTCTGCCATGACAGCCCACGGCATACTTTCTGTTTGACACATTATTTCACCTCTTCTACCTTTGACTCATTTGATCAGCTTTGGTTGGAACATCTGTTCCTGGCCTTATCACCTTCATAAATCTTACCTCCTCTTTCAAAGGCTCAGGCAATGCCTTAGCTATGCCGAGTGGTTTGTTCCATCATTTCATGGCACTCTAAACTCAATGTCTGCTGACTTGCTGCTACACTGTACTATATCCATTCATTAGTTTCCCTGCCTTTCACCATCCCCACCATGTCCACCTGAAGGATAAAGGCTTCTTTATTTTTATATCTCTAGCACTTACCACAGTACTTGAAACAATAAATTCTCGGCAAATGCTCATTCAACTGAATAAGTGAAGTCTAGCTCTCCCATCAATTTATTGTGACCTTGGGCAAGTCCCAAAGTCTCTGGAACCCAGTTACTTCATATAAAGTTAAGGAGCTGAACTAATCTCTTAAATGTCCCTTTCATTTCCAACATTCTATGATGCTTCTATTATATTTGTTGAAAGTGTGTACTGGAGTGCAAATTAATTTTTAATAGACTGTAATTACTAACAAAAACATTCCCTCTTTCATCACTCGGTTCTTCAGCATGAAGTTTGATATGTAAAGAATTTAACCTAAAATATCTGTGAGTAAGAAATAGTCCATAAAGCTTCCACCTTAATGTGTTGGAGTAAACATAAGTAATTCACATTTACAAAGTTTAATCACTAAAAATCTCTTTGAACTTGTAGAGAAAGCAAAGAACAATTACTGCATTTTAACTGTGTATTAGATTATAGAACTAGTCATTGTTTCCTCCCCAGGTAATTTTTTTTCTAAGGTTTAAAATTTGAAAGACAGAGGGACAGAGGAAGAGACAGAGACACATAGGTAGAGATCTTCTATCTCCTGATATACTTCCCAAGTGCCTGCAACAGCTGGTGCTGGACCAGACTGAAGCTGGAAACTGGGAACTCAATCTGAGACTCTCATTTAGGTATCAGGGACCCAAGAACTTGAGCCATTACCTGCTGCCTCCAAGGGTATGCATTAGCACAAGCTGGAACTGGAAGCATAGCCAGGACTCAAACCCAGGTGCTCCAATACTGGATGTGAGCATCCCAAGTGGAGTCTTAACTGCTGTGCAAACACCTGCCCCATCCCATATATTTTATTATTGTTAACAACTTGATGTTGTAGTCATGCTTCCCAATTTCAATGTAATCAATGCTTATTTTAAATTAACTTTTAATGTTGGAATATATCCAGATTCACAGTAAAGATAGTACAGTTGTTCTTTTTTTATTTATTTGAAAGTCAGAGTTACACAGAGAGAGAAGGAGAGGCGGAGAGGCAGAGAGGTAGAGAGGCAGAGAGAGACAGAGAGAGAGAGAGAGAGAGAGAGGTCTTCCATCTGTTGGTTCACTTCCCAGTTGGCCTCAGTGGCTGGAGCCGCACCTATCTGAAGCCAGGAGCCAGGAGCTTCCTCCCGGTCTTCCTATGCAGGTGCAGGGGCTCAAGGGCTTGTGCCATCTGCTACTGCTTTCCCAGGCCATAGCAGAGCTGGATCAGAAGTGAAGCAGCCGGGTCTCAAACCAGCACCCATATGGGATGCTGGCTCTGCAGGCGGTGGCTTTACCCACTATGCCACAGCACTGGCCCCCAGATATTTTCAATACAGGCTATATCAACTTTTCATATTGTTAGCATCCTATATTAACAGGATACAAGTAAATAACTAATATTTATACATTATTATACTTCACACTTTACTCAGATTTCCTTCATATTTCACTCAAGTCCTTTTTCTAGTCCAGAATTCCATCAAGGCTGCCACATGACATTTAGCTGTTATGTCTCCTTGGACTATTGGTTTTCATAAGTTCTTACACTTTCCTTGGATTTGCTGATCTTGACAAATTTGAATAATACTAGTCAGCTGTGACTACTACTGTGAGCTGTCTCTCAATTTGGGCATCTCTGGTGTTGTCATGAATTGGACTGCATTTATGGGGAGGAAGATCACACAAATATAAAGTGCCATTCTTATCAAATCACATCAAAGTTGTGTATTGTCAATAGAACTTATCAGTGATGATACTGACCTGGAGTACATGGCTGAATAACTGTTTCTCCAATTTATCCTCATAAATCTACTCTTTTCCTTTCCATACTATACTCCTGGAAGACCGTTACTATGTGCAGCTTGCCACGAAAAGGCAGGAGTATGCTCCACCTCTTTGAGGGTGGAGTATTACATAAATTATTTGGAATTCTGCATAAGAGATTTGTCTCTTTTCCCTCTCTTAACAATTTACAATCACTTACATTAGTTTTTTTTAAATTTCTTATTTTAGTCATATCTATGGATTATGAGTTATTTCTGAAATACTAAATTTACATTCAACAGGAGTATAAAAGAGCAGAAAAAAAAAAACATGAAGCAGGGATGGGGACAGAGAGCAAAGGATAAACACCTTCAATATTCAGATGTTGACTTAATTTTCTTCCACTGATTTAAGTCCCTGTACAAGAAACTACAAGGCAATACAACACACATAGAAAATGAATTTAAATTTACATATCAATTTTCACAACCTAAACAAACCTATGAAATCAGTATCTGGGGCCCACGCTGTGGCACAGTGGGTTAAAGCCCTGACCTGAAATGATCCCATATGGGTGCAAGTTCTAGTCCCAGCAGCTCCTCTACTAATCCAGCTCTCTGCTGTTGCCTGGGAAAGCAGTGGGAGATGGCCCAAGTCTTTGGGCCCCTGCACCCATGTAAAAGACCTGGAAGAAGCTCCTGGCTCCTGGCTTCAGATTGGCGCAGCTCCGGCCATTTCTTCCATCTGGGGAGTAAACCAGTGGATGGAATACCTCTCTCTGTCTCTACCTTGCTCTGTAACTCTTTCAAATAAAATAAATCTTAAAAAAAAAAATCAGTATCCAGTTTACAAAATGGCATAGCATTGGCCATTCTGGAACCCTCTTCAGGTTTGTTCTGTTCTAGTTACAGTGTCTATTCTACCCCAGTGTAATCATGATCCTAAGTGCTAAAAGCAGAGATATGTTTAGCTTGATTTTTAACTTAACACTTTCACTTAATATTTTTGGGGAGGTGGAGTCAGGGAGAGAGTCATCCACATTGCTACATATAATTATGGGTTGCTCTTAATGCTATCTAGTGTGAGACTATGCCACAAAGCATTTTCCTGTGTGCACTGCTGCAGAGCACAAATGGCATGAACATGCCACATACATTTATGCTTTTTTTTCTTAAAGATTTACTCATTTAAAAATCAAGCTTACAGAGAGAGAAGGAGGGATGGAAGGAGGGATGGAGGGTGCAGTGGTGCAATGGTTGAAGCCAGCAACCCGTGTGGGCACCATCTTGTATTTCAGTTTCTCTTCTTATCCAGCTCCCTGATAATGATCTGGGAAAAACAGTGGAAGATGGCCTAAGTGTTTGGCCTCTTATACTCATATGGAAGACCTGGATGAAGCTCCTGGCTCTTGGCTTCAGCCTCATCCATTCCTGGCCTTTGCGCCCACCTTGGGAGTGAACCAGTGAATGGAAGATCTATCTCTCCCTCTGTCTCTTTCTAACTCTGACTTTCAATAATAAATAAATCTTTAAGAAAAAATTCGTGGGCTGGCGCCATGGCTCAATAGGCTAATCCTCCACCTACGGCAATGGCACACTGGGTTCTAGTCCCGGTTGGGGCACTGGATTCTGTCCCAGTTGCTCCTCTTCCAGTCCAGCTCTCTGCTGTGGCCTGAGAGTGCAGTGGAGGATGGCACAGGTCCTTGGGCCCTGCACCCGCATGGGAGACCAGGAGAAGCTCCTGGCTCCTGGCTTCGGATCAGCGCAGTGCGCTGCCGGCCACAGCGGCCGCTGGAGGGTGAACCAATGGTAAAAGAAGACCTTTCTCTCTTTCTCTCTCTCTCACTGTCCACTCTGCCTGTCAAAAAAAAAAAAAATTAACAAAAAAAATTCTTGCTCCTTTCCTCTATGGGGTTTTCTTTTCTATCAATCTGAAAGTGTATATAATGTGTTTATGAGTATTCTGGATGCGAGTCCTTCATTGAATATATGTATATTTTGAGTATCTTCTTTCCCCACTCTGGATTTTTTCATAAACTCCAGTGTCTTTTGATGAACAGACTTAAAATTTTTAAATTAAAATAATGTATTACATATAATTTTTGTTACCCTCCCAATTTGTGTTCAATTTAAGAAATATTTGCTTACTCTAAGGTCAGAAAGATGTCTGGAAAGGGATTGGGAAAGTATGGTCTTGGAGCCAAGTACAGCCTAACATCTATTTTTGTAAATAAAGTTTTATTGGCTCACAGTGAGGCTTACTCACTTACTTATTGTTAAGGACTTCCTTTCAAGCTCCCATGGCAGAAAGTCAAGTAGCTGCAACAGAGAATATATAATTTGCAAAGCCAAAAGTATTTACTATCTATTCTTTCAAAAAAGGGTTTCCAACCTCTATTCTAGAACACTTTTCTCTCAGCCTATTCACTTGCATTTGCAATTCATCTAGCATTGATTTTTGTGTATTTTTTGATGAAGGAGTTGAGATTCATTTTTTTTCTCACAAAGCTATCCAACTGACTTTGTAGGTCTCACCACACAAAAAGATCCTTTTCACCAGAACACCAAAATGTCATCTTTGCCAAAAGTAAGATGACCTGCATGTGTGGATCTATTTCTGGGCTCTTTCCTTTCATGTATTTATTGATATCTATCCTTGAATCAACACTGCCACTGTCTTAAACACTATGGTTCTACAAGTCTTATAGCTTTTCTCATTCCTTTACATTTCCATCAGCATTTTGAAAAGTTTGGTATAGGTTTTGCCAAATACCTTGATTGCTGTGGAAGTAGAAAAAAATGTTTCCATTTAAATATATATTCAGGTAGGAAAAGAGTGCTTTAAAATAAATGTGATTTTTAAATTTAAATAGAGTAGTGAATGCTTTCTATACAATATTAGTTTTGTTTATTTATGTTCAATGTTGCATTTAAAAAATTTATTTATGTAAGCAGAACACATTTCATTTATTTCATATATACAGTTTTAAGGACATATGTGAGTTTTTAAAAGTGAAACACTGGTAAACTAAAATCTAGATTATCTGTGACATTAAAATAAAAGATATCTTTGATAATTTAATTCCATTTTCAAATTTGCTGCTGGAAATTCATAGGTACCCATTGCTATTCAGCTGTGCTGAACATGCAGACATAATCCATTCAATAAAGATAAATTTTGGGGGGTAGCTTCAGAGTTCATAGAAAAAGCTCTAGCTAAACATTTCTCGGTGTTTTCATATCAGAGAGGCAATGTTATTTTCTTCTGAATGCTTCAGTTCAGTGAGACCTGTTTAAAAGTACTATTTACACTTACTCAGGAAGCAATAATCAATAAGAGTAGGGATGCTGTTGCACACCCCTTCGAAACATCTAGCAGGATTTAGTGGAGTTTTGAATTGACATCCAATAAATATACTCAGTTCATAGCACTTCCCCTTCATTTTCTTATCAGATAAAAACCCTGGAGGGAGGCAGGAGAAGGGTGGTCATTTTGCAAAGTGAACACATATTAATATTGTCAAAATAACCACCTCTTCACAGAAGCAATTTTAACTTCTATGAAGTCATTTACTGCACAATATAAAAAGGAAATTTTACTATTTAGTCTATAAACCACCTGACAATTAACAATGAACTGGGTACAAATATTATACACTGCTGTCTGCTTTCCAAAACATGCTAATTATTCCTTACAACTGTGTTAAGATTCTCTTCACCGTACTGGGTTATAATGTAGCCTATACTGGAAACTGCAATGGCTGATTGTAAATTCAGGCCTGCAATGGAATTTTGAGATGATCTTTACATCAACATATTCTCTGCAGTAAATATTCTAAAACATTTATAGCATTTTCTAAAACATTAACTGTATGAAAGAAAATATATCTCAAGATATAAAATTTACTAATGTAGGGCCAAATTTCATAGTGTGATATATTTTACTGTGGGGAGCAACTCGGACTAGACTAAGTTACTGGAATTAAGACTTATTCTATGCATCTGCTCTCCCACAATATGGCGCTGGGAGAGGAGTAAACAACTTTTACACAGCTGCCTCCAGTTCGACCTATAACCTGCAGGAGCTGATCCTGCTCCTGATTGGAGGAGAGCAGCGTACTCGGCGTGTGGGTAGCAGAGTTGGGATTGGTGGAAGAGGACTATAAAGGAGGAGAGAGACAACATGCACCAGGAACATCTAAGGGGAACATCCGGATAACATCTGAGCAGCCCCCGAGTGAGCCGGCCGGTGTGTGCCGCTCCCCTGCGGAAGTGGGGAAAGTGGCCAGGGGGAGCCGCCCTTCCACGGAGGTGGAAGGATCGGCAGCCAACCCGGGAAGAACCAGCAGCAAACCCGGGAAGGGCCGAGCAGACAAAAGAACAGAGCAGGGTCCTGTGTCGTTCCTCCACGAAGAGGGGGAGCGACATATTACGAACTCAGAATAATAAAAATATTGAGTTAGTGAAAAATTCATTTCATAAAATATGTAGAATATGTTCTTATTTTAAGACAAAAGATCTTAACCTTTTTGGAATTATTATTTATTGTTGAATGGCAGCAAAATAGACAGTCACATTAATCTCCCACCCACTGGTTCACTCTTCAAATGCCTGCAACTGATTAGGGTGGCTCAATCGAGAACTGGAAACTCAATCTAGGTATCTCATGTGTGTAGTAAGGACAGGTACTTGAATCATCAGCTGCTTCCTTCCAGGGTGCACATTAACAGGAAGCTGGGATCAGAAGCAGACCCAGGGCTCCCATCCAGGCACTCCAATACGAGATGAGGGCATCCTAAGTAACATCTTAACCACTAGCCAAATGTCCACTCCTTCATGCGAGAACTTTCAGCATTGCAGATTTCTTGCTACTCTATGTTTATTATTCTGCTCCTCCTCCTCTCTCCCACTTCTAGACCTAAGGTCTCTTGAAGGCAGAAAGGATTTCATATTTATCTATATACCCGAATTTCTGATTCAGTGTTTGACACATTAGTATCAATAAAATGTGTGGATAAATGAAGGAAGAGATCATTTCTGTAGTGATTTTTTTTTAAATAAAGCTCCTTTAGTAGCTAATATTACTAGGGCTACATGCACAAAGAAGCCCTTAAGTATCTATTTTTAGCTTTTCAGCTTATTCTACAATATTCATATGGATATACTAAATGAATCTTCATAATACTCAATGCATTATAGTAACTGTCTATATGCAACAGAATACCCTAAAATATAAAAAATGAAATTTACTCATATATATGAATAATGGTACTTTTCTACTTGAAATAGTTATTGATTTAATAATGAAAGCACTTGATTTATAAATAATTCAGGTCATCTCACATGTTCTGTTTTTTAAAAAACACAGCTGATCTGCAGATTATTCTATTTAATGTCAATGTATTTCATTCCTTTGAAGCCTCTAGAGTAAATCAACTTGTCAAGTTATCATTGAAACTTAGAATTACCTACTGATACCCAGCAAGACATCCCAGACAGGGAGTGGGGACAGGGTCCATACCCAAATCCATAAAAGCTCCAGTCTGAATGAAGACTGGGCTCTCAGCTCTTTACTGAGATGCCTGCCAGGACCTTAGCTTTACTCTCCTCATTTTTGCTTTGCAGAAAACTTTGCTTTAGCATTCAAAAAAGAAAAGAAAGAATTAGCTAGTGATGCTTTCACAAAGTTAATACAAGTGCAGATTAAGTGCTAAGTCTCCTGATGCTTCCTGAGGTACTAGGCCAGTCACCTTGAGAGCTGCACCACCTATCCTCTGCCTCTTCCCAGTGCTTCCGGGTCTGTATTACTAATAACAAAACAATTTCACTGAAATAACCACCAATATCTTCTAGAGCTTATTTCTCCCTCAGAGAAATTTTAGTCAAGTGAGCCATTCAAATCTATTTTAAAGCCTAACTCCCGGTACGACTTTCTCAATCCATTGCTTGACAAGGTATTGAGAGGGTTTCTACACTGCTGCCTCTGCTCCTGGGTTTACACACTTCTGTTTCCTTGCCTGAATGTGGTCTGGAAACTTGGATCTTCTCTAGGCAAGGCCTCTCCAGGAGGTTGTAGGGAAGTATGACACCTGTCAGCTCATTCCCTAAAATAGGTCTTAAGTAGTCTGGCTGATTCCCGCTGTCATCAAATTAACAGCTGCTGAGTCCTCTGCATCTCTGAAGGCTATTGAACTTTTATTCCATCCCCACATTGTGAAACAAGAGAAAAGCCCATCATCTTAATTTCTTGTCTTTTATACAAATTGTTTTCAAAGCTATGACTTAAGTCTCTGAAAATGTAGAAATGGGTCTTAAATGTCCTTTCATGTATCAGTAGTAGGCAGTTTGTGATATACGGAACACTTGCAAATGATACGGGTCTGTGCATCTCTTCATGAAATTCTCAGTGATCAGCTGATCAGCCCCATGGTTTTCAATCCTGGATGCACATGGAATCACCTAGGGAGTCGTAAACAGAGCCAATGCTAACAACCTCCTTCAGATTTAATTCTGATTTAAATAATCAGGGGTAGGGTTCAGGTACTGATGTTTCATTTAAAAGTTCTCCAGGGCGGCTGGCGCCATGGCTCATTAGGCTTATCCTCCGCCTTGCGGCGCCAGCACACCGGGTTCTAGTCCCGGTGGGGGCGCTGGATTCTGTCCCGGTTGCCCCTCTTCCAGGCCAGCTCTCTGCTGTGGCCAAGGAGTGCAGTGGAGGATGGCCCAAGTGCTTGGGCCCTGCACCCCATGGGAGACCAGGATAAGTAACTGGCTCCTGCCATCGGATCAGCGCGGTGCGCTGGCCACAGCATGCTGGCCACGGTGGCCATTGGAGGGTGAACCAACGGCAAAGGAAGACCTTTCTCTCTGTCTCTCTCTCTCTCTCTCTCACTGTCCCTGTCAAAAAAAAAAAAAAAAAAAAAAGTTCCCCAGGGGACAGATGCTGGGGCATAGCAGGTTAAGCCTCCGCCTGCAGTACTGGCATCCCATATAGGCACTGGTTCCTGTCCCAGCTGCTCTCTTCCAATCCACGTCTCTACTTATGATCTAAGAAAGCAGTGGAAGATGGCCCAAGTGCCCTGCACCCACATGAGAGATCCAGAGGAAGCTCCTGGCTTCGGATCAGCTCAACTCTGACCACTGTGGCCATTTGGTGAGTGAAGAAGCATCTTTCTCCCTGTCTCTCCCTCTGTCTGCAAAACTCTGCCTCACAAATAAATACATAAATATTTTTTAAAAATGTTCCCCTAGGTAAGTCTAAGGATTGAAAAATGCACAATTGTATTCACATTTTGTGGTGTATTTATGATTCTGCATGATGACACAATTTTAGCATTCTATAATTCTACCAAATAACCCAAAACACTACTGTTGTCTTAAGGTTATATTTTTTATTATGTACATAGAATTAAATGTTATATAATTAATTTGATTCTCATGGTTCTTTAGAAAATACAAAATCACTTTTGAAGAGCTGAACAAAATTGAGAATATGTACATTTGTTCTCTATTCATGTGTTCGTGTATCGTGGTATTGCTCTTCTACTTCACAATTACCTAACTTTCTTCTGTACTCTGTTGATGCCTTTTCCTTTTCAGATCATTGGATGAATGGAGATAGGGAAAAAAAGTATTCATTGAAAGGCAAGTATAGGGGTCAGTGCTATGGTGTAGTGGGTAAAGCAACTGTCTTCGGTGCCAGCATCCCATATGTGTGCCAGTTCGAGACCTGGCTTCTCCACTTCTGATCTAGCTCTCTGCTATGGCCTAGGAAAGCAGTGGAAGATGGTCTAAGTCCTTGGGCCCCGGCACCTGTGTCGGAGACTCAGAAGAAGCTCCTGGCTTCGGATGAGTGCAGCTCCGGCCACTGCAGCCAATTGGGGAGTGAATCGGTGGATGGAAGACCTCTCTCTCTCTCTCTCTCCCCCTCTCTCTCTCTCTTCCCCTCCCTCCCTCCCACCTTCTCTCGCTCTCTCCCTCTCCTTCTCTCTCTGTGTAACTCTTTCAAATAAATAAATAAATCTTAAAAAAAAAAGAAATCCTATCACTCCTTCTTTAAAAAGAAAAAAAAAAGGCAAGTATATAGGGAAAGGGAAGTATTTGGGGATTTCAGGACTAGGGCCAGGGATAAAGAAGATGGGCTATTTGGGGAGTGATTCTTTTCCACATAATAAAATGTTTCCATCTTGTCTACTGCAAGAATTTTTCACTAGTACCTGACATACGGCTGCAATAGTATACTGGACAGTGAAATATTTGTAAATGTAAACAACGTGGGATGGTCCCAGATAGGTCCATGATAAAAACCAAAACTTAGGTTAAAAAAAAAAAAAAAGAAATTTAACATGTTTGTGTCACACACACATACACATACACATGCACATTCAGAAGCATGGTTTTTAAAAAGGAGGTAGTTATAAAGAAGCCCATTCATGAACTAGATTGTGATATAATATCTGGAATCACTCATTTGTACCCACTCACTGTGCTTCCCCTCCAGTTACGTTGGGTAAAGGGTCCCAGCTCCTATCCAAGATGCAACTCTTTTTCATGTGGACTATAGGTCACATTCTCTCTCAGATTTTGCTCAGTAATTATGCTCTGTCTTCCTTTTATAGAATCAATTTCTCCTTCTATACTCATGAGAATAATTACACCAGAGAATATTAAATCAAACAACAACAGCAACTAGGACCAGTGCTGTGGCCTAGTGTGTAAAGCTGCCATCTACAGTGCCATCATTGCTTATGGGAGCCTATACAAGTCCTAGCTGCCCCACATCTGATCCAGCTCCCTGCTAATGCACCTGGGAAAGCAGTGGAAGATGGCCCAAGTGCTTGGGTCCCTGAACCCACGTGGGAGACCTGTAAGATGATCCTGGCTCTTGACTTTAGATTGGCACAGCTCTGGCCATCATGGCCATTTGGGGAGTAATCAATGGATGGAAGATCTCTTTGTCTCTTCCTCTCTTTCTCAATAACAAAACCACCCTATCCTAACCAAGTTCCTGTCCTAACTTACCATTCACCCTCAAAACACAATTTCTTGAAGAAGCCATCAGTAACTCTCTTCCCTCCCTTATTTCCTTTTCTCTCCTCCCTATAATCTAGTTGGACTTCCCTCCTCAACTCCACCAAGAAGGCTTTCCACAAATAAATGGCTGCCATTTTTCCAAACTCAATCATCAATCCTCCTATCTCCGTGTATTCAATTTATAGCATTCAACCCAATTCAGGGCATTCAATTTATAGCATTCCCTCTTCATGAAACCACTCTTAGCTCCTGGGACAACTTACTCTCCTAGTTCTCCTCCCATATGTCTCCCCCCTATTTGCTGTTCTGCATTTTCTCAATTTTTTAGGGTAATCATTTTGGGAGATATTTCATACACTCATAAATTCACCTATTCCAAATGTAAAAATCAATGGCTTACACATATTCAGAGCTCTGCAAGCATCACGACAATACAATTTAGAACATTTTTGTTACCTCAAAAAGGAACCCTTTACTCTTTGGCAGTGATTTCCATGTTCTCTTAATCACCTCTCCTGCTCTAGGCAACCACTTATCTACTTTCTGTCTACAGATTTTTATTCTGAACTTTTAGTATAAATGGAATCTTATAATAAGTGGTGTTTTGTGGGAGGGAGGGTAGAGTGGGAAGTATCACTATGTTTCTAAATCTCTATACATGAATAAATGAAACTTGTATAACTTAAATAAAATTTAAAACAAAGAAAATATAAAAAATTGAATTAAAAATTTTAAAAATGTAGTGTTTTATAACAAAATATTGTCAAGGTTCATTCATGTTATCACATATATTAGTACTATTCCTTTTTAATTTTAGATAATATTTCATTGTATGGATATATCATATTTTATATTCCCATTCATGGAAGACATTTGCATTGTTTAATTTTTTACTATTATTTCTTGACAGTACCTTTTGATTCACACATTTTAAAATCTTGATAATATCTAACATCTATTTTTCCTTCTGTTTTTCATGCTTTCAGTGTCATTTCTAAGAATTTTTGCCAAATCCCAAGTTATAATGATTTACAACTATTTTTTCTTTTAAGAGCTTCATACTGTTAGCTTATACCTTGAGGTCTTGATCCATTTTCACTTAATTTTTGTATAAAGTATGAGGTAGTGTCCCAAAATCATTCCTTTGCATGTGATTTTCTAGCTGTCCTAACATCACTCATGGATGTCATCGTCACTTGATTTTAAATATCTCTTGTGTATATACAAGTTTTTGCATGCCTTGCTGACATCTTAAATTCACCATTCCCGAAGACATAAATGCTTATTGCTGTTCCTTTTTCAGTCTTTCCCAGCTCAATTATTAATATCATTATCCACTTATTGTTCAAGTCAACAGTTTATCCTTCATGTTCTTCATTGTTTTCATTCCCTAGTTCATCAGCAAGTTCTCTTATCTCTTTCTTCAAAACATATCTTAAATCAATTCTCTTTATCACTTCTTAACTTCAGTTTTTAGGTGATTTCATCTTGTTCTACCACTTAAATACTATCTATATGCTAAATAAATTAATATCTCTAATTTCATATTCTACTATAAACTCTGGCTTTATATTTAAAGTCTTAAATGTCTACTAGATAACTTGCTTGGCTATTTTATAAGCATCTTGAACTTAACACATCCAAAGTAAATATCTGATCATGAACGTTCCCCTGCTAGGTTAAATAAAGTTACTCTCTCTTCCAAAACTTTTGAAAGACATTTGATAAAATTTAGAATAAATTTGGGGCCAGCACTGTGGCACAGTGGGTTAATGCCCTGGCCTGAAGTACTGGCATCCCATCAAGACCCGGCTGCTCCACTTCTGATCCAGCTCTCTGTTATGGCCTGGGAAAGCAGTAGAAGATGGCCCAAGTCCTTGGGCCCCTGCACCCACATGGGAGAACGAGAGGAGGCTCCCGGCTCCTGGCTTTGGATCGGCGCAGCTCTGGCCATTGCGGCCAATTGGGGAGTGAACCAGTGGATGGAAGACCTCTCTCTCTCTCTCTGCCTCTCCTTTTCTCTGTGTAATTATACCTTTCAAATAAATAAATAAATCTTTAAAAATATTAGAATAAATTCAAAGTCCTTACTA
This sequence comes from Oryctolagus cuniculus, assembly GCF_964237555.1. Taxonomy (NCBI): domain Eukaryota; kingdom Metazoa; phylum Chordata; class Mammalia; order Lagomorpha; family Leporidae; genus Oryctolagus; species Oryctolagus cuniculus. The sequence goes on from NC_091436.1 coordinate 99,811,929, forward strand.
TGGTTTTCCCAGCCCTATATTATCTGACTCCTTGCCAGTCTCCAAACTGATTCTTGCTGTTTGCCGCCCACTCAACTATGGCTTTAGCCATAGTGTTGCTCCAACCCAGGTAATTCACATCCTACAGTCTTTTTGCTATCCATCTTCCCAAGACTTTCTCTCTCCAGAGAACAACAATGCTTGCTCCCTTACTTCATTTGGGTTCCAGCAGAGCTCTTCCCTAAGCAAGCTGTCTAAAAGTAGTTCTATCATACTTCATTCCATCTGATAATGCACATCTTCTACTGAATGTAAGCTACATGAGAGGAAGTTCTCTCTTTTGAGTATTACTACAGACCTGGAGACTAAGAAAAATTTCATACCCAGTAGACCATTAATACGTATTTATTGAATGAATGAATGTTTTTATTACTACCATCCCAGTTCAAGCTGCTATGATCTCTTGGCTAACAAATCCACAATTTCCTAACAGTTCTTCCAATTTCCAGTCTTGCCTCCTATACTCTAATCTCCTTAGAGGAGACATCATTATGATTTATATGTATACTACTCAGACCAAGTCATTCCCCTGATTAAAACTCCCCAGTGGCAAGTCATCATGCTCAAAATACAATCCAAACGTCTTATTCGTAGTATAGGGTGGGCTATCTGAGCTGCCTCCTGTCTATCTTTCAGTTTCTTAATTTACACACTCTGCTTGCCTAGCTCATTCCACCCATACTGATCCTCAAGCATTTCCTTCTCAATCCTAGGCATTTCCTTCTCAGCACGTTTTGTGTACTAGCTCGTCCCTCTTCATGGAATATTCCTATTGTAGTCCTCTTAGTGCTGACCAGTTTTTGATGACAGAGACTTTTAACTTAAATGTCACCTCATCATATGAGAATTTCCTGACTGGCCAATGAATCTAGAAACTAGTCACTTTGACTCAACACTGTTTTAGTTGTTTGCACAGGCCTTACTTACCTTGATCTGATATTCTTTTTAAAAAAGATTAATTTATTTGTTTGAAAGGCAGTTAGAGACAGAGTATGTATGAGAGAGACAATAAGAGAAAGATAATTTCCACCCACTGGTTCTCTCCCCACATGGCTGCAACAGCCAGACTGGGGGCAAGGTAGAAGCCAGGAGCCTGGAACTCCATCCAGGTCTCCCACATGGGTAATGGGCCCAACTGCTTGGGCCAACTTCTACTGCTTTTGCAGGTGCATAAGCAAGGAGCTTGAACCAGAAGTGAAATGGCCAAGACTCCAACTGGTACCAATATGATATGCTGGCATTGAGGGCAAGGGATTGACGTGCTATGCCACAATGCAGGCCCTGATCTGATATTCTTATTCATTGAAGATTGACTGTCAACCTCATTTTCCCCCACCTGTACCCCACACACATTGGACTATAAACTGTAAGGGATCTCAGGTGTGCTTTTCTTGTTTAAAACAGTATCCTAGTACTTCCCATAATTGTTTAGTACTTATTTGTTGTCCCATTTTTAGCTTTTCACCTTATCTGATACCAAACACCAATTTCTAGTGAGAGGTTAGAGGAATATTTTTTGATAAAGTTTCATAAACCTATTTTGCTGTTTTATTTTAGTCATTCCAAAAAAGTACAGTTTTAAATTAGACCTAATTTTTTTTCTTTTTCTTTTTTTTTTAACTTTTATTTAATGAATATAAATTTCCAAAGTACGATTTATGGATTACAATGGCTTCCCCCACATACCGTCCCTCCCACCCACTACCCTCCCCTTTCCCACTCCCTCTCCCCTTCCATTCACATCAAGATTCATTTTCAATTATCTTAATATACAGAAGATCAGCTTAGTATACATTAAGTAAGGATTTCAACAGTTTGCTCCCACACAGAAACATAAAGTGAAAAATAATAGATGATTTTTTTAAATGATGATGAAATCAGATCAGACCTATTGTCCTGTTTAATCCCAGTGAGAGTCAAGTTGAGAGTTGATAATTTTTTTTTTTTACAGAGGATCAGTTTAGTATACATTAAGTAAAGATTTCAACAGTTTGCACCCCCATAGAAACACAAAGTGAAATATATTGTTTGAGTACTCGTTATAGCATTAAATCTCAATGTACAGCACATTAAGGACAGAGATCCTACATGAGGAGTAAGTGCACAGTGACTCCTGTTGTTGACTTTACCAATTGACACTCCTGTCTATGGCATCAGTAGTCTCCCTATGCTCCAGTCATGAGTTTCCAAGGCTATGGAAGCCCTCTGAGTTCTCCAACTCTTATCTTGTTTAGACAAGGTCATAGTCAAAGTGGAGGTTCTCTCCTCCCTTCAGAGAAAGGTACCTCCTTCTTTGAAGACCTGTTCTTTCCACTGGGATCTCACTCGCAGAGATCTTTTGCCAGAGTGTCTTGGCTTTCCATGCCTGAAATACTCTCATGGGCTTTTCAGCCAGATCCGAATGCATTCAGGGCTGATTCTGAGGCCAGAGTGCTATTTAGGACATCTGCCATTCTATGAGTCTGCTGAGTATCTCACTTCCCATGTTGGATCACTCTCCCCTTTATTTATTCTATCGGTTAGTGTTAGCAGGTACTAGACTTGTTTATGTGCTCCCTTTGACTCTTAGTCCTTTCATTATGATCAATTGCGAACTGAAATTGATCACTTGGAATAGTGAGATGGCATTGGTACATGCCACCCTGATGGGATTGAATTGGAATCCCCTGTTATGTTTTTAACTCTACCATTTGGGGCAAGTCAGCTTGAGCATGTCCCAAATTATACATCTCTTCCCTCTCTTATTCCCACTCTTATGTTTAACAGGGATCACATTTCAGTTAATTTTTAACACTTAAGAATAACTGTGTATTAATTACAGAATTAAACCAGTCATATTAAGTAGAACAGACAAAAAAACTACTAAGAGGGATAATGTATTAAGTTGTTCATTAACAGTCAGGGCTATGCTGATCAAGTCACCGTTTCCCATAGTGTCCATTTTACTTCAGGAGGTTTCCTTTTTGGTGTTCAGTCAGTTGTCACCGATCAGGGAGAACATATGGTATTTGTCCCTTTGGGACTGGCTTAATTCACTCAGCATGATGTGTTCTAGATTCCTCCATTTTGTTGCAAATGACTGGATTTCGTTGTTTCTTACTGCAGTATAGTATTCTAAAGAGTACATATCCCATAATTTCTTTATCCAGTCTACCGTTGATGGGCATTTAGGTTGGTTCCAGGTCTTAGCTATTGTGAATTGAGCTGCAATAAACATTAGGCTGCAGACCGCTTTTTTGTTTGCCAATTTAAATTCCTTTGGGTAAATTCCAAGGAGTGGGATGGCTGGGTCGAATGGTAGGGTTATCTTCAGGTTTCTGAGGAATCTCCAGACTGACTTCCATAGTGGCTTGACCAGTTTGCATTCCCACCAACAGTGGGTTAGTGTCCCTTTTTCCCCACATCCTCGCCAGCATCTGTTGTTGGTAGATTTCTGCATGTGAATCATTCTAACCGGGGTGAGGTGAAACCTCATTGTGGTTTTGATTTGCATTTCCCTGATTGCTAATGACCTTGAACATTTTTTCATGTGCCTGTTGGCCATTTGGATTTCCTCTTTTGAAAAATGTCTATTGAGGTCCTTGGCCCATCTCTTAAGTGGGTTGTTGGTTTTGTTTTTGTGGAGTTTCTTGATCTCTTTGTAGATTCTGGTTATTAACCCTTTATCTGTTGCATAGTTTGCAAATATTTTTTCCCATTCTGTCGGTTGTCTCTTCACTCTCCTGACTGTTTCTTTTGCAGTACAGAAACTTCTCAATTTGATGCAATCCCAATAGTTGATTTTGGCTTTGACTGCCTGTGCCTCCCGGGTCTTTTCCAGAAACTCTTTGCCTGTGCCAATATCTTGAAGGGTTTCTCCAATGTTCTCTAGTAACTTGATGGTGTCAGGTCGTAGATTTAGGTCTTTAATCCATGTTGAGTGGATTTTTGTGTAAGGTGTAAGGTATGGGTCTTGCTTCATGATTCTGCATGGACCTAATTTTATAATTAAACCAGCAGAATACTTCCTCATGATTAGCAGTCACATATCAACATTTTCCTAGTGTGCCAAATATGACCTTAGCAAAAACAGCCTTTCTAGTGTCTTGGCTTATTTAAATTATTTTTTCCTTCTTCGATATAACTGATACCGAATTAAGGATCACAAAGCCTTTTGCTTGCAAATAACTCAAGAGTTCAGAGTTACTTTACTAAAGAGAGCTCTGGATCTGCTCAAAAATGTGTTTTCATTAATGCTGTGTACTGAGCTCCAGACAAAAGGGAAAAGATTAAGTGGCTCACCCAAAGGAAAAAGACAAAGAAATGGTGGAACCTAAATTTAGGTGAAGATTTTTTTTCTCCCCCAAACATCTTCTCTTTCCACAATAGGAAATTATTCCTCAAGGGACTACTTTGAAAATGCAGAATATTAAAACTGCTCTTCCATGTATATTATTCTTTAATTTTCCCCGTCCTTACTTGCCACATCTTAACCAGAATATTATAAATTTGAGAGAAAGCATTAGCTGGGGCATTTCTTCAGGGTAGAAACTATAATAGAAGCCTCAGGCTTGAAATGAACACCTTTATACAGACAATATCATTTGCCCTGGTACTCAAGTATCAGAGTGGTAAGAATCTGTCTTTGAGCATTCAGATATGAAGAATCTTGACACAAGACGGTAAGGGGCACAAAGCATGACTTGTAACTGATACATCATGCGTTTATTTAAAAGAAGGATTTATTGAGAAACACTAGAAATTTGCAAACTTTTGGAAAAGAATATGACAGGAGATGAGTATATGTGTGGGAGAAACATAAAAAATAGGTTCTTGAACCTGCAATTTTAACTCCCACACTGTTTCTTTCAAATGTCTACACAGAAATGTTTATAATAACTCATTCCTTCAAGGCCAACATACCCTGCCTGTGAGGCTATTAAGCCTGTTTGAGAAATAGTTAATGCAAGCTTTGTTAATACTTGTTTTAAAAAGATTTATTTATTTATTTGAAAGGCAGAAAAAGAAAGAGAGAGACGGACAAAGAGAGATATCTTCCATCCATTGGTTAACTTCCCAATTGGTTGCAATAGCTGAGGCCAGGCCAGGGAAAGCCAGGAGTCAGAAGCTCCATCCTGGTCTCCAA